>NC_080596.1:18003666-18303833 GCF_027887145.1 Ammospiza caudacuta | reverse complement strand
TTCCTTCTGGCTTTGGTACTGTCTGTGAGCAATTCTCCTTAAATGCTTTCATGCATAACTTCAGATTTGCTTTTAAGCCAAAAACTCAAGGAAGTTATTTGTGTAGAGGATGTGGAAGTTTATGAGTGTTTATCACAAGACTTTTGCAATCTCTTTGCAGATATCTTTGGTTCGAATGCCCTACGCCTGCAAACTCCTCTTCCAGGAACTGATGTCCATGAGTATTGCACCTCGTATGATGAGTGTTTAGCCTTAAAAGGGCTTTTTTTTTAATTATGAGACTCAAGTGAAGTGCTCAGGTTTTGTTTCATTTTATACACGTTGCATTCAGAATTACAGTTTTACTCATCTGCCGTGTGCTGTTCAAAAGTATGTTTATTTCCTGTAAATAGAATTAAAATTTTAATCGAGCTTGTGAATCTATTTGTGTATCTGTGAAAGAAGTGTGCAAGCAAATTGGGACTCAAAGAAAAAGGGAGTTAAGAGGGACTGATTAGTCAGCTAGAAAAAGCCAGAGCTTGCAGCTTTCCAAAATACTAATTTAAAACTGTGCATAAGTGAAAGTCCTCACATCACAGCTCTGCACCATCATCTGTGGAAAAACAAAAACATGTTACACTCTGTCCTGTTCCACGGGGGAATATTGCAACTTTGGCAACAGCTTTGGGATCTCTTGGCTGAGGATGAGCCCTGACCCCTCCTTCCTTCCTGCCTTCTTTCCTTCCCTCCCTGCTGCAGGGGGGTGATAATAGACACGTTTTTCTGTGCTGAGATCCCCTGGACATGGCACACAGACTCTCACAGTGTAGCTATGATGTCTGGCAGTTTGTTCCATTAACTTTATCCCTTTCCTTTAAAGTGGCAGTCTGCATTTACTTATCACTTAGCTCCAGATGCCTCAGAGCTTTCCTGCATCTGAAAAGAACCAGCTGTAGCATGTGCTGGGTGTGTGCAAGAAACAAACTGTTCTGGGGTATAAGCTTGCTGTTCATGGCATAACTCAGTAAAACTCAATTTCATTCACATCCATAAATGTTTGAAAAGGGATTAGAGACTACCTTAAAACCATTAGCCAAGTTCCTGTGCATGATATTTGGATTCATTGTAAGCTCTCATTTCAGTGCCAGGTGCTGCTAATGCTCTTCTAAGGGAAATATTTCAGCTCTTCACAGACATAAGAACACAAAAAGTCAAGACTGTGTAGTTTGGATAAAGCTAGCAGGGATTAAAACCAAGGATTACATCCAGTAGGGGATTTGGGCAGCGCAGTATTCTGTAGCCAGGTGCTTTATTCCCTGTCCCTGTGCCTCTAGCAGGGTTACTGTTACTGTTGTGGCCCTCCAGATTTATTCCTAGGCATATCTTGTGGCTGTGGTACTGAGCCATCCATCCTCTGCAGCTGGGGTGAGGGTGGCTGGTTTGCCACAAGCTTTGCACACAGCCTAGCAAACAGGACATGCTGTGGCAAATCTCCTGAGCTTTCACATCCCAGCATGCAGAGAACATGGCAGGAACAGGAATTTCTGCTGTGCCAATACTGCTCTCAGGAGAGAGAGGAGCAGATTTGAAAGCATCCAAACAACACTGAAAGGATGATACAAATGTAGGGCTAGAAACCAACTTGTCAATTGCTCTATTAAAACCCCAGAAGGTGTTTCTTAATGTTATTTTGGTATTTCCAGTATTTTACAGCATGTGGGGGGGTTATTTAACAATCCCTTGAGAACTCCAGTAGCTAAGATTTCCTGGAATGTTCTGGCAGATGCAAAAAACTGCATGTTAAACTGGTATTTCTAGTGAGGGGGAGGGTTTGTTGATTTTTTTTTAAGCATTTTTTTAAGCATTAAACTTTTGTATCAAATAACAATAAACTGTGCTGAGAGTTCAGCCACACTTACCAACCTTTGGTCAGGGCTATTTCATGCAGAGTTTCCACAACGTGGATTTTGGCAGAAGCCGTTGCCTCTCCTTTGGCATTTGATGCATGGCACTCATATTCCCCAGCATCCTCCTTGCTCAGAGGAGATATCTGAGGGAAGAAACACACCCCACTCCCCCAGTGAGCATCTCTTGCACTGGCAGAGGTGATTCTGGTTTCAGGTATCTTACAGAACTTCTTTGTGTCAAACCCTGTCCTCCCCTCTACTCCCCCTCTGATTTTGTAGTTTGGCACACTGTAAAATGTTGCAGGCTAAACAGAGGAAGGGTGCATGCATGGTAAGACTGCATGGTAAAACTGGAACCAGCAGCCACCCTTATCCTTCATCTCTAACTCACACAGGCTGTTTTCCTGCAAATTCCCTGTCTGTTGCCATTTGTGTGCTGTCCTGTTCTCTGTCCATGAGCAGTTTGCCCTCTGCTGCCTGTGCAGCTGTGTGCTCACACACAGTACTCACCAGCACCCAGCCAGTCACTTCGTGTTTCTCAGGGCCCCCTCGGGTCTGGATGGCCAAGTTCTCCCGGTCCCCAGGCAGGAGCTCCATCCTCTGGACACCATACTGTCCTCGAATTATCTAAACAGAGGGGCAGGAATGGGTAAGAGCTCTGGGGCTAACCTCTGCTGTAACTGCATGCTGAGCCATACCTGCACACAGATCAACATTAGACACACATGGATGTGTTTTGTGCAGCAGCAGTGTATTTCTAGTGTCACAGTTTCACTTAGTCCTCTGTGTAGTGCAGCCACACCACCCCAGTGGTGTGGGTTCCCCTCACCTCAGCAGCAACAGAGTGGCCCAGTTTTCTGGGATGGATGGTGCTGTGCAGTGGGGTGTGCCAACATGCCCTGTGCTGATCTGGCCTCAGAGCTTGTGTGTGTGCTCCCAAGGGTGTGTTCATGCCTGTTTCTGCTGCAGCAAAGCAGGCAGTCCCTCCTGGCAGGCACAGCATCAATGGGAAAGGAGCACTGCAATCTTTCCCCAGTGCCTGAGCCCAGAACCCAGCACAGATAAGTGGTGCTCAGCCCTTGTTACCACCGGGTCAAGCAGTCTCTCAGCCATGAGGGGAGGCATGAAAAGCAGAGCAGCACTTTCAGTGAGTGTAAACTCAGCATCTATTCATAAACAAGCAGAACACACTGCCTGAGTCAACAAGCCCACACTGCATACTCACCTGACACTCTGCTCTTGAACCCCTACCAATAAAGCTTGCTGTCTTACAGCAAACTTGGGGTCAACCTAGCTTTTTTCTCCATAGTATCCTTAAGTAGTAATGTTTCAGCTTAATTTTAAGACCCTTCACAAGAGTGTACAAACCTGTGGCACTTGGGGAGGCTGCAGGAGCCATGCAGTGCCTCCCAGCCCTACGGCCAGGATCCTCTCCATCCAACACTGGCCCCTGTCCTAAGCCAGATGTTACCAGTGCTGCCAAAATCAACATGCTGCTGGCTACTGGAGCTAAATGACTGCCCCATGAGGTTCCTGTTCCCAACGTGGGTGATGTCTAGCCACCTCAGAGTCACTGCTGCCAGCAGGGTGAAGGTGAAGGCAGGTCACGGGACATTCCCTACACACTCCAAATCCAGGCACCACCAAGAGAAACACGAGTCCTGTCCTGGCTCGGGATCAACAAGAGTTTATTTGCTAAATAATGTCTAAAAAATAAGCAAAACCAGCTGTGTGGGGGTGGACAGAACTGCAGAGATGAGTGAACTCATCAAAGAGGTGTGTTTCTACAGAGATCTGCTATGGCCTTTGTCCTTACCAGGCACTTTCAGCCACCTCAGGTTTGCTGTGCTGTAAGAGCTCCCAGCAGAGCCCTTACCTTGTTCCAGATGAGGACAGGGGTTGGGATGCCAATGACTTCACAGCTCAGGTAGATTTGTGCTCCTGTCACATTCCAGATGTCCTTAGGAGGAGTCACAATGGAGGGTCCTGCAAAAAGAGAGGAAAGCTTTTAAGTCCCAGGTGACTGCGAGCCTGCCTCCATGATAAGCCTTTTAAGTGGGAGCCAGTCACAGTTTTGAGGATGAGGTGAAGGTGATCCCTTCTAGGAGCAAGGTTCACTGGACTGATCCCACATCACAACACTTCTCTCTCCAAAGTGACACACATCCAGCCTTGAGCTATCTAGTCCAATGGGTGCTTGCCCCAGATGAAAAATCAAGTGTTAGCAGTTCAGGTGATGAGTCCTCCTCCTCACAAGGTTGAGGTTAGAACTGAAATACTGATTGTATTCTGTTAACTCAGGGGCTGAGCAGAACTGTACCAACTGCTGGCTCTGCTCACCATGCAGTCACCAGGTCAGCTGGCATGGAGGAAAGGAGCCCTAGGAGACAGGGTGCATCCCACACTGTCACTCTGAAGAGCTTGCCCAACTTTGCAGCATCATTTCTCCCAGCATGATTTCAATGTGGGCTAGCAGAATCCCATGTTGTGCTGTTCCTGTTTTACCTGTGTGCAATGCTCAGCCAAAGAGGGCTGGCTGGGTGGTGACAGAGCTCTCCATGGGCGAGATCTGGGAAGGGAGAAGGGGAATGCAGAGCTCTGTTTTTCTCCAGAGAGCTCCAATTCCTGGTTAAATAGAGAGCTGCCTTTAAAGCAGATCAGAGCAGGGTTGTTTTGCAGATCTGGCTGGAGATGTTTATCCCTCAGGCTGGGAAATGCTGGAGACATTACCCACATCCCAGGAAGGGAAGAAAGGCCATTTCTGTTCAATCCCTCTTTAGCCAGACTCTTTTGTAAAATGCAGCTATTAATTCCCTGCAATAGGAAGTGCAGACCAAAGGAGCATAGAGTGTTTATTTCCAGTTATTGATAGTTCTAAGAAACAGCTTTTCCCCTGCTGTTCTGAAGATGCAGTAACAGGAAACTAAAGCTCCCATTACACTCCATCAGGAGAAGGCATTTCCTATGCAGACAGGTACTCCAGAGCCAGCCTGACAGAAGCCCCTGGGTATACTGGCTCACAGACCACACACAGCTCATTCCCAGTCCTGTAAAAGAGGGGCAGATATGGGTCCTAATGCTTCTTATGGGGTTGTGAATCTGCACTGATTTCAGCCCTGCACATGCACTCTGCCCTGCAGCCCTGTTGCAGACAGTGGGTGCAGGTCTCAAGTGCATCCCACTGCACCAACACCTCCCAGCAGAAAGCTGGTGGCTTCTTCCTCCTCATGATCAGGGGCAGACCCACACTAGTATCACAGCCAAAGGGTATCAGCCATGCTTCTATTTTAGCCCAAGAGATGCTGAGGTGGTTCCCTGCTCCCGAGCAGCTGGTGCAAACCCAGAAAAGTGTTTGCTCTTCTCTTTCAAGACTTCTCTCTCCAGGAATGACTGTACACAGCCTGCTGCAGGGAAGCTGCTTAGAGACTAGGGGTGGCTGCACTCAACATTTTCTGTTACAGAAGCATCCCAGTTCTGATATTTAACAGGAGGCAGCTGTGGAGAAGCAGAAAAGTTCCATGTGTAGCCCTGGGCGATGGTTGAAACCACACCTAGTAGTCAGCACAGGCTGGTTTCCTGGCAGCCACCAGAACCCAGGTGCTCCTCATCAGCACAGAGATGAGCCTCTCAGCTGAGAAGAGGATTTCAGCAGCATTTCAACACCCTGCTGAAGGTTTTCTCCCCTGAGTACCCTACAGTAGCCAGCTCATTGCCATCTGCAGGATGGGGCCACCTTAGGTCATGCACTCTGCTCCCCTTACCCAGTGCAGCCCTTCCTGCACAGCCCAGCTGCTCTTTTTTCTGGTGTCCCTGAAACAATGGGGACAATAAGGTACTTGGAAGCTGGGATGGGACACAATGTCCCCAGGCTGGACCCATGCTCAGTGAGGGGCCTCCAGCTGATATGCACCCAGCAAAGCCTGCTGCTGTTGTTCTGCTGTCCAGCCCTCCACATGCAAAATGGCTTTCCAAAAGCAGAGTCTGGGACTTGTCCCCAGCTGCCAGGGCTATGTCTGTCCCTGTAGGACACCATCCTATCACTGGGGTTCTTCCATGAGGCAGGAAAAACAAGTTAACCAGGACGACAAGTGCTCCCCAGTGATCACCATCTCGCACCACAGAAAAGGAGAGATCCTGACTAACATTAAGAGCCAGGTGGATGTTAAGGCATTATTGTGCCTTAACACAATAGGATCTGACTCAATTCTCCCCTGGCAGCATTCAGCACACCACTAAATCCTCTGCCTGAGGTGTCTCAGTCTTGGTTACTGCTGAGCTCCCCCTGTGCCAAGGGTTCAGGCACCCACTTGCCCAGAGGTGTTCATTCACCCTGCCAGGATGAACAGGTCACACCACGATTTTTCAGCAGCAATTGCCATCAGGGAAAAAGAGACAAGGAATTTCTACCCACCTCCTGGGTAAGGAGAAATTGTTTATCTTCTTGGATAGGGGAATTGCCTGCACAGCTTCACAGCAAAGCCCTGTCTGGCTTGGCACAGCAGCCCCAGCACAGTGAGAGCTTGGCTGTTATGAGCTTGTCCTGAGCTTGGGATGTACATCCTGATCCAACCAGGCAGAACATGACGTTCTACATTTGGCTGTAAAATGAGCTGGAAGCATCCACAGGCCTCTGCCTGTATCTGACACAGCTCTGAGGCCAGGAGGGAATACACATCCTGAGAGATGCAGCCAGTGTCATGGGAAAAGTCACTGTGCTCTCTCTGGACACTTGATTTAAATCCATACAGCCCAAACTCTAGAGCTGGGCTCTTCCGCCACTAAAAATAAATGAGAAAGGCCAAGAAGTCACCAGAATTAAAGTCAAATCACAACTGGCCACAGCAGGAGCTAAACTCTCACCACAGTGAGCTGACACCAAGGTGCACGGCAGTCACCCTGCGCTGGTCCCACTCATGCTCAGCCCTCAAAGTGGACAGAGAGGGACAGATGATAGAAACCTGACACAGCAGGAGAGGCAGGGGATGGTGGAGCATTGCATGCACTTCAGGAGATGTGAGGACATTCCCTCCTCCAAGTGCCCCTCTTGCTTCAGTTCTTGTGAAGGGAGCAAAGCTGGGACTGGAAACCAGCCCACCTTGTACAGAGTAGATGTCTTGACTCTGCCAGCAAGGAGTCCCCTGCCATCATCCCACAGCCTGCACCTCGGAGCCTTGCTGCTCTCCTGGCAGCACTGGCCACAGAGGGGATGGCTTCTCCATCAGCTTCCTTCAGGCTGAGGACCTGAGGCTGCACCTGCCCAAAGAAATGGTCCCCACCACCAAGATGGCTGAGTGGTCCCTGTTGTCCTGCTGGGGACACTGTGGATGTACAGATGCTCCCACACTGCTCATGAGCTCCTTAACCAAGATGACAGCCCAGGCTGCTGATGGAGATTAGCTGCTCTCCACAGGCACTTCAAGCATTTCCTCTGTGCTCTGCCCATTGTTTGTAAAACAAACAGCTCTCCCTGGCCCAGGAAGGCTCTTCTTACAGTGCTCCAGAGCTCATTCACCCTGGGACAGAGCCTGAAAACACTTTTTCTACAGCTTGCAGGGAACTGACAGTCTGTGTTATGTCAAAAATAGCAGCTGGAAAGGAGTTCCCATTGTTATATGTAGCTGCTTTTCTGCCACAACAATGTGCACAGCAGAGCCTCTGGCGTCCTCAATGAGGATATTATTATTGGATATGACGATATTATTATGAGGATATTATTTGGCATCTCTTCCTGACACCCCTCCTGCACCAGGCACCCCTTCTGTGCCCAGCCTCAGCTGGCAGAGACCTGGCACCTCCCAGCCCACCCACTTGTCCCTCTCTGATTCCTGGATGGTCTCTCACAGCTGAGGGCTGGCAGCTCCTCACCAACCTCCCTTTGCTGTTCACACACACAATCCAATGAAAAACATACAGCAAGCAGAGCAGTAACTTTTTTTGCTAAAATCAAGGGGCCTACAGGTATGTGACTAAAGGCAAAAATCAGCTGGACATTAAGCACCCTGGGCTATGTCCTGGTGCTTGGGAGTGCCTGGATGCCCAGACCATAGAGCCATGTAGCACAGGCTGAAGCTCACACAGGTGCCAGCCTGGCTCCCAGGCAGCACTGCGCTGCCCTGCCACAGCCCCAGGTCACACACTGGCTGGGAACACCCCCCAGGAGGACAAACCCTAGCAAAAGCTGAACATTGCTCACTCTCACAAGCTATTGCAAGTCTGAAAATAAACCAACTCCAGTCTCCTAAGTTGCTGGTAAAGTACTTACCCTTCAAAATGACTTTATATGGAAAAAGGGAAACCTTCCATAAGCAATGGACATCCAGTGCTGTTAGCTGGCATGGCCTCAGCTGCTCCCTCCCACGTCAGTGCCCTGGGAGAGGCGGCAGCAGACGGAAAGTGTGGGCAGCTCCCAGCCTTCCCCACTCCCAAAGCAAGCAGCCTGCAGCCTTCTGGCAGATGCACAAACCTCTGTTACCTTCTGAAGGCACCTCTCATCCTCCTGCAGCCTGTCTTGGAGGAGACTGAGGAGCCACAGGAGGAAGGGAGTGTTGGATGCTGTGTGTGTTTGAATGCTCCCCCCAGAGTCCAGCAACTCTGGAAAAGCTGCAAACACAAACTCAGTTTTGGCCCAAGCCCAGCTCACTGAGGAAGGGCCCTGGGCCACCATCACTGTGCCATGGAGCAATTCCTGCTTTCCACAGCACCAGGCCCAGTGTGGTGCCCACCGCTGCTGCTGAAACCCCAGCCCTGCTGTTTTACCCCGGTTTTGGTAAAAACCACCCTCTCTCCAGAGACCCTGGGCAGGACCTTTGCATCATAGAACCACAGAATGGTGTGGGTTGAAAGGGACCTTAAAGATCATCTGCTTCCATGAGCTAAAGCCTGGAAAGAATGTGGAAACGGAGACAGCAAAAAGGCATGGCAGCATTTCTGCATGGAAAAGCAAGCAGGGCTTTCAAAAATCCAACCTGATTAGACTTGTTACGTGGTAATCTCCTATTTAGCTCTAACCTCAGCCAACCTCAGCCCAACAAAGGATTAAACACATTTTTTAAAACACAGCATGCCTTTCCAGCAACAGAGAAAACAAACATAGGGTGGAATTTGCTGATCAGTAGTCATTCCTTCCTAGTGAATTTGGGTATGCTGTGATTACTGAGAATGAAGACACAGGTGAAATACAGGATCCTCCTGAGCAGTGAAGCTTTTGCATAGCCCCTGGCATACTGCTGCTCTCTAGGACTCTGACAAGTAATATATTAAACAACTTCCATAGTAGCCTTTAGCATAGTAACCATAAAAACTCAAGCTCCAGTGAACCAAAACCTTTTCAAATAGTGGAATGCCTTTTAAGGAGGAATTTATGACCTGTGCTACAACAGTGGAAGTCCCCAAAGTTATACATGAATTTTAAATCACCAGTATTTTTGAACACTGAGAGCAATGAACAGCAGTGTTGAGGAGTCAGTCATGAAACACAAGAGTCCAGGAAGGCTGGATGTGTTTTAAAAAAGGAATTGTTAAATATTCAAGAGCAGACTGTCCCCAAGTGTGGAACAACCAGGGAAAAAGACCAGTCTCATTAAACAGAGAACTTGGACTGGAATATAGGGGGAAAAAAAATAAAGGAGACTCTATCACCTCTGGAAGAAGGGTCAGGTAACATGGGAGGACTATAAGGATGTTGTGAGGTCATGCAAGGAAAAAATTAAAAGAGCCAAAGCCCAACTAGATTTTTTTTGGCTGCTACAGTTAAAGACAACAAAAAAAGTTTCTATAAATACACTGACAGCAAAAGGAGGGCCAAGGAGTGTCTCCATCACTGGCTGAATGCAGAGGGTAGTGCAGTGACAGGGGATGAGAAAAAGGAGAGGCACTTAATGCCTTCTTTGTCTTAAATATCAGGGCCACTTGTCCTCAGGATACCCATCTCCCAGAGCTGGAAGCTGGTGATGGGGAGATGAGCAAAGCCCCCAGAATCCATGAGGAAATGATCAGTGACATGCTGTGCCAGCTGGACACTCATAAGTCTGTGGGCCCTGATGGATCCACCCCAGAGTGCTCTGCCACAGACTCCCAGGATGCAGCACAACAATGCTGGAAAGATCCAGCCACAAAAACAACGTTTTCCTTTGCAGTGGAAGCCAGCAGGCAGCAGGCCACCACTGCAAGACCCCCACTCCCACCTGATGAAGAAACTCAAACCAGATTCCCAGGAGAATCAGGGAACTCTGCTCATTTCCAACCAAGATAACTTAGCAAAAAGTCTTCTAAATCTTTCCCCAGCAAAGACAAAACCACTCATGAAATGTGTATATTCTTCTAAGTCCCTTAAAATCCAGAAAAGGAAGAATGGAAGTAAAAAACTAAAGCAATCTGAGCCTCTTGTTAACAAATCTAGAAGGATTTCTTGCAAAATGTGCCTGGCTATGAACTATGCTTTGTGGTGTCTAGAGTTGGGGGCCTTTGTAATCAAGGCAGCTGTATCAGAAGATGAGCTAATCTCAGTGATAACAGCAGTCTGCCATTTCCCACAAGCTTTTTTTCCCAAATTCCTGTTTTTGCTCTACTCTGGTGGTGGATTAAAAAAATAAAACAAACCACCCTCAAAACTATGATATTTCTGGCAAAGCCTCAACAGCTGAATTTGGATGGAATGAGCCAACAGATGTGATTCATGTTTCTTGTTTTGAAGCTGACCTGTGGGAACCTGGCACTTCTTTGTTTGCAGCACAGATGAACCTTGATGGAAGAGTGAAGCATCAGCAAAGCAAAACCACTGATGGGGTAAACTGGCAGGAATTTGGAGGGGAGATATCTGCCCCTGGGGCTGCCAGTCTCCACAATCCTACACCCATCAGCTTGTTTTTTTTAAACCAAGGGCACAGCCAAGAAACCTCACACCCACCTTCTTTGTGCCCCAGGGCTGGTGTGTGGCACCTTAGCAAAAAATCCCTTCCATGAGGGCGGTCTGGGCTTCTAGGAAGCCAAAAAGATATCTCTCTGAGGGGACAGCACAGCTCCAGTGACTGGGGTCTCCTTGCTGGTGAGATTTACACAAGTTTAATGCTGGTTACAGTCACTTGTAAAGGAATATCTTCTGGTTCTGCTGTTTATCTGTGGGACGGATACTGTGAGCCCTCATAATCACAAGGAAAAGCCCTGCATGTTCCCAGTGCTGGAAAAACACTTTCATGGAGCCACAGAGTTTTAAGCCACATTCAGATGAATAGAAATAAAGCAGACAGCTTGGCAAGCCAGCAAATTTACCCTTCACACAGAGAGACCCTGAGCTTCTACCCCCAGGAGGCCTTTGTAGGTAGGCACAAAGCAGCATCAGTTCCCCCGAGAGTGAAACACTGAAGTCTGCTGAGATCTGCTCTGTGGCACACTGCATTTCAGCAAGCACAAGAGTCTGGCTTCCACCAAGAGAGAAGGGAGCACAACACAAAGAGAAAGTCTTGACTGACAACAGAAAAACAACCTGGACACCCCAAGCCTGTTGGAACAAGCATTAGGGACTTCAAACCACATAAAGAGGCAACTTTGGCAGTATATCCAGCAGTCAAATCTCAAAGCAGGTATCTGCTGGCAGCTAATGGTAAGAAAGACTCAGAAAGATTTGTCCTTTCTTGCATTGGTTAGGCAACAAGTCAGTGCCTAGTATTTTTCAGCTCAGAGATCATCATCAGGAATCCTGGTAACTTTTTTATTTAATAGGGGTTGGTGCTTTGAGGTTATTTTTCTGCCTGGCTTGAGCTGAGCCATGCAATCCTAATTCTTTATGCCAGCTGGCTTTGCATGGCAGTGGGTACCACAGTGCTCCTGTCCCAGGTCCTGGCTGGCTGCAGACAGCCTCAGTGTGTGCACTGCAAATTGAATTCCAGCCGACATTCCTGAAGCCAGCACCTCCCTAAGAGGCACTTGTGAACATCTGTGCACAGCTGTGTGACAGCAGTGACAGAGGGCAGCTCCCCAGCTGCCAGAGCAGCCTCCCCTCCTGCCAGGGGAGGCACCCCAGACTGCCTGTACTGCCCCACCAGCAGGCTTCTGCTTTGTGCCTGGACCTGCCCTGCCTGCAAGACCTGGAGGCACACCTGAGCTGCATTTTCATGGGCAGAGAGCAAACAGGCAATCTGCTTAAAGGCAATGCTGGAAAGCAGATGGAAAACCTCCCAGCATCCACCTCCTGCATCCTCAGCAGTGTGATCAGCTAAAAGAGGCTGCTGGGACACACAGGCAGAGGTGGGATGCAGGCAGTGGTGCCCTGACAGGGAGCAGAGCAAACCCAGGGCCCGCTCTGAGTGCAGGTGTGAGGCAGAGCAGGAGCCCAGCCAGTGGGGAGCACTATGGCATCACTGCCTGCTCCCCCAGAGCAAAAAGGCAGGCAGCTTTTTCTGCGGGCACAGCACCAAGAGCAGCCAGGCAGCTTCAAGGAGTTGGCAATCAAGTAGGATGCCCTTTTCCAGATATCCCCAACAGTCCTGCCCACATAACACCCACTCCAGAAAGGACCAGCTGGACCCCTCCATCTGCCAAGTGCAGGTAGAGCAAGGGTTATTTCCATCCTTTCAAACCCTTCTCAACTGTGCCTTCCTTTGCCCTCCAGCAGGAAGTTTTGGCTGCTGCAGAATTACCTTCTTCTGCATGGCTTCATGATTTCTGTACATAGACATCACACCTGAGAGGTCTGGGAAACAATCAAGGACAAGGTCAAGGTGAATTCTGTAGGGCTGAGAACGTGCTCATTCATTTTGCTATTTAATATCAAAGAAACATTCAACAGGATGTGCCAAACAAGTCTTCCCCCTCCAGCTCCATTTGACCAAAAAATTTTTTAAAATCCCAAGAGCAATCAAACACAGTTAGGACTCACTGCTGAAAACATGTTTCTGGATCTCTTTTTAGATGTTATCTTGAAAGGCTGCTCTCTCTTGGACTGAAAGGATGTGCGAGGGCACACAGACACCTCAGAGCCCATCTACCACAAGCAGGAAGCCCAAGTGCTCTGTCACCCAAGGACTTCTTTCTATGCAAAAACTGTCACAAAAATTACTGATCCTGCCTGTTTGTGGTCTCCCTGTGCTGGATCCCACCCCAGATAGTGCCTTAAGGAGACTGCATCTGTTTGTGGTGGGAAATGGCAAAAACCAGAACCTCCACTCTTTGACTACCACAATATTCAGGTCCTTCTAGAAACCTACGAAAGTGTCATCTCTTCTCTGGAAAGACACTGGAAAAGGCTCTATCATGTCAGGCTAATGGGATGGATGTTCTCTCCTGTCAGTGTTTCAAAATGCATGTGAAGATTACAACTCCCTGCCCTTCCCACCCAATGCTCCTGACTGCCTGGAGGCTCTGAGGGATAGAGAAATACTTCCAGCTGTCTCTAGCATGGCTGCTGTATGAGTCCCTGCCTCTGCTGCAAGCCACAGAGCAGTGCATATCCCCAGAAGGCCCATGGCACAAGGAAGGCTCCTGCCGCTGAGGGAAATCTCTGAAGGATCAGTGACACCACTGCTGAGCAGCCCAGGTCCATCCTGCTCCCTTCCCTGACACGCTGGGTCAGAGCTCTCCCAGCAGCAGAAGCCAAAAGAAGAATGGGTCCCCTGAAGGATGGAGGACAGAACATTTTGCCAGTTGCTCGGCAGCACATGCTCCAGTGAAATTCTTGAGCAGGTGACAGCCCACAAAGGTGTCTGGCTGCAGATCTGCATGCCTGGAGAGACCTTCTCCAAGGAAGGGATGCAGTTTGTGCATGGAATGGCTGTCCCACTCTGAGACCCAATGTCTGCACTGACCTCATCAAACTCTGTCTCCGTAGTCTGGACCAAAGCCTCACCAGGTCAAACCAGCATCCAGACTGGGACAGACAACAGAAGTGCAGCAAGGGGTTGGGACAGTATCTCAAGTATCAATACCTGCTTTGCAATGAACTCCCAACACTCTTGTGGGCAAGACAAGTGAGAACACAGCCTTCTTCTCAAGTGCACACCTGAAGCATGACATCTTTCAAACCCATCTGCTCACTTCTCTGGGCTGGCAGAGCCAAGAAGCAGCACACATTTTAGACTCCTGAGGCCTAAAATGGGCAGGAAAGGCTCTTTCCAAATACTAGACACAGGAACAGACTGAGGCCATTCTCATCTCATTCCACATTGCCCCGAAGGCTGAAATTGCTTCCCTCCAAGAGTTAATTCTGTACCACACTGTTTCTGGCTAATATGTAAGCCTAATGCTTTGGACAAGGTTTGTGAGAAGCCACACAGGGCATTTAATGGGCAACGTCAAAGCGCATAACTCAATCCTCACCCAGTCTTTCATGCCTGGGAGTTGCAGAAACATTTTTTTCTTCAAAATACTTGGCCTCAGTTATGAGAAGCAAGAGAAGGAGGAGGTGGAGGTTGTGACCTGCAGATACTGTGTTTATGAGAACACTCCTCCACCAAAACAGCACTGGCGCTGCAATCTTGTCCTTGAGATGTTTAGTATATGCTTTGCATGCTATGTCTTGCTCCTCCCTCCCGCCCGGCAAAAATTACAAACTACTCTCAGAGGCCAGAATTTCTAGTAGAGGCTCCACAGCAGAACAATTTCTTCCTTGACCACCATCCCTAAAAAAAAACTTGGGATGAATCAAGCTCCTGGTCGAACATGCTGCAAGTGCAAACCGCTACATGCAACTCACAGGAAAGTCACTGTTTTCATTTAGAACCGAAGCGAGCCAGTGAATGCTGGCTCTTAATTTCTGTGGCTTTCACATCCATTTAATAATTTCCTTTCCTCTCTGCTCGCAACCATCCCGGGCAGAACACTCCTCTGGACAGCTCACCCCTTTTGTTCCATCTCACCGCAGCCCAAATCGCAAGCCACAGGCAAAGTATGAAAAGTGCGGGCGTGTAGTTCCAGCACCGCTGGAAGCCAGCAGTGAGCGCAAAGTTCCTCTGCATTTCTGCGCCTGGTCCGCAGCGTTACTCCAAGTTTAGGCAGCGCCTTTCGACTGGGACTCTCCAGTCCATTTAAGGCGGGTCTGAAACCACGTCCATTTTACCGAGAAGCGCCCCGACGGGATAGCTCGGCGTGAGGCGCGGCGTTTGCCCGGTGAGAGCGGGCAGCAGCGCGGCCATGCCCGTCCCGCCCCGCCCGCTCCGCACCTTGCTCGCAGGCTCCCTTGCTGCGCTGGCTGATGGCGGGCTCGCCGCGGCTCTGTGCGCGCAGGCTGGCGGCGCGGAGCTGGCAGCCGCTGCCGTACGTCAGCCCGTCGCTGCCGCACACCGGGTAGCGGCTCTTGCAGAGGCACACGCCGGGCGGCCCCGCGGCGGCGGCGGCGGGCACCGGGCCGCCCTTGGCCTTGCGGCGCTGCCGGCTCTTCACGCACTCGAGGCCGGGGGCGCAGCGTCCCCCCGCCGCCCCGCCGCCGCCGCACGCCTCGCCCTCGCCGCGCCCGCACTGCCAGCAGCAGCCGCAGGCGTCCCGCACCCGGCCGAGCGGGCAGCCCCGCGCCGGCAGCGCCGGGCACCGCGCCGCATCGCAGGGCCCGCAGCCGCCCGCCGCCGCCGTGCCCGGGGCCGGCAGCGCCAGCGCCGCCAGCAGCAGCGGCAGCAACAGCATCGCGCAGGGCGGCATGGCGGCACGGCACGGCACGGCACGGCCCGCCCGCCGCAGCCGCTTAAGCCGCGGCGGGGAAACCCCTCCCCGGCGGCGCCGCCCCGGCCCCGGCCCCGGTCACGGCCACGGCCACAGCAGCGGGGCACCGCCGCCATCCCGCGGCCGCCGGACACCCTGCGTGGCACCTTGGTGCGCTGTGCCTCCCGGCTGTCCCGCACCCGGCATCCCGTCTGCTCCCATCTCCACTTCCAGCAGCAGCAGAGCCCTGGGAGCGGGCTGGCAGCCGGCTGAGCCCGAGCCAGCTGTGCCCGGGCGGACAAGGAGGCCGATGGCATCCTGGCCTCGGTCAGTAAGGATGGCCCGCAGGAGCAGGGCAGAGATTGTCCCATGTACTCGGCACCTGGAGTGCTGTGCTCAGTTTTGGGGCCCTGACTACAAGAACATTTGAGGTGCTGGAGCATGTCTAGAGAAGGGCAACAAGGCTCGTGAAAGGTCTATCGAGAGCATGTCTTATGAGGAGGGGCTGAGGGGTTTGTTTAGAAAGTTCAGAGGGCATTCATTGCCCTCTACAACTCCCTGAAAGGAAACTGTGGGGAGGTGAGAAATCTGTCTCTTCTGCCGTGCCTGCAGTGAGAGAATTAGAGGAAAAGGCTTTAAGCTAAGGCATGGAAATTCAGACTAGATAGCAAAACATTTTTCACTGTTTGGGTGAAAAGTTTCCACTGAGGCACTGGAAATGGTTGCCCGTGGAGATGGTGGTGTCACCATCCCTGGAGGTGTTTAAAAGGCATCTGGATCTGGTGCTGGGTGATGATTTAGTGGTTCAGGGGTTGCAGTGGTAGTGTTGGGTGAATGGTTGAACTTGGTGATCTTAAGGGTCTCTTCCACCCCTGATGATTCTATGATTCTTGCCACCCACCCATGCTCAGCTCACAGCCACTGGCTGTGGGAGCTGCAGAGGTGCTGGTGAGCCTGTCAGGTTCCTTCAGGAGTGGAGGCAAGGAAGAAAAGGAGAGCTTTTTGGTTTCTCCTGTTCATTCTTGGGACAAGACAACATTTCTTCCTGATGCTTTATTTACCTTCACTTGTGGCTCCTGCCCTGGAAAGGCTCCTGAACAGTCTCCTAGAGTGGGGGCCTGTTGCCACTACTGGAAACTGGAAATATTCCTCAGGCAGCACTGGGCAAAGTTGCTGTCAAAAGAGTGTCCTGAAAGTGCCAAACCTAGAGCACTGCAGTGCTGACAAACCCCTCAGGCAGAGGGGCAGCAGGGCAGCACATTCCCTGCCCTCATGCCTGCCTGTGCCTGCGGGAGCTGCCATCTCCTGCAGGGCAGTCCAGGCCAAGATGGTTCAGCCTTGGTTCGGCCAGGGCCTGCACAGTGGGAGCTGCTTTGGCACTCTGGGGAGGAGAAGGACAGAGGTGGTTGGTGTTCCACACTGTGGTACTGAGGGATTTGGCACTGTCTGGTTTGGGTTGCCAGTGGCTGAGCCCTGCTGGGTAGCCCCAGGTCACAGTGTCCCTTCCCATGGAGAAAGCAGCTGGAGCTGTGACTCAGCCCAGCTGAGAGGGGCTGCAAGCTCCCCATGCTCCCAAATCTGCTCTGGAGGCATTGACCCACTCATGCCTGTCAGCTGCTGACACTGTGGGAACAGGCTCCCACCACATGCTTCCTTAGCTCCCTGGGGCTCAGCAGGAGACATTCCTCCATTTCTCCTGGGACCATCTGCATACATGTCCTTGGATTTCTCCGTTCCTCTCACTCGGGAAGTGCTGCGTGCTGTTCTCCTGGGAGAAGGGCTGCCCTCATAAGCAAGCAGTACCCCACACTCGAGGAGTTTTACACGTTCTGGTTCTTCCTGTGGGCAATTCACTAGAGGACTGATGGAAAGGGGTGAAATGTACAGATGGACACATCTGTCAGTTCCAGCTACAAAAACCATTTTGCACAGTTCACCTCTTCTTGCTGTCTCCTGCCAGTTGCCAAACATCTCCTTCACAGGCCCCTATATTGCTGTCATCAGAGTATCACGAGCCCAGATACTCTTGGGCAGAAAACCACAGGGAGTTTAATGAATCTGCTTACCAGAGTGAGCCCTTCTGACATGAAATCACTGTGAGCAGCCCACTTGGAGGGAGGAAGAATGTAGCTCTGAAAGGATGATATCAGCACGTTTCCTTGCCTTTCTTCCCCTCGGATCTCTTTCTTTCCATTCGGGGGGCAGTGCTTGGAGCAGTTTTTCTTCTCAGGGAGGAGGAGTCCTTAGTTCATGCTTTGGTGCAGAAGGACCTCTAGCGTCCCTTCCCAGCTGATGCTTTGGCATTACTGCTCTAGCTCGGTATTTCTTGATCTCCAGACTTTCCTGCATGCTGTGGAAGGAGATAAGATCCGCAAAGTGCAGGCAGGGAAGTGGCTGGGAGAGATAAGGCTGGGTTGCTCCTCCCTGGGCAGAAGTCACTTACTGTATGGCCCAGCCTCACCTTCCATGGCTCCTCCACATCCTTTTTTCTTCACCTCAGGGACCTCCAGGTGCCTCTTTGTGCACCACAGGCTGCTCTATTTAAATACATTACATTAGATGCTCCTCCTGTCTCAGTAATGAATTTTCCTCTGAATTTCAGTGAACACCAGTGTAAATCTGTAGATTCATGTTGTGTTTCTTGGGACTTTTGTTGACTGCCCTACCAAAATCTCTTCTTAGTATTCGGCAGCATAAAATTCTCATAAACAATTCAATTCTGCAATTGAATTTAATTCATCGGTGGCAGCTATTAGGAATACAACAAAAGTGATCTTATGTGTTTTGATCTGTTTCATCATTGACATGGTATCCCTTATTTCATCACCAATATTGTCCTGCATGCATCACTCCAGTGAGACAGTGCGGGGGGTGAGGCAGGCAGGGTGGTCTTTCTGGGATGGGGGAAGCTCACAGGGTCTTTGAAGGTGGGGGAGATTCAGCACAGACTATGAGAGAATGAAAGCAGATGACTTTAGATGTTGATGTATTTCCAAACCGAGCGTTTCACTTACGGTTTCACTTCCCCCAGCCAAGCCGCCCCTCTGGGTTTGCTGGGTTCTTCGCTGGGATACAGCTGAGCAGCAGAGTAGGTCTCTCGACTCTCCGCAGGATGGACACGGGCGGGTCACTCACCGAAGTGAATAATAAAGTCAGAAAGCGCATGCTGCACATGGAAGACCCCGGCATCCCTCCACCGCCTGATGCTTTGCCCTCTGCTCCCACCGGGGCAGCAGCAGCAGCAGCAGGTGAGGAGAGCCGGGAACCCACCGGAGCCCAGTAGCCCACGCCTTTTCACTCCGCAGGAGTCGGAGTTTCCCAGCTCGGGGCTCCCAGGTATCGGGCATCCCTCCCGCCGCTCCTCCCGCTGCCGCAGCCCCGATGAGTTTCGGTTTCCATTTCCCCGGCTCGGCGCTGCCCGGGCACTCCCGAGCTGTCGGCGCCGAGGGATGGCGGGGAGGCGGCGGAGGCCGCGGGGCCGGGGGCGCGGCACGGCAGGTACGGACCGGCGGCAGCGGCGCGGTGGGGAGGGCGCTGGGAGACCCCCGGGATGGCTCCGTGCGGGTGGAAGCGCTGGAAGTGCCGCAATCTGCTGGGCGGCCCCTCGGGAACGGGGAGTGAGGGGCTTAGAGGTGTCCCAGGGCGCGGGACGGGAAGGAGGGAGAGCGTGCCGGGGAGTGGACAGGGGGTTTTCCTCTCTAGTTCCATGTCTGGTGTGTGAGAGGGGTGGGCAGTGAGTCTCCAGAGGTGTTAGGTAAATCAGGGCAGGCTTTGCTGATGACCACCTTTCACTCTTGGACATCCTGGGGCTCAGACACTTGTGCTGGATCGGTGCTACATGCGAGTAAATCAGTGCCTGGTGCCTCTGGGTTCGGAGAGCAGCATCTGCAGCCCCTCAGCTGTAGACAAGAAGTACTTCCTTCTTGTGAAAAACGCCAATCGCTTGTTTTGAAAATTTTAAAAGTTTAATAGTAATTAAATGGCTATAGAAATAGTAATACAATTAGAGTAATAATAATTTGGACAAATTGAATTAGGACAATATGAGACAATACAGACAAAGAGTTATGGAGGTCCGGATACCTTTTTCTGGGCAGCACGAGCCCGAAAAAGGACACCCGTTACCAGAGGATTAACCCTTAAAAGCAATAGCCTGTTGCATATTCATACATCTCATACATGATGCATAAATCCCATTCAAACACAGGATTCTGTCTGGTCATAGTCAACTTCTTCCTCTGAATCCTAACAGCACCTTCGAGGCAGGAAGAACTTCGTTTCTTCTGATAAGAAGGCAGTAAATTCTTTTTCTCTGAAAGATTTAGGTCTCCTGTGGCTGCTATCTCGCTGCAAGTCCTTTCTTTAAAAAAAGTATCCGACATAGCATAGTTTCTATTTTAACATTTTTTATAACCTAAAACTGTATTTGACACGCTATTTAAGAGAATTAATACAGCATTACTTTCTAACACAACACATATAATATTCATTTTAATATTTGCGAAAAGCCAATAATAAAACACATGCATTTTTCACCCTTCTGCTGTAAAGAGGCAATGAATGAATTTTCTATCATTGTTTCTCCAGCACCTTGTAAAGTGCTTGACTTGAAGGCATGCAGTCCCCAAGGCTGTGACAAGTCTGGGGTGGCCAGGTGCCTCAGGAAGTGCTTTGTCTCCATCAGACACTCTGCACAGGTGTACAAGAGCAACAGACTGTGCTTCTGCTGATGTTTCACTGGTTGTCTTGGGAGCTGGTGGCACAGCAGCCTAGGAAATAGAGAAAGGTCCTTTGGTGAGGAGTCATCCAGCATGAAACGAGCCAGAGGGTGGGCAGGACACTGAAACCCTAAGGGCCTGAGAAAATAAGATGCACAGGCTTGTCTCACTTCCTCCTGAGAAGCAGAAACTCTTGCTGAAAGCAGTAGCACACTGAGATCTTGGGAAGGGGGCCGAGGTGGTTAAGGTGCCTGCTGCCATAGCATGACCGTCTGTCTGTCTGTCTGTGTGTGTCCTGCAGAGAGCGCACAGTCACAGAGGAACAAGGAGGTGCGCTGCTCAAACCATGATGGAACACATAAACTCATTCTCTCCCCCAACGGGAAGCTTTCTGAACACTGGGCTAAAGCTTCAGGAAACTGCCCCAATACAAGGTAAGAAGCTTTCACAGGGTGGAGGTATGGATGGCAATGGTCAGAAAATGCAGTCTGCTTTTCCCCCAGGTAACATCCAAGAGTTTGCGTACCTTCCTAGTACTATCTCCTTTTTAACCCAGCCAGAAGTGCACAGATTTTGAGGATGATACCAAGATCTGAGCTGCTTGGGATGCACATGAGACAGGTTTCTCTCAAACTTAGTAAGGGTCAGTGGAACATACCAGAGCAATACAGATGCCTTGCCAATCACCCATGGCTTGGCAAAACTGCAGGTGAAAGACACAAGCATGTCTGAACCTTACCACATTCTGATGAAGCTGTCAGGGTAACCATCATCTACAAATGTCCCTGCAGTTTGCTGTGTGATATTTCTTGCCCAGGGCAAGATAACAGAATCAGGCTGAGCATGGTTCTTTTCCAGCTTCTCGTGGAGCAAACCACAGTGAAGTCAGGTCAGCATAAGAGAAGGGTGAATCAGCTTACAGGTGACCTGTATTTTTTTTCCACATATTTCCTGCTAGGGCTTGGTGAGCAGACACTCTTTGTCCTTTACTTTGTCTCACAGCACAGCATCTATTTATTTTGATTTTTGTTTCCTTACTTTTGCAGGCTGGTGAAAGAACTGGAAAACCGAATTATTGTTCAAATAGCATGTGGAGACCGGCATGCCATGGCATTATCCAGAGGTAGCCTCTTTCAAGAACACTTTTCCTCCAAACAGGAGTCACACTTGCTCTGAGAAGGCAATGTTTGTGCTACTTGCAGTAGTAGGTGACACCACTGTAGAGTAATGAGCAGTTGGGGACACAAAGTGCACTGGCTGTCAGTGCTGCTCCTTCCTCCCAGCGCCCAGGGACCTGCACCTCTCTCTGTCTCTCTCCAGTTCCTCAGCACTGCCCCTCCACAAAGGTGTGTTGTGGACAGCAGATGTGGCTGCCTCACTCTGCAGTCACCAGACCTGTTCATTCTTAAGTGCAACACCTTTCTGGTAGGGAGCTTCTAGCAGGTATGACTTTAGGGACCTTAATTCTTGCTGTGCTGAGTCACCTGGCAATATGGGACTGTCCCAAAGAGATCATAAGAAAACAAATTTGGGCACACATGATGCTCTTGCCTTGGAGCTAGGTCCCTGAAAACAACACTGAGTATTGCTCTAACTCCCAAAATGCAAATACTCAAGGGAAGCAGTGAGGCTGAGCTGTTTTCTTTTGTTCTGTGTGTGAAGGGGGTGAGCTCTTCACCTGGGGCCAGAACACCCACGGACAGCTTGGAGTGGGGAGCCAAACCACGCTTACTCCCAAACCACAGCTGGTGGAAAGACTGAAGGGCATCCCACTTGCTCAAATTGCTGCTGGAGGAGCTCACAGCATGTGTGTGTCACTCTCTGGAGCTGTGTTCTCCTGGGGAAAGAACAGTTTTGGACAGCTGGGACTCGGAGACACCAAAGGTAAGGAAGGAGAGCACCAGGAGGGTGTTTTCCTCGACAGTGAGCTCACCAAATTGCTCCTCACTATTGTCAAGCTCCTGTGGAACAGTGGTGGGCAGTAAAGTCTTTTGAAGAAAGTATATCTGGAGATGTTCTTTGTTTCCTGACCAAGAAAGGCATGCAGGAATGATGTATTTAGTGGTTGTTTTTCTATAGATAACTTGCAATCATTTTGTGTGGCTAATAGGATAGTGTGGGCTCTTAAAACCCTGAGGTCTTACACATCTATTTCCACTCCTGTCTTCTCTCCAGGAAGTCTTGCATGAAATGCATTCATTTTATATTTTTTAATCCTCTTTAATTCTCTGTAAACACAAAGTGAGAGAAGAATTTAAATCATCTCTTGTCTTCAAACTTAGAATGCTAGAGAAGAGTTGCCCTAGACAGACAGAACATCTAATCTGAATGTGTCCACACCCTTGAGAATCATACTTTGAAGCCAATTACCATTTGGCAAGCAGATATGGAAGTACTGCATTTTGTTTCAGACCAAAGTAAATGAAAATAAAGTAATATGCAAAACACAGAACATTATGAGAAAGAATATGTTATACTGGAGGGAAGACGACCCAAACCCAAGCTATAATTACATTAATTGCTGTAAGAGAGGGCTGAAAAACACTTAATCCTCCTGTCTTCTAATTTTTTCTGTATATGAGACCCTCCAGTACTCTTTCAATTTAGCAGTATTATCTTTTTTCCAGACAGGGACTGCCCAACCTATGTTGGAGCTTTAGAGCACTGGAAGACTGTGTTTATCTCATGTGGGACAGATCACACTGCAGTTCTCTCCAAGGTGAGTCTGAAATGGAAAGTCAGCATCTGAGACCTCACCTTGTGAGCAAAGATACACTGCTAAAAGAGAGATGAAGGAAAAAGAAAGCATGGAGAAATTGGGATGGTAATGCCTCCTTCCACCTAAGCCTGAAGGTGATCCCCAAGGAATGTTATCTAAGCTATTGGGAAACTGGTCTTTTCTCATATTCCTGTCACCTGCATGCAACCTTTGGCAGGGATATGGTGAATGGGAATCCTGAGGCAAAGGGGTGCAGTTCAACTCCCAGCACTTTATGATTTCTTTTATATTACATTGGGGACTTCAGAAGATGTGAATGACATCTAATTCACTAGGGTTTACTCATACAAGTAAAATTCTTAAGCAACAGGAGTTATTCTCAAAAGTTAAATTGATTTTCTCATGAGCTAAATTATTTGGATTTTCCAGTGTGTGATCTGACTTGATGCAAAGTGAACCCTCCTCATGTTTGAATCAGAGATGTTTTGAATCAAGTTCCACATAAGATGTTGTGTTTTGCTAGCCCTCATTCTTGGCTGAGACCATTTGATTGTTGTTAATAATGCAGTGATCCTGTTTGTTTCTTCGTTTCAAGGAGGGGCTGGTGTGCACCTTTGGAGCAGGAGGGTGTGGCCAGCTGGGTCACAACTCCACCCAGAATGAACTCCTGCCTCGCGTGGTGGCTGAGCTGTGGGGAGTCAGGGTTTCACACATCGACTGTGGCAGGTGGGATGTGCCAATGACTTTTCTGAGGTCAATGCCTTTGGGGAATCACTGAAGAACAGTAGGGAAGGGGGTCACCAAGATGTTCAAATCCCTGTATCACAATAGCTCAGCACTGTCAGGGTATCCATCCACTGTTCAAGTATAAGTCACCCTGCTGCCAGAGCCCCAGTGAGAGCAGCACCTACGGTCCTGGTGAGCAGTGGGAGAGCTACAAAAGCCACCAGAGAAGCCTTTGGTCTTTTTCTCTTTTGATAAACAATATACTGGGTTTGTACTGGGTTCCAAAGGGCAAAGGACTGTCAAAAGCCTGCATCAGGAGAGTCACTGGATTCCCAACCAGACTGATAAACTGGTTGGTTCTTAATAAGAATTAAAGAGCAGTGAGAATTCCCCAGTTTCACTTTGCCCTTCTGGAACTGGGCCAGAAAAAGTCTGCTGACAACTCACCTGGGCTTGGTATCAGGCTCAGCAGCACAGAAACTGCACGTTTGAAAACAGAAGGGCGTGAAGCAAGCATGGTGTAACTATTTTTGCATGTGCAACCCAACTAAATCACAAACATTAGAGGGTAGTATAGGAAATCTGAGTCCATTTGTGTCTTTATTGCTGAATGTTTATGCAATGAAGAGTTATAACACTGTGGTTAAAGGGACTCTTTATCTGCACTGTCAGGACTTTTGAAGACAAGCTTCAGGTATACATTCTGAGAAATTTATAAATTTTATTCTGCTTTGCCCTGTGGTTTTCACTTACTATGGCTTTTTCTTTCCCCTGAACAGACAATACACCCTGGTCTATGTCCATTCCTTGGATAAATTCTATTTCTTTGGCTCTGATGATGAAGGACAACTGGAAGATGAGAGGAAGCCCAAACAGTTGATACCACTTCCCATCGATTCACCAGTGGATACTGGAAAATCCTGCCAGAGTAATGACCACTGCATATGTGTACAATCTGTATTTGTTTCTTCCATGGAGATGTTTGCTTTCTTGATTTCATGTTTACACTGAAAGGCAAACATCATGTCTCATCCTTGCTTAGCCATCCCAACAAATTCTAACAGGAGTTATTCAATTTGCTGCTTGGTTATCATGGGTAATGGCCTAATAGAATCAAACTTTCAACAGATAACTCAGATAACTACTATCTGAAGGGGTTTTTTTAATTGTTCCACTTTGGTGCACTTAACTCTCTGAAGACAGTGATTGTCTCTTCAAATATTCCTACAACAATCTTTTTGTTCTTCCACAGAAAAGAGTGCGTCAAAAAAGGGGATTAAAATTAATGCAGGAGTACACAAAAGTTTTGCCCGTTGCAAGGAGGGGAACAAGGTATGAGCACATTTGATCATACCTTCTGATTTTACCATTGTCCACATTACTGATGGAAACATTTGGATTTTCCAACATGCTTGTAACACTTCAGTTTTATGTGTGTCTATTGCAAAGTTTTCTGTGTTTTACCTACAGACTAACTTGTATTGCAATTATATATGTTCTGTGGTTAATGCATCTGGATCATGCTGGATGACCATTAATTTGTTCATACTTAGGCTGAAATCTTGTTATGATTGTATTGAAAAAAAAAAAGAATTCCATCTGCTACAATTTAAATTTTGTCAATGTTTTCATGTATTTCACACAGAATTCGTACTTGAATGGAATTGCCACTCTGGAGGATAAAGAAGTGGATGCATGGATTTCTAATTCTAAATGTTGTGACAGTATAAAAAGGTAAATCAGAAATTTGCTGTTTGGGTTTGTTTGTGGTTTTTACTGTGTTGCGTGACCTTCTCTAAAAATTATTATTCTTAGGAGGCTATTGTAGGAACTGTTGTTCAAGAATTTAGCACAGTCTTGTACCTTGGCACAAAGTTCATGAGGGGCTGACAAGTTAAATCAGTGAAAGACCCTGCCTGCAGACCAAGGCCTTGTGCAAAAAGCCTAATCTGAGTACCCAAACTGGAATGTTGCTCCAGCATTTAAAAATTAGAGGTCACTTCTTGAATTACCCATTTTCAAAAGCAATATGTATATACCACTGTGAGCTGCCTTACACTTACAGTCTTTCACAGGTTGTTTGGGAGGTTATTTTCTTTGTGAAAGTCTGGCTCCAGCTGCTGATTTTGAGCATTTTGAAAGCTTGGCTAACTTGGAACTAAACGTTTCCCTAACTACGTTTGGAACAGTTTGGACCATGTGAAAAGTGGTGGCTGAGAGGGTGAAAGAGAGGGTTCTTTCCAGATCTCAGTAGGAATGGCCTGACAGCAAATTGCTTGATAAAATAGCTGCTCCAATAAGAACAGAACCAGGAATACTGGGAGTTAATAAGTCTGATGTTCATTCAGGTTCTGGGAACCCAGATTTTGTGCATCAGTAAATTGATAGCCTGATGGATTTTCCCTCCACATGCCATAATGATCCTGTCCATGGAGGGGATTCTCCTCCCTCTCATGCCTTTTATTTTGCATAACAAACAAAAGCAGCTAATGTTCTGACCTGTGAGGTCCATGATAACACTCACCAGAATGGAGCACTGGGGCAGAACCTTGAGCAGGGTTCCCTTACAAGGCCCAGAAGAGCAGAGGTGGCTTGCAAAGATCTCTAACTCCTTGAGTACAACGTCTTCTGCAACACTGACAGGGGAGTGGTGCTAAGAAAAGTTTTGTGTGGTCAGGTGCAGACACCATTGTACATGGTTTTTGTTCTTTCAGAGTTAAAAACCTGAAGTTGAAAGGACTAACTTTTTGGTTTTTTTACTATCAGGAATATCAGACTGATCTTTTCATCTGAGGCTTGCATCAATGGAAGCTTCCTGGACAAAAGGTAGCATGCACTGACTTAGACATAAAGAATATATTGATGCTTGTAAACTGACTAGAAAGTGTTATTTTAGGTCACATATGTAGAAAAGATTTGTTTTATCTGAATTTGCAAGAAGCAAGTTTTTAGAAGATTATCCTTTAGTGATATTTGGCATATGATGATAATCCTCCCAGATAATATTACAGCTCTCAAAGGATCCTTAATAGCTCCTTCTGACACAGAAGAAGAAGTCATTTTAGGGTGAAATACAGGAATCTACCATTAATAGTCCACAGACACACAAGACAGAAAGGACAGGATGTTAATCAAGTCACAAAACAGTGGCTTGTGTTGTCTATCTTCTTAGAACACATGAAATTATACCCACAGGAGCTGGGGCTGAACTTTCCAAGTGTTTTCTGATATCACGATGCTTCATTATTCAGTAGAAAAATTATTTAGTGTTCTTTTATTTATCTTGTGATAGGGACAAACATTTCAAAACTTCCAAAGAAGTCTCAGGCGTAGACATGTCAGAAGTGAAACGTTTTTATGAGAAGATCAGTAAAAACCAAAGAGTTTACCAGGAGGTAAGGACTTGATATAAGGATGCTCACTACACAGATACTGAGGAGCTTTGGATTTGTGCATGAAACTTAAGAATTTCATGCCAACCTAATTACTTTGGCAAAACACAATTGCATTTTAACCCTTGTCTCTTTTTAATTTTTTTTCCCCTCTGAAGGTGCAAATGGAGATTAGGAACTTACTGGAATCATTGTCTTCATCTCCCATCTCACCAGAAAATTTCAGAGTATACTTGATCTTGCCTTTCCTTCTGAGGGGGAAGGATGAAGGCTCTGTCCTTTCTCTGATTGTTCTGGCTAAAACCATCATGAAGCTCCAACCAGAGGACCTGCAAACTCTTGGTAGGGTTTTGTAATGGTACAACTGAATGATTTAAATTCTTGGTCATTTTCTGCTGCAGAACAAGTGTTATTATCACTGATGTGATGTGTTCCAGAGCTTGAAATAATTGCTTTTGATAGACATAGAAACATGGGAACTATGCAGCAAGGCACAAGAATTTTAGAAATTCTGTCTGAAGTGTAATAGTTTTTGTAGTGCAAGCTTAAACATTTTTTTGTTCAATTCATTTGATAAAAAGAGAAAAAGCAGCTTCATCCACAAATTGCAGTGATCTGTATGTTACCTGTGACCTCACTAGCTGTTTTCTTTACAGAATGCCTATGGTCAAATCTAGAAACATCCTTTTTCAAGGAGCTGGTCATTCTGTATCAGAGGGCTTCCCAGGAAATTCTGTTCTCATTTGTCCAGGAGTTCAAGGCCATGGGGCCAAGCCGCCTCCACAACCTGGACCCAGTTGAAACTGGGCCTCTGCAAATACTGCAGATGCTTTACCAGGTGAGAAGGTGCTTGGATCCCAACTAGACAGGGTGTCTCAATGTAGCCTAGAGTATTTTAGTACTTCTCACTTTTGAATTCTGTGCATTTGACACTGCTTCAGGAATCTCTTTGGCTCTACACCAGCACAGTTCTGAAGAAGTCCTGCTGGAGCTGTGCCAAACTGGCCCTCTGTAGAAATGAAGATCTAAAGCATGTTATAGCCCTGGCAGGGGAAGAATGCTCTCAGTGGTGTCAGGAGTGCATCCATTGATGCCTACACAGTAATGGAAATGGTGTCCTTTATGTAACATGCCTATTCCCCTTTCTGCTGGTGAGATCCCTCATCCCAATAACTGCTCAGAGCATTTTAAAGACAACCTATCTGCTTGGCACATTGCAGCTGCCACAGAAATGCTCTGTGATGCTTTATGTGATGCTTTAAGAGCCTGTTAAACTGACAAATTCTCTGGGACAACAGCATTAGAACACCTTTAGCTGTACATGAACAAAGGAAACAACGGAAGCAATAACTGTGTTGGTCTGGAAACCATACTTTCTCTCCACATTCCTGTGGAGATGTTCAAAGTTTATGAAAGTTAAGAGAGATTTGTTAAATTTTTTTCAGACTTGAATATCCGTTTGGCTGAGAATGCAGAATTGGGCCTCAAAGTTTAGACTCTCAAATTTGTATTTATGCTGATAAATAAACTAAAAAATGCAACAGGTCCACTCCTGTGTAAGTGATTACATGATTTGGAGCTTTAAATGTTCACTGTTCCTCTGCAAGCATCTTTTCCTGGCAACAAGCAGGAACATGAGTAGGGAACTGCAGAAATATGAAAGACACTCCAAGGGAAATACACTTTTTCTGATGGAGTCCTGCTAAGGGATCTTAATAGTAGATGAAAATTGCTTTCCTGCTAGTTTATACACGGCTTTCTAAGACTTCTCACTGTGGAGCACTGTGCTTCTTGAGCACTTTTATCCTGTAACTTCTGTGCAGGGTCTCAGAACCCTTTCTGAAGAAACCCCTGTCAGTCTTGTCCTGCCAGACAGACACAGCTCACTAGTTCTGCTGCTGATAGATTGTGTGTTTCAATGCAGGTGAACTCCAGAACTGGTTTTGGAGTACATGAAAGCATCTTCCAAGTACATGGAGTGAAAGAGATTATCGGCATATGTTCATTCTTCAAAATAATAGTAAGTATAAATCTTACCAGCAGTGCAAAACATATATACACATATATACATATATATATATATATATATATATATATATATATATATATATATATATTCCTCCAAAGCTCTAAATTATGCAAGCCCTTTACCATCCCAGTATTCCAGCAACTATAATGGAGCTTTTCCTGAGATGATCCCTGGTTCTGAGAGCTGGAGCTTTGTTTGCTTTGAACAAGTAATGACTGTGAAATAGAAGCATGAGGGATGGTTGCTATACTTTGTGTTACTCTGGATTTTATTATGTTTAATTAAGATAAATATTTTGAGGTATCTTTAAACTTTTATTTAGAAATCTTATTGAGCATTTCAATGTACTCACACCTTAAAATGAAGCCGTGATAATAAAAAATAATCTGTGGCATTTCTTGACACAGAGTGAAAATTAGCTACCAAATGCAGTGTGTCAGAGAAAGCAGTATGAAATGGAAATGTGCATAGTAGGGGTTTCCTCTGGCAAAAAACAAGTAAGCTTTCATGCAACTTGGCTGGAATTTGTAGGGCAACTGCCTAATTCCTGCATAAGCTTGTGTTTGCTAATGTACCAATTTTGTACCAATTAACCAGAGTGGAGGAGGAGGTTTGAGCATAGAATCAAAAGCCAATTAGGACGTTACCTGAAGTTGGTGCCTTACTATACTGGAGGTGTAGTGTAACACTTTAAATTAGACTACCTTTAGACCACTATCTATTTTTGGTATTACATATAATAAACTCAGCAGGTTTTACAAACAATATACCATAACCTGAGTATCCAGGGCATTTTGGTTTAGCTGAATTATGGAAGATGCTGTTAAAATCACTCCCTCTGTTTTATTCTTGAGGCACTACTATAGACAAGTGTCTGTCTGCACAGAGAGGTTAGATACCTCTCTCTGTTTCTCACTCACAGGAGTGTGTAGGAGCTGTTTCTAGGATGTGAACCTCTGTTAGTGCAGTGCTCATGCACACAAGGGCTCATTTCAGAGATGCAGAAGTTTGCCAGGGTACAGACTGGCAGTTTAGCCTGCAGACATGTCCCTGAACTCTGGTTTCACAAGGGAAAATCAGCATGTCTTTTCCTTTCTTCCTTGTCCTTTCAGATTGTCCCACAGATGCTGACCAACTACCCATGCATCTTTGACAGGGAAGACAAGATATGCCTTCATATTACAGAATGCAGGGATCTGGCCGGATTCTTTATTGTAAGTGCAACCAATTTTGTTACCTATCGGAAGAAATAAACACACTGCTAACAGACTATTACTTCAATCATTGGATGCCCCTTATCCAGATACCCTTTATAGGGATCCCTGAGCCATGGGATTTCTGCGTCAGAAGAGAATGCCTTCTCCAAGACATATGGGAAAATTTAAAGTCCGCCTCACACCAAGATTTCAGGAAGATGTTAAAGGTAAGATACTAAATTGTATTACTTGTTAGCTCTAAGTATCCTGCAGCAGTGTTCCTTGATTTCCAGTGTTACTGGATATTGGTACAAGAGTTTCAGTATCTTCTGTGCATAGAGCCAAAGAACTGCTCCTCAAATTATTATAAAACACGTTCCATGGATGGTGTAGAGTAAATCTGGAGGCAGTATTTTACACCCTTATTCCAGGCAGCTTTCTTGGCATAAGTTAAATGCAAGCGGCAGTGCTATTTACTGTGAGGTTGCATTGGGGTAATGGAATAGAATGGCTCAGTTGTCAAAGTCCAGTACTGCTGCTGCTAGACTGACTTCTGAGACTTTCTACTAGTACATTAAAACCCCAGGGTCTACGGTACCAGCCTGAGGGGTCAGCAGGCAACACAGCCACACGACTGCGTTTCTCTCCTGGAGATGCTGTCTGAAGGGAAAGGAAGGATAGTGCTGGCCAGAGAGATGGGCATGATTACAGTGCTGCTATCTCCATGTGCCTTTAGCGTGTGGCTCCCACACAGACCCGAGGGTTGTGGCAGCTGCGTTTCCCGCAGGAATGGCGATGCTGGCCCTGCCCTGCAGAAGCCATTGGCTGGGACAGGGACACCTGACTGGGACAGGACACTGCCCAGAGCAGAGCTCAGCTCAGGCACCCCGTGCCCCGCCTGTCACTAACACAGACTCTGGCACCATGCCTGTGCCACAGGAACCACGGACCTTGGTGCCCTGGTGCTTTCCAAGTGAGCTCTCTTGCCAGCCAGAGCTGTCAAAGCTTTTCTTTCCCATTTACTTAGGAGAAATTCACAATGGCTCCCAGAGCTACCTTTCCTTCCTGGTTCCTCACTACACCAGCTGAGAGAGGTACATTTATTCACAGAGGCAGTGAGGGTGTGCTCTGAACTGTCCTCTAGACTTCAAGTCTCCACCTATTGTACAAGCTCTGACAAACAGCTGCCCTTAGCTGAAGTCAGCCTTTGGGCACACCTCGTGAGCACTGCCTTTCACACTGCATCACAATATTATTTACCCAGCAGCAGCCTGAAAAATACAACTGCACTGTTAGTATCCTACAGCACTTACAGCCTGGTGCAGCTTTTACAACTTGGTGCTTCATTTCTGCATTTTTCAGCAGATAAAGGACATGAATGTGTTTTGTGTCGCAAATACAAACCACCCAAATGCAAAACATTAAAAAGAAACCTTTACTGTAGCACCGACCTGCCCCCTTCATAGCTGTGTCCTGCTAGAAAGTTTTTGAGACAATATTGAGAACTTGGTATGTGGCATTCTCATAGTGGCCCTAGAAAGAAAAGATCTGCAGGTACTGCACATACAGACATGGGTATCATCCAAGCAAGAAATGTCTTCATTTGATTCATCTCAAGTTTTGTTATTAAACGCCAGCCTGATTTATTTTAATTTTTGCTCTTCTGACAGTGAGACAAACATATTTCAGTACACATATCTGGATAAAAACCCCCAAGGCTCTCAAAGAGAGATTCGTATCACTGCATGTTTTAATTTTAATTTATTCAGTCAGGGTACTTCCTCATGAAAACTAAGGTTCTAATTAGTGCCACTACAAATGCACAGCACTCTTGAAAGGATAAAACAGAGGGAATTAGTGCTTATTTTTACTCCTACTCTTTATCTGCATTAACAGTAGTTAACAATGGGCTGCTGCTTCATGCACTTCCAGATCCTACCAGGAAAATGATGCCGGTCACTAGTGCCAGAAGGAAACTCTCTCAAATGAACTGCAATACTCGATGAGATTAAACAAAACTACGTTGATTTAGAGAAGCCCAGGGGTTAGCAAAGGCACCGCACTAGTTGTGCCTAAAAAGCTTAATCCCCATCCAGGTCCACAGGTGAAAGAACACATAAACCGGTACTGTAACGGGAAGGAGGAGGCTGTAGAAACACAGGCTGGCTGTGCTGGTGCAGCCCTGGGGGAAGTTTTCGTCCACGCTGGCCGAGTAGAACAGGCCTGCCAGGGACAGCAGGGGAACGAGCACAGTCAGCGTGGGCAGCGAGGGCAGCAGCCCAGCCCCGGCCATCAGGCCCCGGTACGGCCGGGCCCGGCGGCTCCTCACGGCTGCTCCGAGCCCTCGGCCGGCGCCTTGGTGTGCGTCCTCCTGGCAGCCTCCGGAACCATGTTCGGGATGCCGTCGATGATGGGGTACGCGATGCCCAGCTCCTCGTTAATGAGCTCGTTCGTAGATTCTTCGTACCTGCTCAGCCAAGTCGGGGAGGGGGGAGAAACATCCAAGCGAAAACGTGAGGAGCAGGGACTAACCTGGCTTTGCCCGGGGCTCGGGCGCAGCTCCCCCGGCCCATGCTCACCTCAGCGGCCGCTTGGAGAGCGGGCACACCAGGAAGCGCAGCAATGATGGCTCCAGGGGCTGCGGCCGCGCTGAGCCGGAGCCCGAGTCTGAACCGGAGCCGGAGCCCGAGCTCTGTTCGTGCTCCTGCTGCCGGTGGCAGTGCCGGCGGTGCCCGGGGCCGGCCGGGGCCGCCCCTCGCAGCCGCAGCGATAGCAGCAGGGCCGGGCCGCGCAGCATGGCCGCCGCTTCCGCCGCACGGCCCGCCCGCCCCGAGCGGCACCGCCCCGCCGCCCGCCCCCCTCAGCCGAGCCCCCGGCTTGTTTCGGAACGTGGAATAGATCCCGGTTAAGTCGGGATGGTTTGCGGTGTAAGATCTTTGTACACTTTCAAGCTTAATCAGGAAGGAGAACTAGTCAGTGGAACAGGCAGCAGGCAGCATTCCCTAGCCAAGGACATCCGGGAATGAAAAGCCTTAAGGATGCAGTAAATCAAGATGTTGATGTACGTCTGTATATACATTGCTAACTTGGTAAAATACTCAATGTGAAAAACGCCGATCACTTGTTTTGAAAATTTTCGAAGTTTAATAGTGATAAAATGATTATAACAATAGTAATACAGTTAGAGTAATAATAATTTGGACAAATTGAATTAGGACAATATGAGACAATACAGACAAAGAGTTACGGACGTCCAGGTACCTTTTTCTGGGCAGCACGAGCCCGAAAAAGGACACCCGTTACCAGAGGATTAACCCTTAAAAGCAATAGCCTGTTGCATATTCATACATCTCATACATGATGCATAAATCCCATTCAAACACAGGATTCTGTCTGGTCATCGTCAACTTCTTCCTCTGAATCCTAACAGCACCTTCGAGGCAGGAAGAACTTCGTTTCTTCTGATAAGAAGGCAATAAATTCTTTTTCTCTGACAGATTTAGGTCTCCTGTGGCTGCTATCTCGCTGCAAGTCCTCTCTTAAAAAAAAGTATCCGACATAATATAGTTTCTATTTTAACATTTTTGTAACCTAAAACTATATTTAACACAGTACTTAAGAGAATTAATACAGCATTACTTTTTAACACAACACATATAATATTCATTTTAATATTTGCAAAAAGCCAATAATAAAACACATGCATTTTTCACACTCAAGGTCCATGTAGCCTGTAGCTGAACTGTGTTCATTATAATAGTCAAAATCACACCCACAGGGCAAAGAGACCCCTGCCCAGGTGAAGACCCTTCCCCTGAGGGTGTGTGGAAGTCAGCTGGGGTTATGTAACTTGTTTGGAAATTACTAACCAAGCATAACAGACTTGTTACAAACTCCAAATTTCTGTCTACAAATAATGTCTCAAAAAGTCCAGTGGGTGTTGCTTGATTTGTGGATTACCACTGAGTACCCAGGTTGGCACAACTGTGAGATAAAAAAATCAGTGTCTCTCTCTTGGGTGTGTAATTATTGGCTTGTTGCACACTAGGTAAGGAATCTGATTTTGTGAGCAATATGAGTGTCTCTATTTATGGCTATCTCTGCCCTTGCAGGTGTCCTTTGTGGGTGAGGCGGGGACGGACCAAGGTGCAGTGTCCCAGGAGCTCTTCAGTGTTGCAGCCAGGACCCTCTGCCAGCCCAGCACCATCACCTTCTGCCATTTCACCTCTGGCCTCGTGTGGTTCCCCAGACAGGCAAGGCAGCCCTGTGGGGGTGGGTGGGGGCCCCACCCATGGGAAAAGGCAGTCATGGCTCGTTCGTCATGGCTCGTTCCTAACCAGGTGTGCTTGTTCCTAACCAGGCCCCGAGCTGTGAGGATGAGGACATCTTCTTCTTGATCGGGACACTATGTGGAATGGCCCTGTTTAACCAGTGCACAGTGCCCTTGCCCTTCCCCAGGGCTCTCTACAAAAAGCTACTGGGCCTGGCCCCCACCCTAGAGGACCTTGAGGAACTGCTGCCAACCGTGGGCCGGTATGTGCCAGGCATGGCCAAGCTTTGGCTGGGTTCCTTGCCTTGATCGTGCACTGGGAGATCTCAGAGCCTGAATTTGGGGTACCCATGGCATCTACATTTGCCTTTGTGAAGCTGCTAGAAGTCACAGATTTCTAAGAGGTCCTTGTCCAGGGCATGGATGTTGCTCTCGGAGGCTGGCATTGCCAAAACAAAATGCCAAGCCTCATGACTTAGAAGGTGTCAGATCTCTCCTCCACCAAAGTTTAAGTCCACACTGTGAATATATAAGTGTTCAAAACACTTTGGGCTGTAGTTTGGACTTGAAAAAACTAATGACTCAATTATTAATGTTGGGGTTTTTTTCCCTGATTTATTAATTATCAATTTCCACAATATTGCCTTGCACAATATTGCCTTACAACCTTGTAATTGGCAGTATTACAAAATGCTGCCAATTCTGAGAACCCTTGTGCAGAGTTTCTATGCACTGGGAGAGGAGATATCAGGGAGACATGAGAGGGAGAGGTGCTGCTGCCACCAGCATAATGCTTCCAGGCCCCTGAAGCCCAGTCTTCCAGGCAAGTGATACAAACAACCAAGAAGATGAGAATCCCATCCCAGTGACTGTGTTGAGGTGCTAAATTCCTGAGGTACTAAATTCACTGAGGTTCCTCAGTGAATTGGAACACAAGGTTGCCTGCAATAATTGGAAAGGTGCTGCACCCCAAAACAATTCTCCCAGATCATCCCTCTGTTCCACACTTAATTCCTCACTAGATAATGTCTAGAGAGGAAGCAAGACTGTGGTCCCAAATACAGTTGTCACTGAACTTGTTGTGTGTTGTAAACTTGTAAACTTGTAAAGTTGTCCATACAGAGCATGGGGATGGACTTGCCTGGAAACTTTTTTTACTGGAGGCATTTGTGCTCAGCTTATGTCAGCAGCATAATGAAATTCCAGTGCCATATATCATGTTTCTGTGTGAGTGTAGATGTGGTGTACATGTATGCATTTAAATACTGCTTGTCAAAGGATGTTTTCTAGCAGAATTTGCAAGTACACTGAAAGGTCACATTTCTTCTCTCTTTAATCCCTTTTGTGTTTGGACAGGAGTCTTCGGAGAATTTTGAATGGAGAAAGTGATGACTTGGACTTGAACTTCACGGTAAGACATCCCACTAAGGTACTGTCTTGGTTTAGAAAAACAGGTGCCTGCTAAGGAAGGCGGGAGCTTCCCCTGAAATGGAGAATGTCAGCCCTCCCTGCCCCTTCAAATTACTATAAATTTTAAATTAAAGGGCTCTCAGGCAAAAAATATTGGAGCAGGAAATAACAGTTCTTTAATAGAGAAGAAAATAAAAGGATAAAATAAACAATGCAGTACACTAAAACAATACTGACAGAGTCAGAACACAACCTGACACCCTGTTGGTCAGGGTGCTGGTACCAGTCCAATTGGAATTGTGGCTGCAGTCCTCCTGGAGTGTCAGGTGTGGTTCTGCTGGAGCAAGGATCCTGTAAAAAAAGGGTGTAGTCTTCCTCTGAAGATCCAGTGGAAGAAGAGGCAGCTGCTGTTCCTCTGGGAAATCCAGTGGAGAAGCTGTGTTGGTATTCCAGAATCTCCATATTATATCCAGGTAGCAATGCTTGGCTCCTCCCTCTGGGTGGAGCATCTCACAATGGGATGCTACAGTTCTTATCAGTCATGCAGTGACATTCAATAGCCTGTTATCAGCAGATGTCCCCTCCCAAGGGAGGAGTGATTGTGGAAGAGATAAAGAAAACTGCCCACTTGACAAAAGACAACTGCCATACAGATGGTAATAGAACACATCTTGCCTTGCAATCTGGAACAGGTACTTGGGCAAGACACTGTCCCAGTGCAAGTGACACAACTTGTCTGTAAACTCCAGCTAGTGAGAGTGCCCTGTCAGGCCCTTCAGGAGGAATGAGAGATGTAGCACATATATATCTGTCACATATAAATATAGCAGCCAATGTTTGAATTTATAGATAATGGAAGGGGGAGATTCCACGGATGTTGTTGAACTTAAAGAAAATGGTGCCAACATTCCTGTCACTAAGGATAACAGGTCAGTTTTATTTTTATATTTCTTAATCCTGGTGTATTGTTACAAATGTATGAAGTAACATGTCTGTACCTATCCCCATATACTTTTAGAAAATATTGACTTCTGTATTGTGCCATTGGTCTTGGTCCAATAGGTTGTACACTTTCAGTTCCTGCTGTGCTTGCTGCACACATGCTAAACACTAGCAGTTTGTGCAAGCAGTGGATAACATGGGGATCTTTGGATATCCTGGTATCTGCATATACAGATACCTGGCAAATGTAAAAAAATAACCCGGAACAGTATTTTCAGGCAAAACCAGATGGTTTTTCTGCAAAATCCAGCTATAGATACACCTCTTTAGGAGTTTTTTAAGAGCAAAATGTTTCCTGCTTAGTTACCTATATGGAATGTCTCTTGTACATAAAGGAAAAGGAGCAATCCACCAATAAGGCTTTGTGTCAATATTAATCTCTGCACAGAGGACAGAGAGAAATTCTGTGTCCTGAATTATACAGATGTCCTGAGGACCCATAGGGATCCATGAAAGGGCTGCTTAAGAAGCTTGAAGTAGAGCATTTACATTGAGTTGATTGTACAGTACAATGTCACTACACAAATCCCCATCTGAAGTAGAGAGAAGAGTGAAACTATTGATTAACAGCTGTGCAAATATTTATTTCGATTTCAGGGAAATTCTTAGGCATTCAATGGGAGTTAGGTCTGCTAGGTTCCATCTTTTAAAATAATCAGGTGTCTGAGAGGATTTCATTGGAGCATTCACATGAAGTACAAAGAGTGTTACCAAATGAATCCATTCTGGCCAGCATTCTCTTTTATTTGTGAAGATGCTCCCAGCTTATTCAGAGAATAACTAATTGCCAGTGACAACTGGTCTCAATGAGTCTGTACACCACAGCAGGTCATATGGAATAAAGGAATAAAGTTCTCTATAATTCTTCTTTTAGAAAAGCACCACCAATGCTCATTTGGTATCTGTTGCAGGAAAGAGTACGTTGATTTGTATGTGAACTATAAGTTCAATAAATCAGTACAGAAGCCATTTGAGGACTTTATGCAAGGGTTCTTAAGAGGCTGCCCAGCTAGAAATTGGAAGATGTTTTTCCCTGAAGAGCTGCAGGTTCTTCTCCAGGGACAGCCAACGTTTGACTGGCATCTGCTGGAAAAGGTATTGTATTCAAGCACAGTGTCCTTCTGCTCTGTCTGCTAAGCATAAACTACTTCTGACTTGTTCTTTCACTGAGTGCATAACAGATGGACAGAAGCTCCCAGAAGTTTCTCTTTTTTGATTTGTGTTGATGTTCTGTCTCTCATCTACGTCAGCCACAAGAATAAAGGGGAATAGGTATCAAGCCATAACTCAGGGATTGTCATTTGAATCTTTGAAAAACAAATGAACAAGCAGATTCCAGAGGTTAAGGGGATTTGAGTATCTATGAACAGGATTATAAAATTTATCAGATAGAATGTTGCTTTAAATATAAATGGAAATATTGAGGATTAACTGGCCTGTTTTATTTTTGTCTCTTTGACAGAATGTGATATACACACGGTATACGGAGTCAGATCAAACCATCAGGAATTTTTGGACTGTGTTTCACGAGCTACCAGAAGAAAAAAAGAAAATGTTTCTTGGTAATATATCAGGCATTTAAAACTTTGCATAGCCCTTTTCTTTCCCCCACAGCACACATACTACATACTACATACTACACTATACTATACTATAGTTCCAAACTGTAGCTTTTCAATGTGTTCACCCCTGCTGCAGCCACATTTTCTAGTGAAAACCACAAAAAAATAACACAAGGAGCTGCACAGGGACAGCTCTGACCCTCCTCCCATCCCTTGAGGTTTGCCTGAGTGCACCCTGAAGCTTGCAGTTACTTTATCCCTTACTTTTGTGGTTGTGTTGTTGGTCAGAGGCTGCAGTTTGTGAGGGTACACTGTGTTGATGTAAGCAGTATACCTTTTTCAAAGGGTTGCAGAAGCTGGGTCATCCTTTTTAAAGGTAGAAGGTCAGACCTAGCCTGGCCTTTCACGTCCACACAGTCGATAATAGAAAATAGAAGAGGGCTTGTAACTACTGTGAATCAGTAAGAGACTTCAATCTGTATTCAAGTGCAAATTCAACAAAGCATAATACTTAGTTTAGGAAAATATCTGTATGTTTACACTAATTTCTCTTCATGATTTTCATTAACATTAATTATTTTAATGACTTTCAGCTTTCTTTTTTTTTTTTTTCAATTTGCTAACGTTTTCTTGTTTTTCTTTTTTTCATTTCTTCAGCTTTTTTGTCAGGATCTGATCGAATCTCTGGCTATGGACTGGAACCTTTCAGATTTTGCATTGCAGATCCTCAAAAGGAAAATCCAGACGAGAGCTCTCCCTCTGTCATTACTTGCACTCTGACTTTGTTCCTCCCCAGATATAGCAGAAAAAATATACTCAAAAATAAGTTGCTTTATGCCATAGAGCATAATGAAGGTTTTGGCCGTGAGTAACTCTGGGATAGAAGACTTAAAAGCAAAAATAAGAATATGAGTCTTTGTTCACTTGCCATATTTTCTCTTAATAACTCAAATTTACTGCTTTCTAGCCTGTCTTATTTTTACTGCACTTTATAAACACCTGAGTGTGTGTATTTGCTGAGATTTTACATTGCTTGTAAAATTGAGCTTCGACCAGACATTTCATAGTTAGATTGTAAAGTTAGGAAAGAAGAATCCTGTTTGGCACACTTCGGAGAAGCAAGCTGATAACCCAGCATATTTACACATATGTGCAGGCAGGGTCTGCACTGTTCTGGTTGTGTTGGGACAGTGAGCTCCCATGAGCAGCAGGGACGCTGTGATTTGTACATTTATGCATTAGGAAGCATACAACCAGGATGTGCTAAGCAGTCACCCTTGCAGAGCAAAGCTGGGGTTCAGTTTTCATCTGTGTTACTTAAGGGTTCTCATGGGAGCAACTAACACATTTAATGAGATTGTGAATTGAAGGAGCAGTCTGTGCTCACCTGGATATGGTCTATGATTTATCTGAGAGAAATTAGTAGGAGGATTTGATCATTCCTAGACTTTTTCAAAAGCTGTATTAATGAATTATAATAATACAATTTTTTTGTTATTTAGTGTGATAATTGTGATATTTGTCATGTTTCATTATAACTTCTAAGGAGATGTTTCACAATTAAATCATAAAGTCTTAGGCTTGCAGAACAGCACTGCCTACAGAGCCCTGTGGACATGACGCTGGCAGGGCTTCAGGAATCTCATTGTCAAAACAGTGCAGAGCACTGGCAGGATATTAACCATGTCAGGCAGGATGGGTGTTTACTGTGTATTTTGCTACGTGGAGAGAGGGAGAGAAACAACAGCCATTATTTTTCAGCAGTGTTCTCTTTGGTGCATTAAATGTGTCAGGGGACATCCATATGTAAAGACTTCCACTGTCTTAAATTAAATGATGATGGATTAAATTTTCACCCCTGTAGCTGTGTTCTTCCTTCCTTGTGCATCTGTCTACGTGGATAAGCACAGCAGGCAGTGTGTCTGTGTTCTCTGTCCTTCTTGGAATGGGGGGGCCTTTCACAAGTGGAGTCACAGGCTGATGTAAGCTTGTTTCAAAGAGATGCATTTTACATGCTGAACAAGTCAGTCTTTCCTGTGTGATGCAGAATGACATTGTTACCTACTTTAAAAAAAAAAAAAAGGCAAGTTTCCTTTTAAGTTACAGTATAGTAATCAGTAAAAAAAAAAAAAAAAAAACAATTCAAGCCCTCACCACAAGCACCAGGGCAGTACAGGAAAGCAGATGGCATGGGAGTGTTGATGGGAAGAGGGGAAATAGGACTTCAGAGGATGGCAGCTCCCAGCAGAGGGGAGCGAGGGGACACGGCCTGCTCAGACCTAACCCCTGTCCCCCTCACCCTCCTGGAACAAACAGGACATCACAGGGATGCTTACATCATCTGAGGAAGGCAGCACTCTGGTGTATTTTTGTGGAAAGAGGGAACTGGCAGAAACCCAAGGTGTTGCCCACATCTCACGTCCAGCTGATGCTGTCACACCACCACAGATTTCTGTTTTGGCAGCTTAGCCTGCTGTTCTTCATCAGCCTACTCCTGGCTGTTGTTTCCCTTTTTATGGTTTTCTAAGCTTCAGAGTCATCTTCTGTGCTGTGCAAGTCCACAAAAGATGTATTCTCTTTAGAATTCAAAATAACCCATTAGAGATTAAATGATAATAGGTTTATTTAGAGCCTGGAGGTATTTCCTTCTCATCATGTATGATGCAACATCACGTGGGAGATTAAAGCCCAGAGTCACTTTCAAGGCTATTTTTAAGTTGTCCTCAAATAATCTCTGCTTTTATATATATATATATGTGTGTGTGTGTGTATATATATACACACATTACATAAAGACTTTCAGAGTAGTGCACTCCTCTCTGATTTTCTGAAATTAATTTGGACACTGGATTGTGTCTACATTTTCTCAAGCAGTGCCTGTTATAAAATACACAGGAGAATATAAGATGAGTGAGCATCACATTCAGCTGTGAGTTCAAAAGGCTTCACACAGGCAGCAAAAGTATATTGAACCCATAGCAGGATTTTTTTAGGCCACTCATCTGAGCTGAGCATCACCTGTAGACAAGGGCAAGAACAGCCTTGAAAGTCCTCCTGGAAGCTGAAATGTAACCAGTTAAAAATGGGTTTCAACAAGAGACTCCTGGCTCCCTCACACAAATTCTAGGCTTTGCTCCATCATTTTCTTCTTTTTTTTTTTTTGTTTGTGTCTGTACCTTCCCCTCCTTGACTACGCAATCAGAAACAGAGGAAACTGAGTGTAAAGGGAAATTATCTATTTTGCAAAGGTCTCCAGACGATGAAATAAACAAAACAGAAACAAACACAAACACAGAAAAGTAGGTTTTCCTCTATGTATGCTTTCAGTTATTCTAGAAGCTGCTTGTAACGCTGGTTAAGCCAAAAATGTTACATGACAGGTGTAATTTTATATTGAAGTAGCTATTTATTCTAAACACGAGTGATCCATGCAAATACTGGTGATTTTTCACCTGATCTGTCACACATTTTCTGCTAAATGCACAAACACTGCAAACTGCCAGAGATGCAGTGTAAGGACCACAAATACTTATGGGCACTGGACATACCCCAGGGACTTCTTCCCCCCATACTGAGCCCTTGCAAACATCTGAGGTTTGCTCCAAACATTGACTGTCATTTTGGTGGTCTGAATGGGATCGAGCTTGTGCATTGCCCTTGTGGAGCCTTTTTCTAATAGAATGGCACTAAAACCAGAAAATCAGTACTTGGGAGTTACATAATTGCTTGCTCATTGGCCTCTTTATTTTTTCTTCTCTCTCTCAACGGAGATTTTGACAACAAACCATTCGAGGTTGAAATTTTCAATAAATTTGAGCTCCTAAACAAATGAGCCTGCCAGGTGACCAGAGGCCACATAAAAGGAAGAAGAAACAGACTAAGGGAAAGAAACTAACTATTGTTATTAGTAAGTGACATTTCGTGCTTAACGCATTCTCAAACACTGGAAAGCTGCCTTTCCCTTGAGACCTTCATTTAGAACAGCTTAAATTCCGGAATGCGCTTAACTTGGCCCGTCGCTTCAGCTGCGTTTAGAGCGGCGAGCGATCCGCAAGGCTAAAGCCGCGCAGCCCGGCGGGCGGAGCCGCCTGTGCCCAGCGCTCCGCCCGCGCCATTCCAGCACCGCTGGGAAGGCCAGGAGCGCCGAGGCCTCGCTAGAAGCCCGAAGCCGCCGCCAGGAGCGTTGAGGCCTCGCCAGGAGCCCGAAGCCGCCGCCAGGAGCGCTGAGCCCCGGACAGGAGCGCGGAGCCCACACCGTGCCCCGGCCCCGGGGAAAGCAGATTCCCGATCCTCCCCGCGCCCGCCGGGGCCGGGCCCGCCCTGCGCATTGGCCGCGCCGCGCGTCACTCCCGGCGGCGGCAGCGGCGGCAGCAGCGGGGCCGGGACTTCCTCGTCGCCGCGGCGGCAGCGGCGGGGCTGGCGGCGGTGAGTGCCGGGGAAGGACAGCTCGGCCCCGCGGGGCCGCTCCCGGTACCGAGCCCGTCCGTGGGGGAGCCGGGGCTCGGGCGTGGCGGAGCCCCCGGCGCAGGACGCGCGTCCCCAGCCCGGAGCGGCCGCGGGGCTGCGGCAGGAGCCGCTCGGCACCGCCGCTGCCGCTGCTGCAGCATCACCCGGCTGCTGCGGGGTGGGCTCGGGGCTGGTGCCGCCCCGGGGTCCGTGTGTGCCCGCCGGGAAGCGCCGTTCTGGGCGTGGGAAGCGGCCGCAAGAATCCCGGGGTGCCCGGGGTGAAGGTTGGGAGCGAGCGGTGTTTGTACTGGGATTGCAAAATGGAGGTGATGGTGGGGGGGTTGTCGTGTTTGGTTTTAGGTGTCTCTTTTTATCTGTTTTCTGTGGGGGCATCTCCATCTGAGGGTATGCGGCTGTGCAGTGGGAATACTCTGCTCCTGCTTTAACTCATTTCCTGGTACACCTTGTATTCTCTTGCTCTGTAACCTGCTTCACATCGGACGGTGAGTTGCACTGAAACGGAGGCAAAAAGAAGAACAAAGTGGGCTTGGAGGCTTGGTGGCAGAAAGAGGCAGTAATTTCCGTCATTGTTGAGCAATGCTGGTAACAGAAGCACATTCGTTATCTGAAATCTCACAAACAAGAGAGAAGGAAAAACTTGTTTATTCATGCCCTGCCAGTTGGTAGATCTCTTTGTTTAGAGAGCATTGAGCCTTGAGTGTTGTTTGTTGTAATTCTGATATTTACTTAGGTGACTTCCCCAGAAAGGGCGCAAGAGTGGGAATGGTTTTAGAATATGTTTGTGTGGTTTTGAGGAGAGACTCTGCATGACATGAGAGCTTTTAAAAAGAGAGAGGAAGAGAAAAAGAAAAAAGACAGAATACATCCTGTCATGATCATATATGCAGCATCATTGTTTTACTAAACCACGGGGGCTGTTTTTTCACCAAAGGATATATACTTAGTATGTCAGCAGAACCTTATTATAGCAGAGGGTGAGTCTTCCACCCACAATAGATTTCCTCAAAATATTTCTCACAGTGTGAGGTTTTCCTAGCTCTAGCTGTGCTATGTACATCCTTCGCTGTTTTGATGATGAATTATTCCTGGAATGTCAGGGTCCAAGGATGTGGTGTTACATCTTCCCCTCTCCTTTTTATGTGTGGGGAATCTCTGCAAATGACTGGCTTTACTGCATTGCATCTGTTCATATCTCTGAAACACGAATACCAGACTGGCTGTGTTGGGATTTCTGAAGAGCAGGAATGGGTTATGTGGTTGGGTACTGTAGTTCTTGTGCTTTTTGCAATCCAATTTTTAAAAGAAACTCTGAACTTTAATCCCTAACTGATGGATTTAAGAAAAACCCACCCTCTCCCCTAAGGGTTTGCCCTGTGAAGATAAAAATTCAGCTTTTTTTAAGGTCTATTGAGCTGGGCACTAGGAATATTAATCACTTATATAAAATTTCAGATAAGTGAATATAAATAATATATTTAATGTATACATGTGTATGTGCAGGCACGTGTCTGTTGCTGCTTGCCTACACTAGAAACTTCTTATGTCATAGTTTTAGTATGAGGAAGGTATGCAGTTTGTAGAGGTAGCTTGCAGTGGCACATGCACTTTTACTTCCTCTGCTACTGTCAGAGCAGAGTAACTGCCTTAACTGGACTGGAAACAGGGTGTGAAAATGTTATTTAAAGTGTCCTTGTGTTTCAGGACACAGTTCCTACTGGAACATACAATGTATTAGGACTGCCAGCGGTTTTTTTTTAAGGGGAGAAAAAAAGTCTTAAAGTCGTGGTTTTAAAAATGTTTTCAGTATAAGTAAATTCACCAGGCCATTTGAAATGTTTAGCTGTGCCTGTGAACTCAGATTGTTAGTGGCTGTGTTTTTTGCTCTGCTCTCCACTGGAAGGTGTTGGTCTGTTTCAGTGAAACTGAGCTGCACAGAGATTTATTGGCAAAATGTTGGAAGATGGGGGTGGATAGAGATGGCATAGTCCATGGAGATGATTTAAAAAAAAAACTGGTGAAAACCACATTTTCTATGTCTGGTATGGGGATAGTTAAATATGAGGAATTTTGGAAAATCTGACCTCTAGCATGAATGGAGGGTTGAACTCTGAAATATCACCCTAGTGTTTATGTGGATTACTGGAAGTTTGAACTCCTCCTGTTTCAGTAGTAGTGTCTTAACTGGAAGAAAAACCCATCTCTTACCAATCACATCATATTCCCTTGCCCGTTAGCAGCAAATTCTTGTGTGGAATATGAGCACAAGGAAAGTAATTAATGTATTTTTAGCATTTTTTAAAGAAATTAGCACTAGGGAAGATGACTGTAGTCTGTAGGGAGCAGACTGTTGAGGTACTCTTTTAGAAGGTATCCCAAATTAATATTTAGCTCATGTGGTACAATGTCATTGTAGTTCATGTGGTATACTGGGGAAATCTTTTCACCTTAGAGGCAGTATCTATTTATCCTAGCAGGTTGGTGATCCTTGGATCTTCAGGAGTGCTGCTTGTGTCTTTGTAACACACAGTTCCCCATGCTGAGAGAAATGGCAGTCCCAGATTTCTGCCTTTCCAGTGTTAGTTTTGAAATTATTCCCTGCCACCTTCAGGGTGCTCATGCATTTTTAGTTTGGGGTTTTTTTTGGTGGTGTGATAGAACATGAAGTTCGCTCTAAATGTAGCTGTTTGAAGCACATTTAAAGCACATGCACACACTTCAATTTTCTCGTGTCCCACGGCATTCCTATTCTTAGCGTAGCCAGCATGGAGGGTGTCTTCCATCAGGCTCTTGTGCTTAGGGCAACCAAACACAGAGTGTACACCATGACTGATTTCATCAGAACCTTGCATGCTCCTGCTTTTTTAACCAGCTCTTTAACAAGGCTGGTTAGAGAATTGTTAAAGAATCCTGCTTTTTCCCCTGTGTGCTTTGGAGCTGGCCAGTGATAAGCACATGTGGGTGTGAATGAGTTGAATTATGCTGCTAGAGATAAACGGGGTCCTGCATTGCTTTAAAGCACCTGATAAGAGATCCTAGGAAACAGTTTGTGGTAGGAAATTGCACACTGATGAAGTACTAACTGGAAAATCCAATCCTCTCCCTTCCCCTTTCAGCTCAGTCCGTGCCTCAGTGGAAGTGAGCACAGCTGACAGGCAAAGGGTAAGAGATGAACACCCGTGTCTTAGGGCTCAGAATAGGAAAGGCTTTGTTGCTAATACCTAGAGCTTGAATTAGCACCAGGTTTTGGAAACAAACCAAATGCATGTGTTTCCTGTCTGCTCAGAGTGGGAGAGGGAATCTTTGTCACAGGGGTTACCCTTTGCTTTTCGATCCTGTGCTGTGTTAGTAAATGCTGCTGCTGCAAATTGCCTTAGCTAAAACTTGGCACGATGCATCCTAAGACTTGATCTCTCAGATCTTTCATTTCCTTATCTTTCTCCTTCCCTTTGCAAAAAAAACCAAAACAAAACAAAAACCAAAATAACAAAGAAACAAACAACCTTTAGCTAGTTTCTAGTTCAATCAGAGGAGTTCTCAATGTTTTATTAGTGTATTAGCATGCTTAGCAAATAACCTAAACCTATTGAGATTAGAAGTGACAGAATAGTACTAAAATCTTTCATGTGCTTCTTAAAGAATACTGTTTTCTTCCCCCAGCTTTTAGGCATTATCATCCTGTTGTCTTTATCAAGTTCAAGCCAAGTAATTCTTTTATATTGCTATATTTTTTCCCTTCCTGTGCTACCCCACTCTGAAATCCCTGACTTTCACTGGGCACTGCACAGAAGATAACTCCTTACTGCTGGCAAGTTGCAGCAACGTGACCTGTCCACTGCTGTCAGGGCCAAGCTGTCAATGTGCTGCTCCACGTGAGCTGCTGCTTCTTGTGTAATTCTTGCTGCAGTTCAGGGCTCTGTGTGTGTTCAGTGTGTGGCTCAAGTTCAGTGTGTGTGTGTGCATGCACAAATTTGGGTTGCAAGACTATGTTCATTTGAGCAAAGTACTCTTTTATCTGTTTTTATCAGAAATAACACATTTCTGTGTTGGCCAGTACACCACAAATACCTGTGTCATTCTGTTCAAGGCTAGTCTGACCACCTTGGAGGTGATTTGTAAAGATTTATGCAGAAGTGGTCTCAAATATGACGCTCTAAAAGTTCAGATTTGGGCCTGTTGGTCTGAATAGCGTTACAGTTGGTTTGGGGCATTGTTTGATACTTGGTTTTTGAAGCAGAGTAATTTTGCAGTGTAAGAGCTCAGTCTCCTGGGTTTCAGAACATTTCTGCTGCCTCGCATGAAGGTGCTGATTCAGTAACACAGCTGAGCTGTCTTGATTACTCTTTGTCTGTGTAATGGTTTACTGACAGTTCACAAACCTGACAGTCATGCAGGAAATGCCTTTTCTGGTTGTTTCCACCTCCTGCTGTGAACAGCTGGATCTCTGTAGGATCATTTGTGGTGCACTTGCTTCACTCATGCTCATTTCTCTGTCTCTCTTGCCCAGGAAGGATACATGACTTGCTGAAAAGAGAGAAAATGCTATGCTGGGGCTACTCGTCTTATGGACAGCCTGGGATAGGTAGCAACCTCCAGGTGATCATTCCTGAACCACAGGTGTATGGCTTCATCCACGACAGAAATGTCAAGGAGGTGGCATGTGGAGGAAACCACTCTGTGTTCCTGTTGGAAGATGGGGAGGTGTATACCTGTGGCCTGAACACCAAAGGTCAACTGGGGCATGACTGTGAAGGAAGCAAGCCAGGTAAGTCTGCTTTTTATACACACTTCAGGCTGTCTCGAGGCTGGTGGGCTGAGAACGTTATGAAAGCTGATTGCTGTGGAGCTGGAGCAGCCAGCAGAGCTGATAATCGTGTCACATAACACAGTGGTAATGCTGAATAGCACTGGCTGGCTCTGGAAAGCCAAAGCTGAGCAGGAGCAGCACAGGTGAGGAGACAGGTCTGCTCACTTTGCCTGGGAAATGCATCAAAACAGAGGCGAGCACAGATGGTCTCAGGGCAGATTTTATCTGGCATTATGTTCTCTTTTTATAAAGAGGAGGAGAGGCCCATGAGTCACGAGTGTCTTCTGCTTTGTCTTTCCAATTGCACTGCATTGTTATGCCCACTCTTATTCAGCTGTTGCTGGGAATTTTCTCACTTACACCAAAGAACACAAGTGGATCTGTGTTGAGCAGAATTGAGGAGAACAAATTTGTGTTTGGCCAACAGGGTTTGTAAATTTTGTTTCCCCCTTTCAGAATCCCTTGTCAACTTGTGCCTTCACTCCTTTTTCCTAGTCTGCAGGAAGATCACTTTAGTGTTGTGTTCCCCAGACTCACACTGCATCTTCTTCATTGGCTTCTGATGGACAGAACTCATGAGTGCTGAACTGAGGCAGCTACTGCCTCTCCTTTCCAGGGTGAAAGTGTGCTTTAATTGTAAGTTGTTCTTGGAAGAAACCCTGAAGCCTTTTTCTGGACTCTTTTGAATGTTGGCTTTCCAGTTTACCTTCCATTAACCTCTTGGTTTTGGCATGTGGTACAGATACAGGTATTTCTGTTTCCATAATATAGAAGTCCTGTGCTGTGGGTAATCAGAGCAAAAATTCCCCAAACTGCAGGCTGCTCTCTGTAGAGCTTGGGTCTTCTCTGGCGTCACCTATTATTGCATGATAGAGAGACAAGGTGTATGCAAAATAGCCTCAATTCCCCATGCAGTGTGTGCAAATCTGACCTGACTGGCCCTACTGCTCCTTTCCTCTGTCAGTGTCTTTTGTCTGTCTCTCTCAGAATGAGTTGGCAGGTGTTGGATGCTGGGTTAGAGGAGTTCACCTTGAATCTGCCCTCTCTTGCTTTTCCTACAAGAGTTTCTAGACAATTACTGAAAGGGATTTGGAATAGCAGGAATGCTTAAATCCTCTCTGTGCGCATCTTCTGTAGATTTAGGGCCTGGAATAAATGAGGTGCTTGGTGAAAGGAAGCCAAGCCTAGTGAATATTCAACTCAAACTGCTGAGGATGCTTCATCCTGCAAATCACCCAGCTAGCTCAAGACTAGTGCAGAGGCCCCAGAAATTCAGCACTGTTTTGAGTGCACCAAAGATACTCTGAGCAACATTGGGCTGTGCTGCTGGTTTTACCCATAAAATTAAGCAAGTGTAAGCTGCTGGTGAAAAGGGAGGATTCACAGCAGGTAGATCAGAGCTGGAAATGAACTTAATGAATCCTGAATGCTGAAGTGTAGACCTCTCTCAGCTAGGTAATCGTGCTTTCAACTAGGCCAGTAGAAGAGGGCCAGTCCGAGCTTCTGAAATAGAAATGAAAGGTTCTTTGTGTTTGATCCCAAGTGCCCTTCTTCTACCCCTTAAGTTAGGGTCTGTCACCAAGATGTGAAACCACATCCCACAGGTTTATTTTTTTTTCTGAAAAAGGTTCTGCAGTGCTGCTCTCTGAGGAGCCTGTGGCCATCCCAGAGAAATGGTGTTTCAACATGGCATTACTGGCTGTGCCTCCAGTGGGATTTCTGCTGGCTGGGGCAGGTGGGAGGGACGTGCTGTAAAGCAGGGAACAGCTGCTCTTTTTAGCTTACAGTGAACAGGCACAGCAGCCTTTATGGTAACAGTAAACTGGGGGAGAGCCCCATCACACTCTCCTCTGTGCTTTGTCTTGCAGCACTGGGAGCTGAATTTCTTAGTTTTCATTTGCAAATGGGAACAAGAAGAATCAAGCCTTCCTCTTCCACCCCACTTCCTCTGCATGGGATAAAGACAGCCTTATACCTTCTATGTAGAAAGGCCTGTTGAAGATGCTCTTTTCTGTTTTCCATTTTTGTGGGCTTGTGAATGAAGCCATGCCTGATAGGTGATGAAGCTGCATGTGTGGGACACAGGGTCCTGAGCTGTTGGAAATGGTAGAGAAGACTGTCAGGAGGAGTCTGTGGTAGAGAATGGGAGACATGCCAGGAGCTGGGAGTCCTGGAGCTCTCTCTCCTGCTGGACAGGGCAGTGTGGGCTGAGGTCTCCTGGTTTTCCTGCCCTGTGGTTTGGTCCTGTCAAGGCTGTAAGGGCAGCTGGAAGTGGGAGCTCTGCCCAGCTTGAAGTGAGCTCCATCTCCTGAAGTGAACTCCATCTCCTGATGTAGGAGGCTGTGACACAATCCTGACTGTCCCTTTCAGGCAGCCCCTGGGGAGCCTCCTCTGGGCTTCAGAAATGCTTTCCAGGGCTTTCCAGAGTACCTTGGTTGTGTTTGAGAGTAACAGGGAGACACAAAAGTGTGCAGGGGGTTGTGAGCCTTGTGAAGGCTGCATTGATTTCCCAGGGGTGGAGTGATCCCCTTCCTGCTGCTTAGGTCTTCCCTGAGAGGAAACTCCCTTTTATTTCTCACTATTCAGTTTTGCTTCTCATTCATGCTGCTCATGAAAATGTCAAACGGTGGTGCAGAATTGTTTCAGCAATTCCTCTTGGAGGAGCCCTTTAGAGGGCACCTTTTGAAATGCAAGAAAATGTGTTAATTAAAAGCTGTGTTGATGGTCACATCTGCTGACCTTGTGGATGTAATGTGGAGAGGGGGATAGCAGCTGGCAAAGTGACTCTTATGCCTCTCTACAGGGAACAGAAATTACTGGGGAGTGCATGCCACTGAAAGAGCATAAGTCAGTAGAAGTTTATTTTCTGGCATTGCCCTTTCCTCTGTATTTTACATTGGAGTGCTAAAATTAATATTTAGCATGTCTAAGAAGTTTAGCCTAACTAAAATAACATGCCTTTTGACTAAATGCTGACTGCTTCTAAGTGTTTCAGACTCTCTCCTTTTGATAATACCAGGGTGATACCAGGTGTGGCACTCCCACGGCTCTACCACAAGCCATTTTCCCACATTGCCATGCTGCTTACCAATTCATTTTTGCTTCATGGTGATTAGCGAGGTACCTGAAGCACCCACCCCTCTTAGGGGTGGATATCTGGCTTTGTTAATACTTACATGATCGTTTTTCCTCACCTCTTTTTTTTTCCCTTTTCCTCCCAGAATCATTCTGTAGTTTGTGTCCCTGCAGTCACTTGGCAGGGATGCAGAGGGAGAGGAATGCTGTTCCAGCGTTCTCTCACCATGACCAATAAAGCTTCTGTCTGACCTGCCCTGATTCTCACTTGTGTTCTTGTGCCCTTGAAGTCTCCAGAGTCTCTGACCATGTCTTAGCAGAAGTAGCTTGGCAATTTGGTAGTGAAGCATTGAACCTGTTGTTTTGCAAAATTAGTCTAAGTTTGCATTGATCTCCTGAAATTTATCAGATGATAACATACAGTATGTCTCTAATGGGTAGCACTAATTTTGTACTGCAGTAGTTTTAGAGAAAAAAAATATTCTTTATAAGTGTATCTAAATTTCGCCTTTTTCAGTCCTGTAATTTCACTTGGATTGATTTTCTTCAGGTCTGCCATGATGTCTTGGCACCCTGTGATGATTCTTAGATAAGTGTTTTATCTGAGTGTGCATCCTGGAGAGCAAAAGACAGGCTGAGGTACCTAAGGTAAAGGCACTTTTGGGATCTGGATGGAGTTATAAAGAGTGTGAAACAACTAGCCAGTTGTTAGTAGTTTGTAAAGCTTTGAAAACCTGCTCAAGTCTGAGATATCAAACTTGTTTTCATCTCTAGAGATTTCTTCTGTTCAAGTCCTTTGGACTTCATTTGACTTCTGCTAGTGAGAAAACCTGGGCTTTGGTAACTAGTGTCTCAAGAGAGTTACAGAACAGTGTCTCAAGCCAAATTTGTCTCAAACCTTTTGTCTGGTAAGATACAGCAGAGAAACCTATGATTTTTTTTACAAAATTCCCTGTTTGGATGCAAATGTGCAGGGGAGCACTGCTTTTCTGTGCACTGTGGAATCTATCTGCTCATAACTGCTGATAGAGATATCATCATAATGTTCATTCTCTTTCAAAAAGCAGGAAAAAAACCACCACCAAAACAAACAAACCAGCCTAGGTGGTCCAGATATTCTGGAATTCTCTGAACTGAGTGCTTTTCTTTTCAGATGTTAGTCCACTCATCCTGAGCCTCAGCACAGGATTACAGCAGCAGAGAGCTCAGTGCTCAGGTCAGGGCAGCATGCTTGTTAATCATGAGCCCTGGGACAGCTGAGAATTCAGATGTGCCACCTGCTTGGAAGGACAGCGTGTGTGGATCTTCCTGTTTTAGCCTCCTCCTGGTGCGTGAGGAGTCAGCCATGAGGTCCTGGCAGCCCTGCAGCAGAGGTGGCAGGGCTTGTGTTTGTGCTGCGCAGCTTGCAGACAAAGAGCTGTGTAAGGGCACTCATTATAAATGTTGTTTGTAAAAAAACAAAGGTGATTAAACTGGTCACCCCTTGTAGAGGTCGGGTATGTTCATTTGTACTCATCCCTCTTGTTCCTTTGATTATCACAGGATCTGACTGAGCTGTTTCAGGTTGCTGTGCCTTCACTGGTGGCTGCAGTGGATTTGCCTCATGGAGATTGAATTTCAGCTGAATTGATGCCATTTGGGCTTCAGAATGATTTTAAAATTAGATGTCAGCATTTAGAATTAACTTAATTTAGAAACAATTGGTATTTGGTTGAATGAGAAGTAAAGGAAGTGCTCTCTCTGAGAGACCTTAAATATGCCTATGCTGTCTTGAATTGGCTGGCTGAGGGATTTGAATATGCCAGATATTTATAGTGGGGGTTGTTTTAAAATTTGTGTGGTCTTGATCATGTGAACTGACTTGTGCCAGTATTTTCTGAGACTATAGGACTAGAAGAACCTATCCTGAGGAGAGAGAAGGCTCTTTAGGAGGGCCTAAACAAGTAAAAATCTGAGTTCTTGACAGTAGAGAAACCTACTCAGCACCTAAAATGGCTGTAAGGTGCTCTCAAATGTAACTCTGAAGTCTCATCACTAAACACAGATGTATTATTAGAACCACCAGATTTCTTTTTTGATTTCATTTTGCTGAGAAGTAAAAACAAGGATGAGCCCAGGGAAGCAAGATACTAATTTTTTTTACAATCAGTATGATCTGTTGTTACAGAGGACATGAGAGACACTTTTTGTGCTCTTTTATCTCAAAAGGCAGAGCTGCAGTAAAAATGACTAACTTTTTGCCTTCTGACTGGGGGTTTGTAGGGCAATTTGGCAACCTAAGCTTGTACTTACCTCTGTGGTATTTGTTACTTGTCACTCCTGTACCATGCACACTATTCAGAGGCTTTCTGAAGGTGCAGCTGCAATAAAAGCCTGCCAGTGAAATAAAGGCTGCCTGCCTGCCTGGCTTGGAAGGAGCAGGAAACCTTGGCACAGTGTGTGGCACTAATGACTGGCCCCTTTGCTGCCAGCATGCTGAAAAGCTGCAAGATGTGCTCAGGATAAAATGGGTTGGGTGGCTGTGTGTGCTGAGTTAAAGGAGAGGGCAGGGAAGAAGCTGGAGGTGATAGATGCAAGTTTTCTGAATGCCTCAACCCTTTTGTAGTCAGAGCAGTTCTTTGTGCTGGACAAAAGTGATGACTTTGTTAAGGTGAGTAAGTATGGCTGAGAGTCACAGCTTCTAGGACAGATTTGAGTAATTTTGGGGCTGTTGGTTTTGGGGGCTGTTGATTTTGACTCAGTTATCTTCAGATAGCCCAATATTCTTCCTTAAGCTATATTGGAAATAGGACTTTTTGTCAAAGATCTGTGTGAAACTTCTTATCAGAAATCAGGTATTTTTGGTAGCTGAAAGAGCTAGTAAGACATGCTCACTCTCTTCAGCCTGCTTTTTAAACAGCTGCCTGCCTGTAAAAACGCACCAAAAGGAATCTACAGATGCTCATATCTTTTCTCAGAATGCCCAGTTGATAAAAGTAATATTATTTTTTAATGTTTAATAGGACTTCATCCTTTGCATCCCCTTTTCCAAGTCAGCATGCTTGTTTGCAGTAACATATTTTCAAGCCATATTTGTGAAGCTGATGGGAATGCCCTTGAAAGCAAGGGCAGGGGTGCTCTACTGAGTGTGCACTGTGCAGGTGTGACTTTTCAGAAATATGGCTTTGTCTTGCTGCCACGCAGACCACTGCAGGATTGAAATAAATGGGAACAGAGTGAGGAGTACACCAAGTGCTTTTGAAAATCATATTACTAATCAAAGCCTGGGCCTACCACAAGTGAGACTGTCAAATGTCACAGCTTTGCAGTGTGTAGTACCAGCCCATCAAATCTGGCATCTAGGCACCCATTCCCTAATTACCCCTTGCATTTCTGCTATCCATCCTCATGTTATGCCAAGGTTTAGTGCATCCTGCCCACCTTGCACTTGCTGCCTTGGAGCTGTGGGGTTTGCTGGGGTGCACATCTTGGACCTTGGGGTGTCTCAGTAGTCGTGGACCAGCCACAGCTTCTGTGCTGCCTGCCAGTGGCCAGCAAGCCTGGCTGAATGACCTTTACAGCTCTCTGCCATAACCTGAGAAGGAAAATGGGCTCTCTCTGGGTGTTCTAAACATAAGTTTTCCCTGTGTTTCTCTAGGGACTCATGGTGGTTTATTTCTTTGGAAGAACCATCCTTACTAGTTCACCTTCAAGGTCTGAAGGTAGATTCTTCCCTCTGCCAGACTGGAGCCCTCTGTGCCTGGGCAGCCCTTTCCAGGAGCTGTCTGTGCCCATGCCATTCTGCATCTACAGCTCCTCAGAGAGGCTGTGTCCTCTAGACAAAAGGCAGCAGAGTGGGGAGGGATTTCTGTCTGTGCCTGAGGAAGGGCTTTTCTTTCTCTGGGTAGGTGTCTGCTCACAGCTCTGAGGGGCAGTAGCTGGCAGATCATAAGTGATGTGACACCCTGGGATGTCACTGTGGCCTCTCACTTCTTGCTTGTGCATTCCTGCCTTAACATGGCCAGAAACAGCCTTAGAAAGTGAAGGCAGTGTTAGTAACTGAGCCAGCCTCTCTCAGATCCTAAGACTGTAAGTAGCCATGCTAAATAAATGAGTGAGCAGTACCACATGTGTCATGCAGGTAAACCATCAAGAATCACTAGTGTCTCTGGATGAAAGGAGACTGCAGAATCTTTTGTTGCTTGGAACTGCTCAGCCTTGACCTGTGGACCGTGTTGCCACTGCTGTGATCAGCCATGTTCTGGAGGAGTGTCACCTGCTTTGGTCTGTCCTCGGTCCTTTGCTGTCTTCCCCCCACACTTACTTTTTGTTCACTGAGTCTGCTCTTTGTTTACATTTCCTCCCTTGTAGCCAAATTATCAGTCTTATCAGCTTCAGTGCTGCTGCTTGTCTGTCTCTTATCAGGCTTTTTTTCCTACTGTTTTGCTTTCTGCTGCCAGCATAGCACCATTCACCAAGTTCAGGAAAGGAAAACCTCAAGTTTTTCAACTGGACTTGTAAAGCCCAGCCTTCTCGATGGATGTAGTAAACTTAAGGTGTTGAAAGTCAGAGGATGTTACATTTTGATGTAAGCATTGCTTGCTCCATGCTTCAGAGTTTTTGCCCCATGCTGAGAGAGGTTTGAGCATGAGGTGTGCAGCTGTGCTTAGGTGAGAGCAGCAGGCAGGTAGCGAGGATAGCTGTCCTGTGGTGGGGATGTGGGCTCCCCATGGGCTTTGCTCCTGTAGTCTGGTGCTGTGCAGGTGCAGAGCACAGCGTTTCTCACACCCTTGTGTGCAATAGTGTCACATAATCCGAGCACAAGATGCAACAAGCATGTAATGGCTTCTCAGAGACGTTCTGCAAAGAGCAGGGAGTGGAAATTGCAGGGCTGGTGTCAGGCAGGATGGTTCCAGCTGCCTACGTGGTGTGTGTCTCATCCCCCTGGCTGTGCCATGTAGAGTCACCAAGGTGTGTTCTTGAAAGTGTCCAAGAGCTCTGGTCTCCTCCCTGTGCACCTCCCTCTGACTGTACTGCTGACAAACCACAGCCTGCAGAGGTGGTGAAGCCACAGGAGCAGTTTAAGCTGGCTGGGTTAGATTATGTTTTCAAAAAGCACCTGACAGCTTTGCAAGGTCTGTGTTTAGTTTAAGTGGTTTATAGAGTCTGATTTCTTCCTCCTGCTCCCGGGCTCCAGATGTTTCCTGTGACAGCTGGAGTGTGGGGTGCCTAGGTGGTCAGAGGTGAAAATGGGCAGAGGGAAATCAGAGGGTCCTGCTTGGGAGCTTTAAGGGAGAGGGGAAGGGGCAAAAAGGCCTTGGCAAAACATCATGATTTCCCCCTCCCCAGTTACCAGTTTCCAAGTGGCAGAATCAACTTCCGCTGGGGATGATGTTTTCTGGAAAAGCTGGTGAGTGTACTTGTGCTGCTACTGGTTAAATAGCTGGTATTTTACTGCTATTTAATGATAAAAACTAGGACATGGAAGTTATGCTGGCAAAAAAAGGAGAAACTTTCATAAGGGGAGGAAGATACCTTCTCTCTTACTGCTCTTTCAGTTGCAGGCATTTTGATTGTTGCACATTAGTTTTCTCTTTTTCCAGTTTCTTTAAAGCACTTAGACATGTTTTAATGTTCAGCTGCTTCTATAGGACTGAAATCATGAAGCTCATCACAGCCTAGAAGTAGCGCCATGATATCCATATGCAGAAACATCTTTGGGATATATATGCCATTGGAGATGGGGAGTCAGCTGAAATTTACTAATTAGTGTATAAAGATCTTGTCAGGGCATTTGGTAGATCCAGTGTTGCTTCCTTGCTTTTTGTACAGTGGCTTAGTAAAATGGTGGTGACTGATGAGTTTGGGCCATGATGTTTTTCTGATTTTTTTGTGGTGCTTGTTGGAGGCAGTAGCAGATTTTTATGGAGTTTTTGGCTGTTGAATCATGCTTCCCTAAGTGCTAATGCTGTTAGTGTCACCTTGTTAGAGGGTTTAATGTGTTGGTGAAATTCATCTCCATAAGGAGAGAACTCTGCTCCTTTCCTACAAGAATTAAGGCTTTTCAGTTCTCAGAGAATAGAATTATTATACAGGTGACATTTAGGTCACTCTTGGTGTGATTGAATATTCAGCTGCCTTGTGCATTGAAACATTGTATCTCACATTTCTGAATTTTAGATCTGGGTTGCACAATGCTCATGCATCCTCAATTTGGATGTGGACTATATTAACAAGCATGGCAGTGCAAAGAAATTGGTTCATCTGTCCTCAGACTTGCAAGCTGCTAGCATTTAACCCAGAGGAATTTCTTACCTCAGCTTACCTGTTTCTCTGTTCCCTGTGTTTCTACTACCATCTCTTATCTGGGCAAGCTAGTAAGACGTATTTTTGAGAATCTGTGAGCACTTTCCTTGCAGACATTAACAACAAAGAAGAGCAAATGCTCTGAGTTGCTTATTGTCAAGCTGGGGAGACCATAAAGAGTTTTGAGCAGATGTCCAAGCAGACTGGAATCACTTGAAATGCTTCCAAGACACAGCTTCTTCTGACCAAAATGCAGATTTTGCCACTGAAGGTGTAACCTCAGGGCTGATGGTTTCTGTGTAGTTTCCAGGTAGCAGAAGCCATCTGGTGCTGTTCCTGTACATCCTGGTACGCATATGGCTGAAGGTTTTGCCCCATCCTCCAGCAAAAGCCTGTCTTGTGAGCAGCTGGAAGCTATACATAGACAGGGTGTACCAACTCTCTGATAAAATTACTAGGAGTACAAAAGCTAATTAATCATTCATTGCCTGTGCATTCTAATTAGAGCAGTCTAAGTGAGTGCTTTGTGCTTCTAGCAGTTGCAGGCACTGAAGATCCTGTTTAGGACCCAAAGATGTAGGGGCAAAGCATGGGCCCTGTTTTATAAATGGGGAAGCTATGGACTGATGGTGGGCTTGTCAAGGGTTTTCATTCTTGTCCCAGCCTTACTGCCATTCCCAAACCTTCAGGCTAAATGCACTGATTGTCACAAAGTTGAGTTGTAGAAACATACTCCACTTATCCCCAGCTTTTGCTGGAGTGTCCTTGCAAAGCAAGAAAACACAAGTGCAGTCCTGGGAAGCAGAGCTGTCAGCATTCACAGATGAGCTGTTCTGGAGACATTTTGCCTCACTCTTTACTGCAGTGTATTTTATGGAAAGATCTAACAGGGTTAAAACCAGAAAAAGTCAAACCTTGGTATACCTGTTTCTGGTTTCTGTTCTGAGAAACCAAAGCTGAAACTCCAGCAGATATGAAGAACTGATAAATGACTTCAAAGCATTGGTTCTGTTTTGAGACAGCTGACAGCTTCAGGAAGAAAAGATTATTTCAGTGTCTACTTCTTAGAACTTAGGAGTTTTTGTTTGTTTTTTGAAGGTTTTATGAGGTCTTGAAACACTGTATTGCATAACTGCTTCAGCCCTTCCCTGTTGCTTTCAGGGTTTTGTTCTGCTTAGCTTTGGGATAATTTTGCCTGTTAAGCCCCCTTGACTGGTTTTATTCACCAATTACACAAGACACAATACTAAGAATAAACTTCACCTTTTGTACTCTTCATCTCAGTGCAGTGACACATCTTCTCTAAGGAGTGAATAATGGTGTTGTGCTGCTTTGGAAGTTTAAATGTGTACCAACCACTAAAACATCTAATATTTTGATGGGAGGTCAGCATAGAAGTAGTTTCAGATTGATGTTTTTGATATCCCATGTAAGCTGAGGTGGTACATTCAGTGACTTGGCAGCTGACAGTGAGCTGGGACCCCTGTTGGACTGCCTGGGCAGCCTGTGATCCCAGGAGAAGGCTGGCTTTTTTCCATCTCTGGAAAGAAACGTGTCTGAGTGTATAAAACTTGAAACTATTTGGCATTTACATTTCTTCATGACTTTTCAGGCAAACTGCTATTGACAGGGTCTCAGGAATGTATTTTGGTAAGATGGGCCATACATCACCTTTCTAAAGGCAAAGAGCTTCATTTCCAAGGCAGGCATGGATTTTTTTCTGTCTGTGGTTATGCACTGAGTCCAGGTGAGGCTGCACTCTGTTCCAGTGGTGAGCAGTGCAGTCACTGAAGGCTTTCAGTGACACAGGGCAGCCTTTCAAAATGAGCTGGTATTTATTTGTCTCTTGGGATGGCACATAGAGCAAGGTCACATTTGTGTTGCCAAATTAATCTTCAGATGGAGCCAGAGGGGACTGAAACAACCTCAGATTTCGTGACCTATTGGGTGTCCCCTCAGTGTCCCAGTGTGTGAAGTCCTTGCCACAGCCACATACCTCAAGGTACTCTTTCCTTATTTGCTGTACTGCTGTGGTCAGAATCCTGCCTCCTCCAGCTCCTGATGCTAATCTTTGGTCCCTGGAGTCTTCTGTCACCTCCCCAAGGTGCTTCAGTGGTTCAGGGTCAGCTCCTGCAGGAAATAAGACTTACTGTGGCAAACACTGCTTTCCCAGGGAAGTGTTTTACATGGCTGCAGGCAGCAAAGCAGTGTCTGCTGTGGGTGCCCCAGCATCCCATATTGCCCATGTTTGCTGTTTTTCAGACTCATGATGTCTCCTGGAGTGTTTGGCGGTGTGCAGGGAGCAGCTTTGGCAGCAGGGCTGGCTGGTGACTTTGGGACCACTTTTGGGAGCTCAGGTGCTCTGGGTAACAGCCAAGTCTCAGTGCACCCTTCCAGCAGGGGTGAAGTGATGGGTTCGTAAATCAAAGGGTTTTCCTTGGAGAAGTGGATGGCTTTGTCCTGCTCTCCTTTTGTTGCTGTGATCAGCAGCTTTAATTCTGGACCTTGAGGTTGCAGAAACACACCTGTGTGAATTGGACACAGTGCAGCAGGTAATGTTTGTCTTGGCTGAGTGTCTGAGAGGAAGAGACCAGAGTCACATGTGCTGCTGGGACACCTTGTCTGCTGGCTGTCATTGACCTTGATCAGCCCTTACAGCTGCTGGTTGTTTAGAGCCCTCAGATAAAAATAGGCTCCCTCATTTATATATATATATATATATATATATATATGTAAACGAGCATGAACCAGACTGCCAAAGCAGTGCTATAGTTGGGTGCTTATGGGCCCAAGTGGGAAGCTGTGTGTTTAAACTGAGTTACCACCCTCAAACCTGGCTGTGTGTCTGTACTGGCACTGGGACTGGGTGAAATGAGTGCTGCTGCAAAGAGCTGCTGGACCAAGGGTGTTACTGGGGGGCAGGTTTCAAGCCCTCCTAAGATGTTTGTGTGCTTGTTACTTGTAAACTGCACCTCTGTTGCCATGAAGTATTTTGAGTGAAATGAAGCAACGTTCAGGTGGCATTTTCCTCAGCTAGAATACATATTTAAATAGTTGTCACCTTTTTCTTCAAAAACATCGATTAGGGATTTTTCTCCTCATTTTCTCATTCCCAGACACAGAAGGCAAGCCCTCCTAGGGGTACCTTTTTCTACACTAATTTAAAACATGTAGATTAATTGGTAAGCAGGTTTTGGTGCTAAGTGTGTTAATGATTTCTGGATGCCTGTAATGTGGGGTATCATTTTTATGGAATGCAATGTAGTGACCCTTTCCTTTCATGTCCCAGGCAAGTGTGATTTCAGTAATTCTGATCACTGCCTTGTAGCTTACAGGGTGAAATCTTTCTTCATCCACCTGGAACACTTGAATTTGTTCAGGGTAAAAAAAGGAAAGCAACTTTGCTTCTTTCTGGCATGCAGGGAACTTTGCCATCAGTTGTGTGGTTTTATTGAAAAACAAGATGTTTTTTCATGCCCCTTTGTAAAAATTGTGTAATGAGTAAGATTTGGTTAAAGATGTTTTTAGAGTAGTTCTTAAACCTGCTTCAGTTGCCTAACGTGATGTAATGATGAAAAGTCAATTGTGGGTTGTCTTCCAGAGGACTTGAGTGATGATTTATTTAAAATTTTTTATTCCTTCATCTCATTTTACTTCCTTTATATGGTACTTTTTTTAAAACAAGTGTTTGACAGTGATAGTAATAGGCTGATAGGTTCAGACTTGTTCCAAGGTCAGCATGGAGGGTGTTGTAACACATACCCATCAAGCAATAAATCAAGGTGAGGTGGATGGGTTGTGGATGACATCCAGCTTTGTGGATGACTCATCTTCATTGGACATGAGAGCTGTGGAAGGTCAAATATGTTTTACAGGGTCTGCTGTCTTCTCAGTGTTGGGTGATCCCTGAGTCAAAACTGAGTGGTATCAAATCTGGGATATCTGTTCCTGAATAACCTGATAGGTTTTCCTGTGTCTCTGAGGCTGGCTGCCATTGTGCTTGAGGCCTGTATACCTGCCTGCCTTCCGTGCCCTTCAAACCAGGCTTTCAGAAGAGCTCAGCGGTGACACATTTTCAGTGAACCTGGTGCTTTTTCTCCTGTTTTAAAACTGAATTGGGGATCAGGGCACCCACCTGAATGGCTTTGTGCGGGGATTTGCGCAGCCCTGGTGTCCGTGTGTGGCTGTGGGATGAGTGCTGTGAGCAGAGACATTGTCCCTGCTCAACAGTGACACATTTTCAGTAAACCTGGTGCTTTTTCTCCTGTAGGATATGTTTTAAAGCTAAATTGGGCATCAGGGCACCAATCTGAACAGCTTTGCATGTGGATTTGCGCAGCCCTGGTGTCCGTGTGTGGCTGTGGGATGAGTGCTGTGAGCAGAGACGTTGTCCCTGCTCAGCAGTGACAGATTCTCAGTAAACCTGGTGCTTTTTCTCCTGTAGGACATGTTTTAAAACTAAATTGGGGATCGGGGCACCCACCTGAATGGCTTTGCTTTGATCCTGACTTCAGCAATTGCAATCAAACCAGGACTAGTGCCATTCCACTTCTGATTCCCAGAAGTAGTCCAAGGCTCTCCTCTCACCACCAGCCTCCTCCTATCCACTGTCATAAAACTGTCCAATCACACTACTCTACATAACCTCACCCTCATTAAACCCTACACTCCTAAGTATCCTGGCTGTCCTCTCAGCAGCCCTGGGGGGATGAGTAGGACTCAACCAAACACAAATCCAAAAAATCCTAGCCTTTTCTTCCATCTCCTACCTAGGCTGAATAGCAATCATTATCATCTACAACCGTAAACTCACCCTCCTCAACTTTTACCTATACACTATAATAACTGTAACCGTTTTCCTGGCCCTAAACACAATCAAAGTCCTAAAGCTATCTACCCTAATAACTGCATGAACCAAAATTCCGTCCCTGCATGGATTTTCACGGCCCTGGTGTCCATGTGTGGCTGTGGGATGAGTGCTGTGAGCAGAGACATTGTCCCTGCTCAACAGTGACACATTTTCAGTAAACCTGGTGCTTTTTCTCCTGTAGGACATGTTTTAAAGCTAAATTGGGGATCAGGGCACCAATCTGAACAACTTTGCGCGCGGATTTACGCAGCCCTGGTGTCCGTGTGTGGCTGTGGGATGGGTGCTGTGAGCATCACGCTGTCCCTGTGTTCCCACAGAGCCGATCGGGGCGCTGGCCGGGCAGCACATCGTGCACGTGGCCTGTGGGGAGTCGCACAGCGTGGCCCTCAGCGACCAGGGCCAGCTCTTCTCCTGGGGCGCCGGCAGCGACGGGCAGCTGGGGCTCACCACCATAGAGGATGCAGTGACTGTGCCAAGGTAAGCCTGCAGCAGGGTCAGCTTTCCTCAGGGAAGCTCCTTGGAGGGTTGCTCACCAAGGGTTGTGTCGGAACCCAGGAAATTCCTCTGGAGGACTCGAGACCCTGGCAGAGGGCTCGGAGACCTTGGCACGGAGTCAGAAACACCTGTGCCTTCAATTTTAACCCATGGAAACAATTACCAACTTTGTGCGAAGAGTTTAAGTAGAGTTTAAGTAGAATGATAGTTAATTTGTCACAGTTTAAGTAGAATGATAGTTAATTCTGCATGAAAAAGTAGAATTTTGGGGTTTTAGAATGGGTGTTCAGGAGGCAAGATGGAGGGATTTGGGTGTGTCCTGTCCTTCCTCCTGTTTCTTCTTAGCCTCCATCTTCTGCTGTGATGGTGGCACTTTTGGATTGGTTTAGAGTAGAGATGAGCTGTCTAACATAGGTGATAGGTATTGGAAAATTATTGTGAATAAAGTACACGTAGTTTTTAGGATAAAAAGACAACACTGCCCAGTGTGCCTCAGTCTGACCTGCCAGACTGACCTTGGCGGGTCGGAGAAAGAATGTTATAGATAAGAAAAAATAAACAACCTTGAGAATGACAGCCAAGGAATCCCATCTTCTTCAGTCTCATGGCTGGGAAAAAGAGACTTTCTAACAGCTTGGGGTCATCTCGACACCAGAGACCTTGTCAGGGTTGCTCACTTTCTCTCAGTGTGGCAGGAATAGGGCCCTTCTCATGTTGGGATGAAGGTGATTCCTTCTCCTTGTCACTGCTGCCCCCTGAGCCCTGCAGGAGGTTTGGGCTGAACGGACCTTCTGCCCATGGATGGCTGAGAGATGGAAAAGAAAATTGCAGCATGCTTAGCTTCCTCCCTGAAAAATGCCACAGTGTTTTGTACAGAAAAAGGATGTGCATGAAAGAGTATTTAAAAACAGAAATGCTGTTTGTACTTCAAGGTGTTTTATCAGCAGATGCAGTCTCTCATTTGGTCTGTTACTGCAGATCCAGTGCAGAGCAGAAGTTTGGGATGTCTCTCTGGGATGGCTGTCATTGTCAAAACAGAATTTAAAGGAAGAGTTTCAATGACAGAAGATTAATGTTTGAGCTGAAGGGCTCTGTGGGAAGACAGTCCTTCACTTGCATGTGGTTCTGATAAAACAGACAGAGCCTTGCATAGCAATGCGATAGTGCCATTTTAAAAATAACGTTTTTGTGGAATAACTTGAACCTTTGACTTGCTATTTTCTGTACAAAGCACTGAAGAGGGTTTGGTGCTATAACTCACTGGATCTGCTAGGCCCATAACAGCATGAAAAATGTCAGTGCCTGAAAAAGAATAGTGAGACACCAAGAACCAGCTATTTTCACCATTTCCAGATGGCTGGATTCAGTGTTATAGCAGGAAATGTAGTTGAGTTACTAGTTAAGTGTCTAGAGGTCTCCACAGATTTGCATCTATTACATACGGATCTGTACTGCCTTCAAGATACTGTTCCTCAATCTCAAACTCATGGATTTTGTGTGTATACAACAAGTATCTGAGTGGAAATGGTAATTTTTGTCTAAGGTGATACTGTATTTGTGGACACTTACTCTAAAACCATGTTGTCTCCTTTAGGTTGATAAAGAAATTGAACCAACAGACGATCCTGCAGGTTTCCTGTGGAAATTGGCATTGCCTGGCTCTGGCAGCAGGTACTGTAACATCTGTTATTAATTACCAGAATTTGTGCTGTTATTTTGCACAGTGTCCAAGACTGCATATTTCTGCACAATAAATCAAGGGCATCCCATGTTCTGACTGCTTTTGGGCCAAATGGGATGCTGTAAAATGGATCAGGTACCATGAATATTGAGGAAGCGCTTTGCCAATACTGTGAAGAAAGAAAACATTACACACAGACCACCCACTGTGGTGAATGATGGCAGGAGTGCTTGAAAGCTTTCCATCTTGATTTAGAAAAATGTGTGTAATTAATTCCTTTGTGTTGAAATTTTCCTTGGCTGTTACTCTTTTATGTGAAATGAGGACTGTTTTTGTTGCACTGTTTGTTGCAGCAGTTGTATTTTGTGTTTTGCACTTAGTTGCTTGTGCGTTCATTTGCCTGGTGGCTTCAGGCCATGCTCTTTTTTTTTTTAAACAAAGAATGTCTCTCTTGATTTTGCTTTTTTTCTTTTCATCATGAGGCTTGGGTGGGAGTGAAGCCTCCAGGAGTGTTTATTTTTAATTTTGGCAAACTTGCTTTTCTGTTGGCTAACTTTCTCTTTCTTTCCTTGTTTCAGATGGTCAGTTCTTCACATGGGGACAGAACAGCTACGGTCAGCTGGGCTTGGGCAAAGAATGTCCCTCCCAAGCCAGTCCACAGAGAGTCAAGTCTCTAGATGGGATCCCTTTGGCTCAGGTTGCTGCAGGGGGAGCCCACAGTTTTGCCCTTTCTCTCTCAGGAGCTGTGTTTGGCTGGGGGAAGAACAGCTCAGGACAGCTGGGACTAAGTGATGAACGAGGTACGAAAATTCTGCTCCTAGGGGAGGGAAGGACAGACTCCTTTGCCTGGTGTCTCCTTGCATTGGCAGTGTATATAAGTGGGTCTGTAACACTCAGCAGCTCCTCTTGGGGTGAGATGGCAGAGGAAGTCTCTGTCTCTACAGGCTTTTCATATGTAGTAGAAACAGAAACATGTTTTTTCCCCTTGTGGGTGTTAATTTAAGTGAGGAGGGTTAAAAAGAGAGGTCTTTCAAGTCTGAGTGTCAACATGCAAATATCAAAGAAAGTGCTCATATTCTTCCTCCCTCCTCTCAAAAATATTTTACCTATATTGTGTTTGTTTGAAGCTCATTGGAGCAAAGGCTTTCCCTGCAGAACAGCAGGCTGAACTCATCTCCTCATTTCCCAACATGGTTTTCACTGGTGAGCAGCTATATGCTTCAAAACTCTGGCAGTAGTGAATATCTCAGTACTGTAAAATGTTGTCTAGTTTATTTGTTGCACAGTTTACCAGACACATAGGGCCAATGGTAGTTTTCTCAGGTGCTAGTCTAAAAAGCCCAGATCTCTTCTGCTGCTTGTTCACACACTCTTAACTTTTTGGAATAAAACAGGTGAATGGAAGGTTTTCTTTGGAGCTTCAGGTCAGCCTCCTTATTGGTTTCTGCATAATTCCTGAGCAGATTTGAGTATCTAGGCAAGTTTCTGAGTGTAGATGTGATACCTAGCATGCACCTAGATACCTTGTATTGTCTGTAAAGTAGGGCTGATCTAATAGAGGAGCAGCAGTGTCCTTTCCATGTAGACTGTCAGATAAATGCTTCTAATTAAAACAAATCTGCAGTTTACATATGAGAGGCTTACTCTGACATGGGGCTAATCTTAAATGAACAGAATAGGCATCAGCTTGTGGGATGGTGCTGGCCAGGGATCATATTCTGCTTCCCCCTCAGTGCCTGGCATTGTAGTAAATATGTGGTATTTATGGTAAGTGAATTACGATAAGACAGTGTGAATTAGACTTGTCAAACAAGAACAGCAAGGTCTGCAAACATGGGTATTCTGCAGCACTGTTATTATTAACAATTTTGCTGTAGAGAGAAGTGTCATTCCTGTGAAAAGAAAGATCAGAGTGCTAAAATACAGAAAAGATAAATCAAAAATCAGCTCTCAATTCTAAACTCACAGAAGTGTGGCTGTTTTTCTCTCACTACCCAGTAACAAAGCACCTTGCAAATCCTAAGGTGAGAATCTTAAGAAATGGGTAACTTCTATAGGTAGGAACCTGACTTTTTGTTGGTATGGAATAAGCAGCTGCTCCCCTTAATATCTAATTGTTTTGGGGTGCCTACTGCTCCTTGAAGTGCTTAGCTTTTATTTTTACTGTATTCATCCCTAGGAGACAGACTTTAAATGATTAGGGGTGGCAGAGTGGAGGAGAAAAGCATCACTTAATGGTTGGTAGTGATTAACCTTTGCAAGTAGGAGGATCTTCTGCTTAAAGGATGACAAGAGAAGGAAAGCTGAGTATTTAAATACACATTGAGGTTCAGCTTGCCATGTGTCTTGCACAAGTGTCTCCCACATGTCAGGGTTGTTCTATATGCAAAAGGTCTAAATAAGGTTTTAGAAACAAATATTTGCAGTCATCCCTGAGGAGTGTAAAGTGGAGCATGAAGCTGAAGCTGAAGCACCATGTCTTCCAAACAGCAAGTGCATGTTGAATTGGTACAAGGTAATCAACATGTGCCCTCTTGGTCTGGACAACTTTGTTTGAGTCAGTCAAGCGTTTTAAGAATTCGAGGGGAAAAACAGTGAAGTACTCAAAGCCATGTGGGGCCTTTTTCTCCACAGTTGTTAAATTTCCCTTGTGCTCATGGGCCACATCTGAAAACCAGACTGGCAGTGCTGTTCTTGGGCATGCAGGTTTGTGTTTGTGGAGCAGCTGCTTTATTTCCTTTGGCTTCGTTGCAGACCGAGAGTCCCCGTGTCACGTGAAGCTGCTGCGCTCTCAGAAGGTTGTTTACATCAGCTGTGGGGAGGAGCACACTGCAGTCCTGACAAAGGTAAAGGTGCTGGCCTGGGAGCCCTTTAGGTGGCCACTGCCTCACCTGCCTGCTGGTTTCACAGTAGCTTTCTGTATATAATGGAAGAAAAACACAGATCGGCTTACTGTATTCCTTCTGACCCCAGTAAAAAAAACTAAGTGGAAAGTGTAGCCTCATTATTTATTCTGACTATCATTCCCAACACGATCTTTTGCTGGTTTTGAAGATGTTAATAATCCACAGTAGCAAATAGCAAAACTCAGGTGAATAACTTGAAAAGAATAGCTTTGGGAGGAAAAAAAATTAACAAACACACATTCAAAGGGATGAAAATAGCATTTTGTTGGAAAATAGAGTAATATTATGCATCAGAATAAGATGGAAGCTAAAATTAATGAGTGTTTAAATTTAACATTAGCAGTCACAACATTTACAAGAGGTTTTCAGTTCCAAACCTGCTGCTTCCTAGTGGTGTATAATTTAGTGGCCAGAGGACAGGGCTAGGGTTTGAAAGAGAGCAGCTCAGTTCTTGCCTTGCCTCTGCCACTTTGTGGTTGTTGCTTCCTGTTTTGGAGCCTTGGTGTTTTCCACTGTAAAATTAATTAAACAACTGACTTTGGGATTCCTGTGGGGAAAAACACCATTGTAGAAAACTAGTTCTGTAGGAGCTTGCCTAGTGCAGAGATAACCTGAAGGTAATTCTGTTATTTTCTGATGGATGGCAGGGTAGCTTATTTACAAACTGCGTTAGCTGAACCCAACTTTCTTTTCTGGATCTTTTGAAAATCCCCATCAGTGTCTGCCTAAGCTTTGGGCTCATACTGAATCTGTAGTTGGAGAGATGCTGCTGGGCTCTGGGTCCCTAAATGGAGGCTCTGCTGTTTGGTTTGCTAACAGAGTGGAGGGGTGTTCACCTTCGGTGCAGGTTCCTGCGGGCAGCTGGGCCACGACTCCATGAATGATGAGGTGAACCCCCGAAGAGTTCTGGAGCTCATGGGCAGTGAAGTGTCCCAGATTGCTTGTGGCAGGTGAGTCCTGTGTGCAGTGAGAAACTTTTCCTTGGTGGAGGTTAATGCTGTACTGAATCATGCAAATAGGAGAAAATAGTCCTGCTTCTGCGTTCTATGTTCAAAGCTAAAGAAATTTAAATCTTGCTTTCCATGAGAATTTTAAGACCCTCTAAATGAGATGGTTTTTTAATTGGGGTTGTACCCTGCACTCTAACCTGTAAAAGATACGTTCCCAACTTAATAATTCAGCAAGACTTTAGAGCAGAAGCCCCTTTGGTCACAAGTTTCCAGCCTCTTGAATGAAAAGTGAGTTAGCAGCCCTGGTGCTGTGTGTTGCCTTTCAGAATATTCAGGCTTAGCAAGTGACTAAGCTGATCCTGTGAGCCTGATACCAGCTGTGTGTCTGCACAAGCTGCTCTTTGTCCCTTCTACCTAAAGGGCTCCATCCCACAAACTGGTGCCATCAGGTGGCAAAAACTGGGCATTGGTGCCCGTGTAAATGTGCTGCTTGGCACCAGCTTCTGGCCTAGGAGAAATGAGAATAAGTTGTAGGTGGCATTTGGTTTGGTTGTTGGGTTTTTCCCCCACCTTGGTTTTGGTCTTTGTTTTATTTTGAATTTATTGTTAAACAAGGCCCAAACTCTGTGCCCATCTCTTGCAGACATCACACTTTAGCCTTTGTGCCTTCTTCAGGAATGATCTATGCATTTGGCTGTGGAACAAGAGGCCAGCTGGGAACAGGGCACACTTGCAATGTGAAGTGTCCCTCTCCTGTCAAGGGTCACTGGGCAGCTCACAATGGGCAACTCTCAGGGAAACCTGGTATGTACTGTGCTCGATTTGAAATGGCAGATGGACATAAATAACATGGTTGTCTAAAGACATCTTAACATTGTTCTGTGGAATTTCTGGAACTGCCAAAAGAAACCCATCCTATTGTCCCCAATGCACTGTGGTCATTTCTGGGTGACCTTTTGCTCTTTCTGTTAATGTGTGCTCTCTCCCTTTCTCTTTTTATGGCAGAGCTCAGCATCTGCCAATCTTGAGACTTCATGAAATTGTACTGTTACTTTATTAATACTGTTCCAAACACTTTGTTCTCTCTTTAAAGCCCCTTTGGCAGTTTAAAAATGACAGCTTTCCCCTCCTGTGTCCCTCTTATGAAAGTGCTACAGTGCTTGAGTTCCAGCTGATTTCAGCAGGGCCTTCAAAGGACCCAGGTGCTCCTGTAGTTGTACTGGCAGTGCAAATGGGAGGGGAGAAAGTATAAATAGGGTCTTGCATCCATCAGCCTCTAACACAGCTGTGTCTTTCTCAAACAGATGCCTGTAAATACCACATTGTTAAACATATCTTCTCTGGAGGAGACCAAACTTTTGTGCTTTGCTCCAAATACGAGGTAAACCAAATAGAAGTATCTTTTCAAGTCTTCTCCCCTGTCCCAGCATTCACAACACAGCTTTTGTTTTTGCTAAAATCTTCTGGAATGAGAGTATTTCTTTGGACTCCATTCTGCCTTACAAACCTTACCAGCTCTGACAGTTGTTACAGGGATTTCCACCTTCAGTGGCTGAAAGTTGCCTTTCTTTAGAGGCACATCAAAGCCATTGGGAAGACACTGATTCCAGTTTAATCAGCAGGGAGGGGAATCCAGCCTTTGCAGATTGGAAGCAGGGGGCTGCTTTCCACCTCCTGTGGCACTGGCTTCTGCATGGTTGGTGTGTAGGACCTTCAGCCACATACAGTGGGATTTTGTCAGTCAGTGCTGGATGGAGGGCTGAATGCTGAATTGATTTTCCCACTTCTTTTTTCTGTCACGAAGTGTTTGGGATAAACTTTTGAGGCATGAAAATAGGTCTAAAATAACTGTACTAAGCCTGTAGTTATATATGACAGTATTTACAAAGGCTTTGGTACATCTAGGAAATGTTATTTTGATTTTTTTATTTTCCTTTTTTTTAAAATATATTTGAGGATCCTTTTTTTCCTCAAACTTTTCATACCTTCCCTTTTGGACTTCTTAGTAATGTCAAAAACTTCTAACCAAGCCATTTCAGAGACCACACTAAGGAAGCTATCAGTTATTTATTAAAACAGAGATTATGGATAGGAAGGAATTGTTTTACTGGCCTTGTCTTTGCTGAAATCTGTATCTTCTCACAGAATTCCTTGCCTGCTGATGATTTCCGGACCATAAATGAAACACGTTACACCTGTTTAATAAATGATGAAACTATAGATGTCTGGAGGCAAAAGCTTTTAGAAAAGAACAGTTCTAATTCTGTCAAGTAGGTATTGTGGCACTGGACAAGCCTTTTGTTGAAAGTTCTATTGAAATAGTTTTGTTGGCTTCCGTGCCATGCTTTCACTTGAAATTTAGCTACCTTTTCAAGTGTGGTTCTTGGTTGTTTCCAAGGGGAGGAGTTGCCAGTCATAAGGCTGCCAGGTGAGAGCTTCTGAGCAAAACCAGAGGAATTTGAGGCTGCCTCAGCATTGCAGATGGTGGGTGGGAACTTGATTTTAAAGTTGTCCTGCATTGTGTGCTTAAAATTCATGAGAAGCAACAAGAACTTGTGTGCAGACTGATTAAGTTCTTTCCCCAGTGTGCCTGCCACGAGAGGGGCAGAATAGGTGGAAAGGAGGCACTAATTCCTCCTTTTCAAGAGGGACCTTACATGATCCTGAATGAAGTCTTGCCCTCTGTGCCTCTAAAGGGGTTATCCTGACCTTGTTTCCCATAAAAGGAAGGGAAGAGAGATGAAGAGGTTTACTGAGGCATCCATTCATAATCTGTATCTCTGTTTTCTTTTCCATTCCTGCTGCAATCAGTAATGTTGTTCAGATACTGTCCTCAGCTGCCTGCTGGAATGGAAGCTTCTTGGAGAAGAAGTAAGTGCCGCATTTCCAGATGTATGCCTTTCCCTTGATGCAGACTGGAATCCCTTTGCTTCACTCTCTTCTGCAGTGGGATTTGATTTTTTGATCAGGCAGGAGATGAGGGCAGAGGATGTTCCCTAAAGGGATGGGGTGGTCAGAGCTGGGTAAGGAAGGCAAATGGCCTAAGAGAGTGAGTGAACTGTAAGTGGCACAGATCTCTTGGAGTTGCCACAACTGTTATTCTTCCTTATGAAACAGACACCAATGTCTTTAAAGAGAGGGATAGGAATAGGACATTAGGGGAAATTAGGGATGCCAGGTATCTGAATAGTCTCTCACCCAGCTGAGCTAGCTGGTGCATGTGAAAGTACACTTCCACACAGGCTGCTCTTGAAAACACATTGGGGCAACAAGGAAGTGCTTTCCTTTTAGGTGACATCACACGTGGAAAGTTTTGTGGCCGTGCTTGCAAAAGGAGGAATTTCAAACGGGTGTAACCCACAATAGGTGGGGACAAGGTTGTAAGACACATAGCTGAGTCAGAGGCTGTGGGTTGGGAAGGCTTGTGTTGGCTGTGTCTGTAAATGTTGAGGAGGTAACAGCATAAGATGAGGAGGAGGAGAAATTTTTCTGGTGATGTGATGAGTAAATGACCTGTAACTAGGTGAAGAAAAACTAACTTACTTTGAGTAATCTTTGCGTAATACATTCCAAGAGCAACTTGAAGATAGTTTGCTAATTATTCTGGTGTTTTTCTGCTTGTCCAGTAGTTTCTTCTCTAGTGTTGTGACATGTTATTGCATCAGGAGAGTTGTGTCATGTTGGTTTAAAACCCTTGTTGAGGTATGCAAGTTGCTGAGTCACTTTAAATGGTCTCACGTCTCCCTTGAATGTGCAAATGAGTGGAATTTATGGCTTCATCAGCCAAATACAGTTGTTCTTCCACTTCAGTGGTGTCTTGGCTAGTGCAGGACTTAACTTCTACAGAGAATCTTCAACCAAATGAATGTTAAATTCTGAAGGCCTAAATGAGGCTGTATTTAACTATGTACCTTTATACATGAAGTCTCATGTCAAGGTGCACTTGACAGAAGTACCCCAGTGCATCCCTCCTGAGTCCTAATGTAGGCCTGTTTGCATTACAGGATTGTATGGGGGAGCAGCTTTCCCATGGCTGTGTGCCTGAGCACAGCCAGCACTGCCTTTGCAGAGCACAGCCCCAGGTGTGCTGTGTACCACAGTGTGTCTCTGGGGAGCTGATTCCAGCCTGGAGCCTGTGCTGTTATAGGAATAACCATTCTACAGCAGCAGGCTGTATTCAGCTCCTCTTGTGGTTACACCATCAAACTGACAAATGCATCCTGTCTGTAAGAGCTCCCTTCCCCATTCAGGGTGTCTGATAGAGTGCTCTTAAGTCAGTGGAGGAGTCCTGGGGACACCAGAGACTTTGATGAAGTGTTTCTCTGCAAGAATCCCAGCCCTAACTGAGGCCCGGGGGAATTTGGAAGGGAGAGTCTTTGTTTCTCGTCTTATGAATTCTCTAGTGGTGATTCCTCTACTGCTTGCTCTCAGGCCGTGTCAATACACAGGTAATGGGGTCTCTTCCTTAACCTTATGCCTGTCTGTGATTTCTTTTTTTAAAGAATCGATGAACATTTTAAAACCAGTCCAAAGATCCCAGGGATTGACCTGAACTCCACAAGAGTGCTGTTTGAGAAGCTGATGAACTCCCAGCACTCCATTCTCCTAGAGCAGGTATTGCACTTCTGAGATTTGGATGTTCAGAGGGGAAAATAAGGACTTTGTCCCTCTCTAACATGCAAGTACCAGCAGCATTGTTGGGCTAAGGTTGTATTGCAAATCTGAAATCCAGACACTTAATGGTACTTCCCCTTTTACCTGAGCTGATTTTGACCTCCTCAGAAATGTCTTTTATTTAAAAACAAGTTTTATCTCGTGGCATTTATACTTGAATGTCTGCTGAAATAAACTCTGTGTATGTTTTATTTGTAATTATTATGTGTCTGTAAGGAGTTGAGTACTTTATGGTTGTATAACTTACTCAGAGAATTTCTTTCACAAGTGCAGAGCTGTGGGGTAAAAGCATACATGTTCCCCTTGCCCCTTTTAGCTATAATATTCATAGCTTTAGGTTTTTTGACTTTTAAAACAGACTTTTACCATTTCATCAGCCCTTAAACCGTCTACATTGTAGGTGCTCTATCCCCCAGGATAAGCTGTCTTGTTTTGTTTTCTCTCTAGATACTGAAGAGCTTTGAAAGCTTTTTGATTCCTCAGCTGTCTAGCTCTCCACCAGATGTTGAGGCAATGAGGATCTATCTGATTCTCCCAGAATTCCCACCATTCCAAGACTCCAAGTATTACATCTCTCTGACCCTTCCTCTAGCAATGGCTATTTTGCGCCTGGACACCAACCCCAGCAAAGTGCTTGGTACGTGTCATTTAAAAGTTGTTTTAATTTAGAAGTAAAATAGAATTACAAAGAACACTTACTAGGGAGGTTAATCTAATTTACCTTATCTGCTTTACCCACATTCAGAGACTCAGTTCCAGATAAATTTGCATTTTTATAAAGAAACATAGATTTTTATATAACATGAAGATTAAATTATCCTATTCTCTTAAATTTGATCCGCTGTTGATCACTTTAGAGTATCTTTTCTGTATAAGGTAAAAAAAGAATACTAAGTATAATATTAAATTATTTTGTCCTCTACAAGATGCAGACAAACCTTGATATCTGTTACTAAGCTGAACATTTAAACTCTTCTCCCACTTCTGAGTCTTAATTTCTAATGTGTTTTCCTCTGAACTTATTTTAAACTGGACAGAACATATGCTGCTTAGGGATGTTGCTCACATTCATTAAGCTACTGCTGTTGTGGTTATCCTACTCTGTTTCTTGAGGCTATCTTGTACTGAACCTGATGTTATCATGTAAAATGCCATGCAGTGCATTCAGACCTCCAAAAGAATCCTGGGCTCCAACTTTTACTTCGCAGGTGACTGGCTCTAGTAAAGAAGCTAATAGTCAGGGTCCCTTCAGGGGAAATTAAGGGTTACCTGTCCTTGGCAAGAAGGAAATCAGCCTCTCTAAAGAGGGGGAGTTAATCCTTTAGTGCAGATGTGCCAGGAGACATGCTCTGACCCTGCTAGAAAAATCTGTGGTGCTACAGGGAATTGCCCAGGCAGCTCTTTGCTTGTCACTCCTGCGAGACAGATGTTTGCCCACAAGATCACAGCATCCTGAATGCCATTACAATGCTGGGTAATGACTGGTGTGGCTGGATGGGAGTGGAAAGGGAGAAGCTGTTCAGTTTCTGGTATTTCGATAATTCTGCCTCACTTTCCTGTTGCTACAGCTAGGGCAGGAGTAGGGAAGTGTTTTGAAAGAGTCTTCAGGTGTATTCCCCTTTTTTTCATGTGTAAGCCCTTATTTAGGGGATACTCTGGCCTTTGATTGAGGTTTGTATTGATGCCCTCTGTTTTCCAGATAACTGGTGGTCTCAGGTGTGCCCACGATACTTCCTCAGGCTTGTGGACCTCTACAAAGGTGCAGTGGTTTACCTCCTCAGTGGAAGGAAGACGCTGCTTATCCCAGTGCTGTTCAGCAGCTACATTACAGCTGCTCTCAGGCTCCTGGAGAAACTCCACAAGGTGAGAGGAAAGCCTGGGCATGTGCTGGCTCAAGATGATTCAGTCCTGTCTGCCCTTGGGCAGTTGTGAGCTGTGTGTCAACGTGGGAGAGATGTCAGTGGCTTTCCTGAGTCCAAGGTTCTTGATGATTGTTTAGTCCTGTCTCAAAGACTAGAAATGAAGTTACCCTAAAGAATGGCATCACAAGCACCTGTCTGTTGACAGTCTCTGCTGTCACTGTGTTGTTGCAGAGTGGTTGAGGTGAGGAGGAGGGGGAACTAAAATAAGTTATAAAGAGGTTCTATTTGATTCTTCTTGGTTTATGCCAAAAATTTAAGAAATTGTGTATTGTTTGTGGAACATTCTGGGTCCTTTTGTTGCATAACTGAATTTATGAAAGCAAACCTGAAAAATATGTTAAAATATGCCAAATATTTCCATCTGTTCTCTTCACTAGGTGAATCAGAAGGTTAAACACGTGGAATATGATAAGTTTTATATCCCTGAGATTTCCAGCTTGGTGGACATTCAGGAGGATTATCTTATGTGGTTTTTGCACCAGGCTGGAATGGTAAGAGGTTTTATGTGTACACATGAAATAGCTGCCCATATTTGTGTCTCTGGCTGTAGATCTGTATTTCCAATATCCTTAATCAGAGCATAATATATTCAGTATAGGAGCTTCTATATGTTAAATATCTCAGATCTGGGTGCTTTACAAAATTGACCTAAAAATAAAAAGGCTGTCAAAAGAGTTGGGGCTAGCAGTGTTTAACCAAAGCTTGTAACAGTCTCTGTGATTGTTCATGTGAATTCCATTCAGTCTTTGCACAAGGTGATTAATTCAGTCACTGGATCCTTTTAATGTAATCAAGACCTCAGGAGCCAAGTCCTGTATTCTAAAATTATAATTTTTGCCCTTTACTTCTGCTGTTTAGGCAGGTATTGTGAATAATGTAGCCAGTGATGTTAAAATGTTGCTCTGTAAGAGGAGGCAGTGTGGCGTTCTGGCTAGGGGACTGAACCAAGCCTCAAGAGATGTGGGTTCTGTTCCTGGCTCTTCCAGTAACCTGCTGGGTGATCTTGGGTAAGACCCTTCACCTCTTTTATGTCTCACTTTCCCATCTGTAAGAAAGGAGATAACTAAAATGAGGGCTGGAATATGCTGTGTGGGAACCCAGTGAGATTATTTAATCATAGCAAGGAAAGGAATCTCAAGTGAAAAAAGCCACCAAAAAACATGTGCTGAGGGATGCTGCAAGAGTAAAACCTGACTGTAGTGATAACTTTTGTGTGTGTTTTCATGGGCTTTGTAAGTGTTGTGTGTGCTGTGCCCCCATCCTTTACCTTCCATCATTTAAATAGTGCTGCTGTGTGCTTACCTTTAGTGAGCAGAACGATGAAGTACTGACTTAAATTTATGTAAGGGATAGTTAAAAATGTGTCAATATGGCTAATGATGAGTGATTTGCATTGCAGGGGTGTTCTTTTATCACCATGTAGTGGCCTCATGATCTCTCCTGTTGTTTAATTTGGTTTCTGCATTTGTTATTCTTCATAAGAGCAAGTTTCACCCATGGCAGACCAACACAGGATTCTATGCCAGTCAGTCCTCTTAGTAATGTTTGATGTTCATGTTTTGAATTAGACTTGTGCATTTTCTTGAGAAGGAAGTTCCCATGCTTTTCTTTAAGAGGAGGAAAAATAGGTTGTTGGTTCCAAAGGAGGAAAATTTACTTTGGGTCACCTTTGGACTAGTCCATCTGAAAAACCCACGAGACACAAAATTGAAAGAGTAAAAGATTTTCATACTTCTCTTTTACTTTCACAGAAAGTAAGGCCGTCCATCATGCAGGTAAGAAAATTGTTTAAAGATTGTTCTTATTTAAATGATTAAATTGTTCTTATTTAAAGAAGTGGTCTGGAAGTTGTGGATAGGAACAAGTCTTGCCTGTCTTTCTTGCAGGATGCTGTGACTCTCTGCTCTTACCCTTTCATCTTTGATGCTCAAGCTAAGACCAAGATGTTACAGACAGATGCAGAATTACAGATGCAGGTAATCATTCTCTCCCAATTTTCCTGACGCATTTCTTTTTCTCTGCTTTTTGCAATGGTGCCTGCATGGAAAGGGGTTTTAAGTGGGAGCTGGTGTGTGCAACACTTTGTTTCCATGATACAGGAGAGCAGTGTAGCTGGAGAACCTCTTTGCCCTGGATAATGCAGAGGCAGTGCTTGGTGTCTTTCCCTTCAAAATGTTTGTCTGGCAACATCAGGGCTGCCTGATGTGCATGTGGTGGAAATTTAAACTGTACAGGGAAGGGGTAGTTATGTATTTGTGATAATCCAAGGATAAGGAGTAAGGTGAGGAGCTGTAAGACTGGATAAGCAGACAGAAGTCCAGGTAAGAGGACACTTGTTTTGAAATTTCTGCCTGCTGCAGGAGTGGTTGTTCCCTCTAACCATGAGGTGAGTGTTGTAGACCAGCTGCTGATGCTGTTTGCAGCCCACCCACCCAGGGGCAGTGAGGGGCACATCCCCAGGGCCCTCCAGGAGGGTGCTGACAGCAGGTATCCAGCTCCAGCACCTGTAGGTGGCAGCCAAGCCAGCTCACAGCCAGGCTGTGACAAGGGCAGCTGGCCTCTGTGCCAGTGCAATGTCCCAGCAGCAGGCACTGCTCACACAGGTGCCTCCTGAGACTGGCACCTGTGTGAGCTGGGCATGCAGGGACACACACAGTACAGAGGGAGCGTGGGATTCTTCAACCCTGGAGGAACCAAACAGGCAGAAAGGAACACCAGGCATGTAGTGGTTAACTGTTTTCCTTTCATAGGGAAGAAAAAAAGGCTTAGGCATAGGCTGTTTTTCACCTCTCTTTTATTTGCAGGTTGCAATAAATGGTGCAAATTTGCAGAATGTCTTCATGCTTCTCACCCTGGAGCCTCTGCTGGCCAGAAGCCCTTTCCTGGTACTTCATGTTCGCAGGAGTAACTTGGTTGGTGATGCTTTAAGGGAGTTGAGCATCCATTCAGACATTGACTTGAAAAAACCTCTCAAAGTAAGTTTCTCCTGAATCTTTAGCACCCTCTCATTTAGCAAACATTTCTGCAGCCTTTCAGCCATTCCCATTACCTCTTCACCAGTGTGCAGTAACTTCTCCATAGGTGTTGCACACAGGAACATTTGGTCTAGTCAGTGCAAGGGTTGAGTGTTTTTTCTGACCCCTGGAGTGCTTTGGCAGTGGGTAGTTTACAAGAAGGCAGGCACAGGGTTTGCTCTCTTCTCCTGGTGTGTTGAGTGTACAAGGGCCAGGGGAGGAAGCAGTTTGTGATGTTGTGCAATCTCTGTTTTGCCCTTCTGTAGGAGCAGGCTGTTTACAATAGGATGTGTTTAATCTCTGAGAAATTGTGGCAATCTTCAGTAGCTGCTGTCATGCTGCTGCGTTGATTGTTGGGACGACAGGTGGTTATTTGTGGTTTGCATGAGGATTTAAACATTCTCAAAATACCTGATTTGCCACCCCTGTTCCCTTCCTGTCCCTGCAGGCAGTGCACTGAAATGAGCTCGTGGGTTGCCGTGGGTTTGAGCATGTTGGTCAGATTGCTTTGCCTGGCTCTCAGTTAGAGAGAGATCTGATTCACTCAGTCTCAGTTCTGCATCCCTGTCATGATCTGCTTTTTCTGCAGGTCATCTTTGATGGTGAGGAAGCTGTTGATGCTGGAGGAGTGACAAAGGAATTTTTCCTCCTGTTGTTGAAAGAACTGCTCAACCCCATCTATGGCATGTTCACTTACTACCCAGAGTCAAACCTGCTGTGGTTTTCAGACACGGTAAGCCCTTTCCCTCTGTACGTGCAGGTTGGAATAATATGCTGCATTTAAATGACAAGGAAGTTAGTGCCAAACTATGGGAAAGAAATGTTCTTCCTCTCATTTTCTACTCATGATACAATGTGAACTCTATTTTCAGTTAGTGTATGTAGGTCCATTAACCTTAATAGAATGGTGATGGTTGTGCCTGTTAAAGAGTTGGCTCTTTCTCTTTATTCTTATCCCATAGTGAAACTTTTATTAAGGGTCAGGTGACAGGTAATAGAGCTCTTATTATCATGAGTGTGGTGGTCATGTGCTGTTTTACAGAATGAGAGGTTTAGGTGGTAATGGCATTAGAGTTCTGTGCCTCCTTGCTGTTCACATAATTGCAGCCAATCCACTTAGCCATGCATCCCTATCGCCTTCGGGATCTAAAGATGTTTATGCTTTATATGAGGAAGCTCTTGAGCAGCAAGGAACTTGTCTTGTAGTGGAAGGTTGTTGGTTTTGGAAGAGTGTGGAGTGCAAGATCTGTACCTGTCAGATGGCTGGAGATGGTGGTTTATGTCCTGTTCCTCACCTCCATAGGTAGCAAGGTGGGAAATGACATGGCCAGTCTTCCCTTGAGGTGTGGCTGTCCTGCTAGGGGGGTTACAGGGAAGGAAATGACCTGGTACCTTCAGTAGCTTGTAAACAGTATTACAGAGCATTCACTCCTAATGTCAGTGCTATAAAACAATCTTTTGGCACCAGGAGGGATGACATTGTAAGCACTGAAAATGAGTCGTGTTTTTGGAACATTTAACGAACGTGGGCAGCCAGTCTGTGACTGACACAGCAGTGAGAGTCAGTGTGTGAGGAGAAGGAGGTCTGTGCTGGCACCTCTGCTGCTGTGTCTGCCTGGCTACAACTGTGCTGATGCAAAAGCTTTTAATAGAAAATAGGGTGGGTAACGGGGAGAGGATTGTTAACACATTTTCTTGCAGTTCGTGTTAGTGTCTAAACACAGAGGTGTTTAAAAAGGAACTAAAAGGCAGATAGGGTGGAAAGCTGCTGTTTCCACAGTCATTGTGGCTAACAAAAGTAATTGAGCTTGGTTTTTTAAGCTTTGTTTCTGTGCCACCAAGAAATTTACAGCCAAAGTTGCACCTGATGGGAGCTCTCTGACTCTGTCCCAGTTGGAAAAGCAGGGTCTGGCTTCTTAGTGCATGTAGGAAAGTTGCACCAGTGACAGTGTGTCTCATCAGGATTTCTCTGTGTGGTTTTGCAGTGTTTTGTAGAACACAACTGGTTTCACTTGATTGGCATCATATGTGGTCTTGCAATCTACAATTTCACAGTGGTAGACCTTCACTTTCCCTTGGCTCTGTACAAAAAACTCTTGAACGTGAAGCCTTGCTTAGAGGATTTGAAGGAGCTGTCCCCTACAGAAGGAAGGTATGGAAATAAAAACTTGCAGCTTTTCTGGAAGGTGGCCCATCCAGCTAAGAACAGGAAGTGCCAAACTAGAAAAAAGCTGATGAATAAAATACTTCCTGATCTTTTTGAGTAACTGATTAATTTGGGAGACTGTGAAAACATATGAGCTGGTGATAGACTTTGTGTACTTCTCTCCCACAGGCTATTGGATCAATCTGCTTAGGCTCCCACCCTCCTGACCCCCAGAAACTGGGTGCCAACACAGCCAAAGGACACCTCCCACCCCCCTTTTGAGAGCCAGAGTGGAAGCCTGTCCCTGCCCTGTGTGTTGTGTGTGTGATCCCGGATCCCAGCCTCAGCCTTTCCCTTGAGCCAGGCTCAGACTAGCAAGCAGGGAACTGTGTGTAGGGCTGTGAATTGTCCCATCCATGAGCCAGAGCAGCTCTGACCTGCTCCCATGACAGGAAGAAGTTGAGTGGAGTGAAAAAATTATTTTTCTAAGTGATATATTGAATCTTTTCTACCTAATTGCGTAGGGATACTGGTTCCCCTTGACACTCAGAAGTTAAGATCCCACTGTCTTATTTCTGTTTCTGAGTTGCCATTTGATTCATCTACACCAAGTGACAGCTGTACTTATCAATAATGAGGTAAATTGCCAGAAAGGCAGCAGCAGGATTCTGGGGGTAGCAAAGTATTTTCTATATGATGAGCATACCGATACAGTCCATCTCTGTCTCTTCCTCTATTCCCTCAGACTTTTGTGTGGTGGTGACATAGAATTACAACTTTAGAACTAGGAATGTAATTCTGTTCCAAAGCCAGGATCATTAAAGATGATCCATGAACTAGGCAGTCATAGACTGTATTGATAGCATTTGTGGACTGGCATCTCTCCTGCTTCTAACAAAACATTTCTTTAGCTGGGGAGTATTTCTTTCTTACTGCTTCAATTGACTCAGATTCTCTCTCTTGCAATCTTACCACCCAGATGTATGATGCTGTTTACTTCTGCTGAATTTGTTTTCCGTGTTAGAGGTGTGGCTTTTAAAATCTCTGATTATTCTTCATTTCTTTCCCTACTTGTTGTTTAGGAGTCTCCAGCAACTTTTAGATTACCCTGGGGAAGATGTGGAGGAGACATTCTGCTTGAATTTTACAGTAAGACACATTTGACATATCAGCTCTCTGATTTCTGTGGTACAGTTGAAGCCTATCTATATTTTCATGTATATTCTGGCTGATTCCAAATGCCTATAGCACAGAGCCCATGCAAATCTTAAAATGTTTCTTGCTGTCAACTCCCTTCTTCTTTTGTATGCATGTGGTCCTAAAAACTGAGCTAGTAAGTAGACCAAGCTGAGTTGTTTTCAAAATAGCCTTGTTGTCACTGTTCAAAGACCTGGTGCTCTAACAGGTTGTGAGTGATGGGTTCATCTTGATCTGGATAATTTTTTGACTCTCTGCCCAAGGCCTGCCCTGGGGTAAAAACAAGGTACCATAAAACTGCTCCACACTGTGAAGAACCTTGCTGAGTAAGGAGAGTGGTGCCCATTTCCTTTTCGCATGAATGAGAGAACACAAACTCTCTTAGATCAAATTTACCTCTGGAGTGAGTCAGACCTGCATCTGACTGTGTCTCCTGCAGCAGGAGCTGTAACTTGGGATGAGACAATGAGGCCATTGTGATGGTAATGCAGGCTGTATAAAAAAAGAATACCTTTAAAGTAACAAAAGAAACTCTTCTCCAAATTCTTTATCACACATAAGGGCCTCTTTTGTCCATGACCGTTTTGCATTCTTTTTAGGTAACCAATTAGTGTACACAGTGTAGGTTTGTACTGCTGCCATCCTTGGCTGGCAAAAGCAGGAAAATGTCTGTGTCATTTATTCTTCCAGTGAGAGAGAATGAATTAACCCAGTGAGTTTCTGTTAAAAAAGGGAGTCCTTTTTATTGCCAGAACTCATGAGCTTAGTTAAAACCAGTTATTTTTTAGTTACCAATCTCCTAGGTTTTTTTCCCCAGGAAATTTACATAAAATAATTTTTATTCCTTTCTAAGTTCACATTTCAGCTTAATAGCAGTCCAACAGCAGATGTAGGTGATGGTGGGTGGTAAAGCACACAGTGTACTGGGAGCAGAGAACAGAAGTTTCTGCACATACCATTTTCTCTGGCCCACCCTTTACATGCCAGTCCTCAGCTGTCTGAGAGGACTCTGTCTTTCTTATAGGCACATGGCCTGGAAAATAATTGTGGTAAGATTAATTTCCTGGTTTTGTACAGATCTGCAGGGAAAGCTATGGTGTGACAGAGCAGAAGAACCTGATTGAAGATGGAGATAAAATCCTGGTGCAGAAGGACAACAGGCAAGTGGGGCACCTGTGGGGATGGACTTGTGCTCGTGGTGAAGTCATGTGCCACAGAAACTCTGGCTGAAGGGAAACGTGGGGGCTAATTGGCAGTCACTGTGAGCAAATTTTAAGACCAGTTGCTCAAAAGTTGCTGGGCACTAGTGGCACTTGAACAAAAATCAAGTTTTCATCATCTTTCCACCAGTGTTTGGAAAATGTACTGTGCACTTGGATTGACATCTTCCCTATAAAAGGCCTCTGTATAGACCCTTGGTAGTTTTTCTCATTTTAAGTAGACATGGGAGACATGATTTTGGCCCAGGTTTTGACCCCTGATGGCTCAGAGGAAGGGAACTGTATGTAACCACCAAAACTGAGCCTGGCAGACTTGTTTGTACTCCTGATTCTGGAGCCGGAAACTTTCCTTGGGCACGGCCTGACTCCCATCCCTGATCACAGCCAGAAAGACCTGCTGTACTTGGATCCCTTTCCATTTGACTGAACACCCAGAGTTATTACTAGCACAGCTACTATTCCCCCCCACCTTTTTTTTGTCCAGCTGCTGAACTATTTTCTTCCCATAATCTTGTAATTGGATTTCTACAAGTGCCTTTATTACTTGAAGCAGTGTTCACATTCTTTCTCTGCTAGCAAAACATTGTGATCCAGTGACTACTCAGCAGCATGGTTGGGGACTTGTACTAGGATTGCTGAAGACCTTGCTGGCAAGGCTGGAGATGAAGTAATTTCCTATTAATCTGATTATTTAAAAGGGTTTTGAATGTGTCTGAAGCCATTGCTATAGCAAAAGCTTTATCTGTGTTACTTCTTAGCTAATTTGCTACTGCCCAAAATGGTGCAATTACATAGCTAAAGAGCTGCCTCCATGCCAAACCCACAGGGGTTTCTGTCTCCCTGCAAAGAGGAGATGGACTTCAGGTAAAACAGAGGAGTGTTTAATCGACCCCTGCAACAGTGAAGGAAAGATAAAAAATGCCAGTGTTAGAACCCTTTAGGTTTTTGGGGTTGGGCATATGCATTCAAAAGAAAACCTGCCTTTTTTTTACTGTATGCCATCCAGTACAAAGGAACAAAGATGTAAGCTGAGAACACTTGGGAACAGCACCAGGGTTAACTACTGGAACTGTTTATTAAGTCAGGATAAGAAACAATGGAAGAAAATCCTTAAGGAGAAAGGTTAGTGTGTAGTTCCACCAGCTTAACATTCCAAAATTCAGTTGCTTTATCCTGACTGGAGTTCTGAACTCTAGCTAACCTATAAATCCAAGTCTAGACATGACTCTCAATTTACCTTACAGTGCTTAATTACTTCCTCCACCTCTACATTTAGAGGTCAAGGACCAATTTGCCACCCTGTGGCCTGAGTAGTTTGTTGTGTGCATGTCTTTGGGCACTGCCCTTCCCATGTGAGGAAAGTTCATTGGGAACTGGGAATGCACAGGATTGCTGTAACTGACAAGTGCAGAGTAGGAAATGCCTGCATTTTCCCTTTCTCCTTTGGAGTTCATAAAATGCTCTTGATGCAGAGTTCATGACTGTAACAGCCAGAGAGGAATTAAGCAACAGTTAAGTGCTTAATCAGCTTGAATTTCCCTAATGCTCAGGTGACTATGGGGAAAATGAAAATAAAATAAATGCACTGGAAAATAACTCCCCCTTTGGTATATGATTTCTTAGTCCAGGTTTTTGGTTTTGTTAGTCTGCTTCCTTATTTCCTTTTTACTTTCTCACCTGTCCCTCACTGCTTTTGCATAGCACATGTGGTGAGAACTCCACCAATGGCCAAAATGTTTCTTCCAGTTGTAAGCCCCTCAGCTTTACTGGTGGCAAAGAGCCTGGGGGACCTCCCATGCCACCACTGCCAGGGAGTGAGCAGACACACGGTAGCACTTGCTGCTGAGTACTCTGTCCATGTTCAGTGACTTGGTGAGAGGAGGGCAGTGGGTTGAGCCTGCTGGAGACTCTGTAAAACACTTCACAAGCACAGGCAGGAAAACTTGGCAGTGCTGCTGCTTAGACATGTGATTAAAAGTGCTTTCCTGTGCCTGCTTTCTCTCCATGCATTAGGGAAGAATTTGTCGAAGCCTATGTAAATTACATCTTCAACGTCTCCATCCACGAGTGGTACACAGCCTTTTCTACTGGCTTCCTGAAAGTGTGTGGAGGGAAGGTACTGGAACTCTTCCAGCCCACAGAGCTCAGGGCCATGATAGTTGGAAACAGCAACTACAACTGGGAGGAACTGGAGGAGGTAAAGCTTCCCTCTTGTACTGTTTTTTATTTTGCACGGGACCAGGATTGAGCAGTTGCATGAGGTGGGCATTGGTCTGTGTCAGGAGATGGGATAAGCCATGATGCTTTTTTTTTCTCATGTTCCCTGTGCACTTTGCTGTCACTCACATGAAAAGTTTCTCACTGTGCTGGCATGCTACAGATAAAACTCAGGGATGAAATTCAGGATGAGGAAGGACAAGGGAGAAAGGACTTCAATCTGCTTTTTTTAGGGATGAAATCTGTGACCAAAGGGAGGACACAAAGGGTCTACACCTGTAGTAAAACTACTGCACAAGGGCAAAAACTACACAAGGGGTCAAAGGGGAATCTGGATACCCAGAAAGGGTTGTATCCTCTCAAAATCTGTAGATGAGTAAGTCACTCACAGTGCAGTGTGTGTGATCCTGTTCATGAGTTCAGCCTGTGAAAAGGCATTCCAGAATTGCTCTCCACACTTGTAATTAGCTGAAAAGCAGAAGGCTAATGTCTGCCTTCCTCACATTGCCACAGAGCCCTTGCCAGGTCTTTGAGCCATGCATGCCATTGCCATCACCCATCCTGTGTTCCCTTTCAAAGCTATCAGGCACAGATCTGATGTCAGATACTAGAAGAGATCAGGTCTGGGTTCTGCTTAGTCTTTGCTCTCTGCTGCCAGCTGAAAATGTGGTATTTTGGTTTTTAATAGAGTGCTGTCTATAAGGGAGACTACACTGCCACACACCCAACTGTGAGAATGTTCTGGGAGACCTTCCATGAATTTCCCTTGGAAAAGAAGAAGAAATTTCTCTGTAAGTATCCTGCAGTGGTGCAGCATCTCCTGGAATTGGAAGACTTGGGTGGGAGTGGCTGCAGAGCTTCATTGCATTGATTTGGGTCATCCAGCATCAGTGACAATATCAACTAGTCAGAACTGGGGCTTCCCTCTATTGTGACTTTCTCCCTTCTCTCCTGGCCACCTAGCTGGCTCTAGGTGGTCCTGCTTAAGCATGGGGTTGGGCCCAAGGACCTCCAGAGGTCCCTTCAACCTCAGCCACTCAGATTCTGTGGAAGGATAAAGGATATCTGGAAGGGTAAAGGCCAGTGTTCCTGCCTGGCACTGTGCTGCAGCTCCCCTGGGTGCCTGCCAGGTGCTGCATGGACTCCAGTCAGGGTTTCAGCCCCTCCAGGCAGGTGGGGCTGAACTTTCTGTGGATGCAGCCCCCATGGGAGGTCCTTCAGCTGTCCCTTGTGCCTCTGCAGTGTTCCTGACGGGCAGCGACCGCATCCCCATCTACGGCATGTCCAGCCTGCGCATCATCATCCAGTCAACGCCCAGCGGGGAGCAGTACCTGCCCGTGGCCCACACCTGCTACAACCTGCTGGACCTGCCCAAGTACAGCAGCAAGGAGATCCTCAGTGCCCGCCTGGTGCAGGCCATCGACCACTACGAGGGCTTCAGCTTGGCCTGACCCCCCTGCGGGGCTGGCACGGACTCCTGGGTGCTGAGCAGCAGAACGATGGGCTTGGGATTTATTTTTGTAAGGGAATAGATCTGAGCTACTTCTCTTTTCTTTTCTTTTTCTTTTCTTTTTTTTTTTTTTTTTTTTTTTGGAGGGGTGGGTAAATATAAGTAATAATAATAATAATAGAGATGATGCAGTCTCAGCCTGATGCTGCCAGCAGGGAGAGGCTCTTGCTTTTGAATTTTTTCTTCTACTGAACCAAACCAGTTCAGTGGGCATTTCTGTTGTTTCCCCTCCAACTTGACATCACTGCTCTCCTGGCAATTCCTTGTAGTTTGCTTTTGTTGCCCTCATACACAAACACTCTTACCTCTTCTTTTAGTTCAGTTTAAATATTTTGATGTCCTTTGCATTTAGGGTATGGTTGAAACAGGATGAAATAGCGATCTCCTCTTTGAAAAGCTGTGATTTCCCCCCCACCCTTTTTCCCTCCCTTTTTAAATGCAAGCTGGTTCTTGCTTGCTTTGAATGGAAATATCTCCTCTGCCCTTCAGTCCTTGGTGGATGGTACTGGGCTGGGATGTCATTTGTGACTCCAGAGCGGTGCATTAGTGATGTTCCATCTGTTTGCACCAAGATGTCTCATGGGAAATATGGTAGTTTACAGAGGTTGGCTTGTTTTTTCTCACTTGTCGTGAAATTTGTTTTCAGGCTCCTCAAAGAAGCCTCAGAATCCCTCTGGAGTGGGGTTTGTGTTCAGGCTTGTGGAAGGACAAACCCTGCCTATCACAGCAGGTTTCTCTAAATGCCTCCCTCCTGTTGTGTTTCTATCCTGGCAAGTCTGCAGCCTGGGTGGGTGGGCTGCCCTCTTTTTCCATCCCAACAGCCCTGCTACTCCAATGCCAGGTGAGATGGCAGCTTTTACTGCTGCCACCTTTGTCCAGAGGAGCTGTGTGTGTGGATGTGTGAGTGCAGGGGTGTGTGAGCGTGGGAGGTGTGTGCAATCTCTGCAGTCTCATCAGGTCAGGTCAAAGAAAGGAGTAAGAGATCCCCATTTGAGTGGTAGCCTTGTCTGGAGATTGATTTGGTCTTTGCAGTTAGGTTTATTACTTTGCTGTTTGAGAACAGCCCTGTCACTTGGCAGCTGTTTTGCCAGGGGGCCTGAGGGACAATCTCTGTGAATTAGACTGAAAGTGTAGAAAAATCTCTACCTAAATTTATCCTGTATGATTGGAGAGCTTTTGTCCTCTTTTCCTCAGTCTCACTGCTCCATTAAGTGAAGTTTGAATGATTTTTCTCCTTTCTCCCATGCCATTTTTCAGATCTTGATGTAAATCTCATTTTAAGCCTAGGGTGGTTTTGACATTGACTTGTTATTAGGACATAGTATTTATGCACCATGTTCAATTTACAGTATTGAACTTTGCACCTCGTAACAAAAGGTTTTAGGCTTCTGGATTGTTCTTTTTTTTAAAGACGAGCTGTGGGCTACATTGAGAGCCCCCAGCCTCTTTCTAATGCAGCATTGAAGACAAATATACAATTATATCAAATGTTTATTTTCGATGTGTGTGTACATAGTACAGTATTATGCAATAAATTTGATGTTTAATTCTGATGGAGTGGCTGCCTTTCCCTGTCAGGGAGCAAAGGAGAGGCTGCTCCAGCCAACAGCACAGCAGCCTCTCCCCATGTCCTGTCTCAGACAAAGGGAAGTCCTCCAAGGAAGAGCTTGGACTTGGGACCAGCCTTCAGTCATTCCATCAATGCATATGTGGTTAGGCACATATATTGCACATATTTATTTGTTTAGGTGGATGGATCATGTGTAGACACAGGAGTCTGCACAAATCCTCTTACATACAGTGCAATGTGTGCTCATTACTGTGTGACCTGTGTTATTGTTTAAGGTCTAGCTACTGTTGTATCTAGTGTGTATAGTCTATGTTTTGTATGTAGTGGGTTGCATTATTGTAGATAACACAGAGGTAAGTGTGCATATGTTTTATATATTATATAAATGCAAAATGTGTGTATATTTATACATCAGATATCTCTATTTCCAGTAGCAAGTGTCAGCCCTGTTCAGCTGAGGAGGAGGAGGCAGGAGGGGCCAGGGCTGCTGAGGACTTTGAGCCACTTTATTGGGCTGAGCCATCTTTGGCAGCATCCCACACAGAACAGAAGCTGTCACCAAACACCTGCAGTCAAAATAGTTGTATTTTCTTGTTTTATACAAAACACAAAGCATACACATAATGTTTTTCAATCTATTTATGTTTAAAAGGACACGATTGATTCAGTTTGAAGTTACTTTTACATAAATCATGTAAACAGACCCGAGCCTAGAGTCACTGAGATGTCATTAGCTGGGGAATGCATTCCCAAGTTGCTTTTGTACACCAAATGCAGTCTGAAGAAAAGGCATTATTAACAATTTTTTTTTTCAGTCAGGCCCCCACAGCTACTGGCTTCTGCACTCAGCCAACCCCAGTATTTGCTATATACCAAGTTATTTGCAAAATTATGTGTTGTTTGATATCTGTTACTCCAGGAGCTGGCTCCCTGCATGCAGGTGTCCAAAGGGAAGCACAAGGATCATACACTTGCTGACCATATAAGGTCCAGCAAGTGTTCCACTCTCCATGCTGTGAGTGACCATGCAGGTTGGTAAAACTTGACTGCCCTCTCCAAGAGCTGGAGATGTCAATCCACTCCAATCTCCAAGGTCAAGAGCTTTTTCCATGAATCTTCCAAATGTAGAGTACCAAGACATGCAGTGGGGGTGTGAGGTGAGGTGTCCAATTTGGACTCACAGAGGCAATTCCTGTGTCTTCCACCCCAAGCAAAGGGCCTCTGACACCACATGCTGTGGCAGTCAAAGGCACCAAAACCCTGGTGAACACCTGAGGGAGAAACAGGAGGAGCCCAGGAAATCCTGCTTAATTGTGCTACACCAGGCTCACTCTGTCCCATTTACTCCCCTTCTACCACCTGTGGGTCACTTTGTGCTTCTCCAGACATTTCATTTTGTACTTCTCCCTGCAGACATTTTTTTTTTTTACTCAACCTGTAACAGTTTTGGTCTGGTTGCCCAGCTCTCACCTGGGCAGCAGCAGTCAATCACTGACTTGCAAACAGCTCCAAAGACAGCTTCTCAGGCAGGAGGATGGCTGGCAGCACTTACCCTCTGAAACTGCCACACACCAAAAGTAACAACCAGTGTATCAGCAGAATGATTAAAAGAAAAATGCTTTAATTTCACTGCCTGTAACAGAAACGTCCATTATTCAACTGTTTATTCAGGAGTAAACAGAACCAAATGCAGCTTGTTAGAATGACAGGTTTTCCCTCTGTCTTTCACTCCTGCAGTCTTATTTGGTGCATGACTCATTCATGGCCAGCATTTGCATTTTAATGATTTATTATACCACGATGTGGTAACACAGACACATGTCCAAAGCTGCCCCGTGGATGGGAAGCCCAACAGACCCTACTGCCATCCTCCAGCAGACAGCTTTGTTCTAGTGACATGGAAAGAGGTTGTCTTACATTAAACAGCTTATTTATATCTCATAAAGTACAATTTTGTACAGTATTTCACACCTTTTAAAAAGCAGAGTCTTGTGTTTAATGTTCTCCAGTCAATAATCACTGATGTTGGCACAGGCAAATCATCAAACAAAACGCACAGCTCTTGCTTAGACTGACCTGGTGTGCCGGGGCAAACATAATTTCTGGCTATTTGTGGTCAGTGAGAAGTTAAATCATCTGTGTGAGATAAAGACAATGTTTTAGTGCTCAGGAGTCCTCCTGTGCAGGTTTGGGAGCGGAGTCACAGCATCTGCAAAGCCAGGACAAAGTTCTGCACTGGCGCGTGTATTTCCAGGATTGGAATTCCAAAATTCACTTATTTCTGATAACCTTTTCTAGCAGTTCCCTTCACAAGGAGGCAGCTGAAGTTTTGCTTTGTTTTTACCACAGGAAAGGACTTGAACAGTTCATAAAGAGAGATGGCTAGCTGCGGGTTTTTTTTCTTTTAATGTACAATCTCTTCTAATAGGTTTTGTTACTTTTAGTTTTCAAAGTTCAAAAATATAAACTCTCTAAAGTGCATAACTGTACTTACATTTCATAGAAACTATCTGAAATTCTAGCAATATACCATGTAAACAGCAGTAACTAAGCATCAGAAAATGCTACAATCTCATCAGTTTAAAAGTAAAAGGGACTGTTCCCTACATATCATTTATCAAGATTTGTCAGGGGAAAAACCCAGCTGTTGGGGGTGTCTCAGGTTGCAATGCAAGATGCAACCAAAAGTATCTATGCTATAACCAACTGTTAAAACCAGGTGGGGCAGTGTTCTTTATCTCTTCCACAAACCATTCTCCCTCCAGGGGTATGTTCTGTTAATGGCCCATTGAGCCTTAGGGCGTGACTGATAAAATCACATCCTCCCACTGTGAGATGCTCTACCCAGGGGAGGAGCCAAGCATTCTTGCCTGGATATAATCTGATATTTGGAGCACTACAAGCAGCCTTTTTCCACTGGATTCCCAGAGGAAAACCAGGCTACACCACCACTGGACCTTCAGAGGAAAACACAGGATCACTGTTTGAACAGAACCACATCTGTCACTCCAGGAGGACTGCAGCCACCATTCCAATTGGACTGCTACTAACACCCTGACCCACAGGATGTCAGGTTGTATTCTGACTCTGTCACTGCTTTTGTACTCCTGCATTCTATTTTAATTTTCCTAGTAAATTGTGGCTCTGACTTGGGGTCTCCCACTGGTTTGCTTTCAAACGATCACAGGGGATTTGGTTTCTTTCCTTTTGTTCCTTTTTACTTACAGAATTTTTTCCACATAAGTTCCTAGGAAACATTAATGACTGGGTTCTTCAGAAGAACAGGGTACTTAAGGAGAACAAAAGACTTGGCCAGGCTTAGGGGAGGAGGGCATCTGGTTGCACATCTGTTATCTGTGAGTTTCTCTTTGAGGGGCAGAGATTGGGCAGGTAAAGGGTGAGGCTGGGGCAGCTGCTGGCTCGGGGCTTTAGAGGGTGGTCAGAGATGCTGTTTGGAGAAGGGAGTTAGCTCCTGCTGCTGCTTCTGCTGCCACTTTCCTGGCTGCCTCTCCTGGCTTTGCTCTGGTCTGCCTTCGGTCTCGTCTCAGCACCACCATCATGGACAACAAGAGGAAGCCATTCCTGGGCGTGCCCGTGCCCCTGGGGTACCTGTCAGGTCTGGGTCGTGGAGCCATGGGTTTCACCACCCGCTCTGATATTGGCCCTGCCCGTGATGCCAGCGACCCCGTGGGTGACTGGCACGCCCCACTGAGCAAGAGAATTCTGGGAGAGCAGATGGAGAAGAACCAGAAGACAGCAGATGATGATCATGGGGATTTGAATGACACCAACTACGATGAGTTCAATGGCTACGCTGGGAGCCTGTTCTCAAGCGGCCCCTATGAGAAAGATGATGAAGAAGCAGATGCTGTTTATGCAGCTTTGGATAAGGGGATGGATGAACGCAGGAAAGAAAGGAGGGAACAACAAGAAAAAGAGGAACTAGAAAAGTACTCTATGGAATGACCCAAAATACAACAGCAGTTCTCAGACTTAAAATGGAAATTAGTGGAAGTTACTGAGGAGGAGTGGCTGTGTATTCCCAAGGTTGGGAATGCCAGGAACAAGCGGCAGAGGAATCCTCATTATGAGAAGCTGACTCCTGTCCCTGACAGCTTCTTTGCAAAGCATTTGCAGTCAGGGGAGAGTCACACTTCCATGGACCCATGCCATAGACCCAATTTGGTGGACTGAGTACTCCATATCCAGGGGGTTTGAATACTCCATAGCCAGGAGGAATGATGCCAGGCTTGATGACACCTGGGACAGGTGAATTGGGTATGAGGAAGATTGGCCAAGCCAGGAACACCTTGATGGGTATGAGGCTAGGTGACAGACTCTGTGAATGGCCAGACTGTAGTGGACCCAAAAGGATATTTGATGGACTTGAATTCCATGATTCCTACACACAGAGGAGATATCAATGATATCAAAAAGGCCCGTTTGCTCCTGAAATCTGTCCAAGAGACCAATCCTCATCATCCACCAGCTTGGATAGCATCAGCCCCACTGGAAGAGGTCACTGGCAAACTCCAGGTGGCTCGAAACCTTATCATGAAAGGAGCAGAGATGTGCCCTAAGAGTGAAGATGTTTGGTTGGAAGCTGCACAGCTTTAGCCAGGAGATACAGCCAAGGCTGTTGAGGCCCAGGCTGCATGGCACCTGCCACAGTCTGCAGATCTATATCAGAGCAGCAGAGCTGGAGACAGACATCCATGCCAAGAAGTGTGTCCTTAGGAAAGCCCTCAAGTATGTTCCAAACTCAGTGCGTTTGTGGAAATCAGCTGTGGAGCTGGAGGAACCCAAGGATGCCAGGATCATGCTGAGCTGGGCTGTGGAGTGCTGTCCAACCAGTGTTGAACTGTGGCTGGTACTGGCAAGGCTAGAGATGTATGAGAACGCTTGTGAAGTCCTTAACAAAGCCCGGGAGAATATCCCAATGGATCGTCACATCTGGATTACTGCTGCCAAACTGGAGGAAGCCAATGGAAATACCCAGATGATGGAGAAAATCATTGACAGAGCCATTATATCTCTCAGGGCTAATAGTGTGGAAATCAACAGGGAGCAGTAGGTGCAGGACGCCGAGGAATGTGATAAAGCTGGAAGTGTGGCCACATGCCAGGCAATCATGAGAGCTGTGATTGGGATTGGGGTCGAGGAAGAAGATCAGAAACACACCTGGATGGAAGGTGCAGACAGTTGTGTTACTCTTAATGCCCTGGACTGTGCCCGAGCCATTTATGCCTATGCCTTGCAAGTCTTCCCAAGCAAGAAGAGTGTGTGACTGCGAGCAGCCTACTTTGAAAAGAACCATGGAACCAGGGAATCCTTGGAGGCTATTTTGCAGAGAGCTGTTGCTCACTGTCCCAAAGCAGAGGTGCTGTGGCTCATGGGGGCCAAATCCAAGTGGCTGGCAGATGTGCCAGCAGCCAGAAGCTGGCACATCTTGGCCCTGGCCTTCCATGCCAACCCCAGCAGCAAAGAGATCTGGCTGGCTGCTGTGAAGCTCGAGTCAGAGAACTGTGAGTATGAAAACGAGGAGGCTGCTGGCTAAGGCTCGCAGCAGTGCCCCCACAGCAAGGGTCTTCATGAAGTCTGTGAAGTTGGAATGGGTGCTTGGGAACATTGCTGCAGGCCAGGAGCTCTGTGAGGAAGCTCTGAAGCACCATGACAGCTTCCCCAAACTGTGAATGATGAAAGGACAAATTGAAGAACAAAAAGAGCTGGTAGAGAAAGCACGGGAGGTTTATAATCAAGGGTTGAAGAAGTGCCCCCATTCCATACCCCTGTGGCTTTTGCTGTCCAGGCTGGAGGAGAAAGTTTGGCAGCTAACTAGAGCAAGAGCTATTTTGGAAAAGTCTCGCCTGAAGAATCCAAAGAATCCAGACCTGTGGTTGGAGTCTGTGCGCTTGGAGTACCGAGCTGGGCTGAAGAACATTGCCAATGGTCTGATGGCCAAGGCCCTGCAAGAGTGCCCCAATTCAGGAATCCTGTAATCAGAAGCAATTTTCTTCAAAGTGCAACCGCAACGAAGGACCAGGAGTGTGGATGCTCTCAGGAGGTGTGAACATGACCCATATGTCCTGCTGGCTGTGGCCAAGCTGTTCTGGAGTGAGCATAAAATAACCAAGACCGGGGTGTGGTTCTACCGCACAGTGAAGGTAGACTCTGACCTGGGGGATGCCTGGGCCTTTTTTTGACAAATTTGAGCTCCAGCACAGCACAAAGGAACAACAAAAAGAGGTGAGGAAGTGTGAGAATGCTGTGAGAATGCTGAACCTCACCACGGAGAGCTCTGGTGTGGTGTCTCCAAGGACATAGAGAACTGGCAGAAAAAGACTGGAGAGATTCTTGTGCTTGTGGCAGCCAAGCTGAAAAATACATTCTAGAGTGTGCTGGCCTCAACTGCCTCAGAGGTCTCTGTAGGACTTAACCTGCCCTTTCAGTGACACAGATTTTGAAGGACAGTGTTGGGGGATAGGTTTCTTTCCTTTTGTTCCTTTTTATTTACAGAATCTTTTCGCATAAGTTGTTAGGAAACATTACCAACTGTGTACTTAAGAAAAACAAAGTAAGTGGCCAAGCTCACGGGAGGAGGGCATCTGGTTGCCTTTCTCTTATCTGGGAGTTTCTCTCCTAGGAAAGAGATACTATGAGAATTGGGCAGGTGAAGGGCAGGGCTGGGGCTATTTTTTTTTTTTGGCTTCAGAGGAGAACAGTTGGAGCTGCTGCTTAGGGAAGGGAATTCATTGCTGCTGCTGGAGCCCAGCCCAGAGCTGCTTCTGCCATGGGGTGAGTCTCTGCTTGTGAGGGCAGTCACTGAAGTGGGACCTTATTAACACTTACCTCACTAAAAGAAGGACCTATCCCCATCTGCTCAGGTTCCCAGGATCCTGAGCTTGCCCCTCTCTGCCCTGCTGGGAGCCGGGCTCCTCTGTCCCACTCTCACTGCTTCTTTGGCACTGCTCTGAGCTTTCACTGCACTGCAGCCCCGCAGCCCCTGCCTGCCCAGACATCCCGCGGTTCCAGCCACAGCTCCAGAATATCTTATGACGTATCTCCTTTACCACCCTGGGATTTTTGCTCATTCCTGATGGCCCAGCCTGCTGCTTTTGAAAGTCCTACTGGGGCACTAGGATCTGCTGCCCCGGGGGTTTCTGAAGGCTTCTCTTAATAGCATTTTTTGATCCAATCTGTCAGCCCAGTTAAGACACCCCAAGGATCAGAGGAGATCCCATCGCAGGAGATGGGAACTCAGCACTTCTGAAAATCTAAGCCCTAGGTCACCACACAAGTCCTCTGGACTGTTTGGAAATACAAAATTCAGTCTTTGCTGGTTTTAAATGGAACAGGCAATTCTGCAATTAATAAAAAACCAAACCAAGCCATGAGTCCCCATCCCAAGTGCTTTCACTAGCACATCTCTGCATTACCCCATGTCCTGAGGTGACTTTATGATGCTTGTATTCTATTTATGAACCTGGGTATGAAGTTCTACACCTTTAAGGTGGGTTCTGAGAGTGAAGGGGGTGGCAGGAGAAGCGCAGTTATCAGAAGCTGCACTGGCTGCCCCACATCCTGCTCCTGGACTGTGCTGGCTGCAGAACAGATGGGGGACAGAGCTCTCTTTTGCTTTTAGTTAGTTTTAGCTAGCTGAAGCAAAGAAGTTCCATGGACTGTGGCTTTTCCTTTTCTTGGAACTGTTCAAAACTGCTTTGGACCAAAATCTCAGAAGAACACTGGGAGTTCATGCCTGTGGCCCACTGGGGCTGGGATGCTGCACTCCAGCGCCAGAAGGACTGAGAGACACACAGCGAGCTGAACTACACTCCACAAAAATGACTTTCTGAATTTGCCATCACTTCAGAACAACAAGAGGTTTTATTGTTTGGTATTGTTCATTTTTTACGTTTGTTGATGCTTTGCTTATTAAATAAACAGGTTTTTTCCACTTTTCTCCAAGGAAATCTTTTCCCGAACCAGTTGGGGCAATTTGCCCTAAACCAGGACACCCACTCTGACTAGCAAAGGGCACATGCAGCCCATGACCACCTTTGGAAGAGTTCAAGGGATCCCGAAGTGACCAAAATAGAAGCAATTTTGGCAACAACACACACACCACATATAGCAAGTGAAAGGGGATAAAGTACCCTTACATAAGTACCACAAACTAAATACAAATATTTGTGAACCCACTTGCCCTTAATAAAGAAGGAAGGGGGAGAAGTTGTTCTGGGAGTCCTTTTGGCTCCTCTGGTGTGACATGCATGAGGCCTGGCTACAATCAACACTGGATTTCATCTTGGTTAATTGGCTTCTGTACATTGGCAATGATCCCCTGGGGAACTGAAGAAAGCATTTCAGAAGTGCCCTCCCTTGGGTATCAGGGTGGAGCCTGGCTCAGGGCACACCAAGGGGTGCACATAAGCCTCTGGAGCGGGAGAGTGAGCCCAGGTGTCCCAGGATGGTGGAACTGTAAGCCCTCAGTGACTCAGTGTCCCTGAACTTGGGGCCTTTCTCTCCTTCAGGCAGCACCTGTTTGATGTGAACACCTTGTTGGGGGTTAGGTTCATTTTCTTTTGTTCCTTCTTACCTTTAGAATTTTTCCCATAAGTTGCTAAGAAACATTAACTACTGGGTACTTATGTTATTTAAGAAAAACAAAGTGGCCAAGCTCGGATATCTGGTAGCACTTCTCTCATCTAGGGCAGATTTCTCTCCAAGGGGCAGAGAAACCCTGAGAACCGAGCAAATAAAGGGTGGGGGCAGTGGCTGGTCTCTCTCCCTCTCAGCATCAAAGAAGGATGGTCAAGCCGTTGCTTACTGCGGGGAGGATTCACTGTCACCACCAGAGCCCAGCCCAGAGCTGCTGCTTCATTCCTGGGGTGAGTTTCTGCTTGTGAGGGCAGTCACTGAAGTGGGACCTTATTAACACTTACCTCACTAAAAGAAGGACCTATCCCCATCTGATCAGGTGCCTAGGATCCTGAGCTCTCCCCTTTCTGCCCTGCTGGGAACTGGGCTCCTCTGTCCCACCCTGGCTGCTTCTCTGGCACTGCTCTGAGCTTTCACTGCACTGCAGCCCCTCACCACCTGCCTGCCCATGGTTCCAGCCACAGCTCCAGAATAGCTTCTGATACATCTCCTCTACCACCCCGGGATTGTTTCACTCATCATTTTCTCAGAGTCCTGCTGGGGCACTGGGATTGGCTGCCCCAGGGTTTGTGGAGCAAAGCCTCTCTTCTCTCTTCCCTCCCTTCCCGCGTGGGCCGAGCCGCCATCACCGCGCGCTCCCTGAGCTCACAGCACAGCGCCCCCTGCGGGCCCGGGGGAGTCACCGCACCTGCCCTGCCCGCCGGGAGCCAGCAGCGCCCCTGCCGGCCGTGCCAGGAACTGCACCCAGCGAGAAAGCGCCTGCGGCTGAGAGAGGGCTGGGACTGGGTTCTGGGTTCTGTTTGGTGTTAATGCTGTGTTGTTGTTTGCTTTATTTTACACACTAGTAAAGAACTGTTATTCTTATCTTCACATCTCTGCCTGAGAACCCCTTAATTTCAAAAATTGTAATAATTCGGAGGGAGGGGGTTTACATTTTACATTCCAAGGGAGGGTCCTGCCTTTCTTGGCAGATACCTGTCTTTCAAACTGACACACCTGAATCAGGTGTCCCAGGACTTTCTTTTTTGAAAGTCCTAAATTTGGAAATAGTAAATTGTCAAAGCTTGCACTCCATTCAGGTGCCCTTTCCACAGGCAGAGCACAGCTCCATGCTCTCAGTTGCCTGCAGTATCCTCTGGGAAGAAAAGCCCATCCTCTGCTGCCACCATCAGTGTTGCTGCTGCCGCCCACACAGGGGTGATGTGCACAAAAGAAGAAAATTTAGGTGAGTGAGTTTGTGGGACACCTGTGTAGGCTGTTCAGCTTGGTCTCAGGTGTCTGTATCATGATGAAGCACACATACTAATGGGGTGGGTCCTCCAGATATCTACCACATATTTGACACCAATATTTAACCAATCATCAAAATCCCAAGGGATTCTGACTTACAGCTTTTAAAACCTCTTCTCTTCCCTGTTGCCCAAATGTGGTCAGGTCTCAGTATCACCCTCCAAGCAGAACAAGCTGGTAAGAACATTGGCTCCATGGCTCATTTTCTTTACCATCCCGAACATGCAGGTACTTCCTTCTACTCCGGTTGAATCGGCCATCAAAAACATGGGCAGAAAACCCAACTCAAGCCTGGGCAAAACTGCAACTCACACCAGCTCTGGCTGATGACCAGGAGATTATTACAGCATTTCTCTAGAGCAACAGAAGATGCTGGACTCCAAACAGGTCAAAAGTCTGAGCAAATCTTTACTGTAGCTACAAGAGAACAGTCTTGGTGCTGCCTGATCGGTGCCTTAACATAAGATTGGTCAGGGCACTTGTCTGTTCAACTCAAATAGAAGCTATTTGATGATTTCATTACTATTAATCCTATTTTGCCTCTTGCTATAATATCCTGGGAAAAAAGAACAGCATGGCTGGCTTTGATATTCTAAATATTACAGGATCTGTAAGCAAATCAATACAGAAGGATCCCTTCAGTGCAGTCACTGAGCGCAGTGTTGTGTCTCCTACACTGGCAAACTCCATTCTGGGCATCAGGCCTGGAGAAACAGTGGGCAACAGCAAATGTAGAGAGTTACAGAAATCCACCTTTCCTCCCTCTCCCACCTCTGGGAATGACCCTTCAGTTCCCAGGGAGCTCCTCAGCTCTCCCAGTCAGGCTCCCGCTGCATCCACTTCATGCATTTGTCCGTTTGGTGCTCTCTCCTCTTTGTTTATTGGCAAAAACAATCTCCTCCTTTACATGATCTTGGAGCTAATATCTCTCTTACTGATCAGGACTTCCAGCAGCCTCAGCTTGGCCTTAACCTGCTTGTATTCATTGTACTCTTCAGCCATGGGAGTGCGGTCTTCTTTCTGCACATTCCTAGTGGGAGTGAAAGCAGATCATGAGGATTTCTGTAACATGAAGCCTCCCTCAGCAGCCTCCCACCCTCTATCCATCAACAAGCCCTACAAAGCATTTCCTCTCCCCTGCTGCTGATCAGGGAACAAGACCAAAACATTTATCCTTTGAGAGAAAAAAACAAACAAATAAAAAAAGGGGCAAACCATCTCCTCCAACAAAGTGTGGGATGCTTGTGTGCTGAGGCTGAGCACAACTCCACAGTTCCAAATGCAAAATCCTATTTGAAACCTGCCCTGCTTCCCTAAAATCACCAGCTCTGCAAAACAGCTGGAAAACACTTCAGGAGCCATCTGAGTGTCAGCCTGTGAGGCTGGCAAAATAAAATACAGCCTCCCCTGTCTTGGCACCACAGCACTTAACATGAACAGACACACTCATGCAAAAGGAAGACGGTATTTGATCAGACTGCTCTTGGCTTACAGGAAAGTTCTAAATTTTCAGTGATTTTACAAAAGCCCCTAAGGATGATGGCTGGTAGCAAGAAACAGACAAGATAATTTAAGAGTATAAGTATATGAAAACATTCTATCAGCTGGTTAATGAGGGACATATTTTAAAATAATAAAACAAGTTACACTAAAGCAGAAATACTTGCTAAAACTAGCATCTGAATACCTCACAGACAAGCAAGAATGGGACAGAAATCACTACAGAAAAAAACTAGTTATTTTAACATTGAATAACTCTTCCACCATTCTAAATGTGGGTAAAGCAATGATAATGATTGTGAAGAAGAAATACATAATATTAAATTCAGGTAACTTTCTGTATTTTGAGATCGGAAAAAAGATGCAAAACAGATTAAAAGTAGCTGAAGAACAGAGAAGCAGCTGAGAAATTGTTACCTTCCATTTTGTCGGAAAAAGTTATCTTCAAAGTCTCTCAACTTTTTTCGGATTCGCTTTTTCTCTTCCCTGACTTCTTGGAGCTGCTCTACCAGTTCAGGGCTGTTTGGTTTAAAAATAAATGAGATTATCCATAGTACACAATAAAAACAGGAAACACACAGTAAACCTACAGACATTTAGCTGTACATATGCCAAGCAATGGAGTTGCTCCTGGAAGCAGCTTTGGCAGCCCCACATAACTTAAAACAAAAAGCTCTCTGAATTTAATTCAGCAAAATCATCATAGTCTTAAGCTGCAGCTTCTAAGGAGGTCAAGTGTGCACTTCACAATTTAACACTAACTTCTATGAAAGTTCCTCTTCTCCTGCAGATGGGTCTGGGTTTGGTGACTTTTATAGGATCAAATTCAATGGTCACAACTTAGGGCTACCACCCCCACGTGTTTGCACTTGAAACTAGCAAAGCTACTTCCACTTGACCTCTCCAAAACACAAAAAACCTTCTGGAGTGCAGGGTTTTCGTGATAAAGGCTTGCCACTGGTGGAGTTACTATTTAGAGATGGAATACAAAGATGCATAAGCTAAGTATCAGAACAAGGTAGTTTCTTTCCAAACCCTTTCTATGAGGGTCTATTGCATTTAAAAATGAAACATGAAAACATCTGGCTCAGATCATAAATAGAAAAAAAAACCTTTTCTGACAAATAAAATATTATTTTAGCAAGAAATAACTTTTTTGTAGTTGCCTGTGAATTCAACATACATGGATGCTTCATGGAGATTTGAAAGCCCCATATCCTGACTGCTCCTAGATGGTATCTTATCATCCACCGGGGAAACAAAGCCGTCAGCATCATCTTCTAGCTGATCCAAGAAATTGCGCACACTGAAATCCGTTTTTATGGTAATCGTGAGATCTGGCTTCACATTGCTGTCCTCCTCAGAGCCCTCCTCTTCTTCCTACACACAGGGACAGAGCAGCCCCACAACAAGACAGGTTATTGCTTCCCTTCTCAGGAACAGGCTCCTCTCACCACATGCACTCAGGAACAAGAAGTGGAAAGGCGAGCAAACACTTCAATTGCCAAGCAATACACAGGACACCAGAAGACCATCAGTAAGACACCCTAGAACCAAAGCATGACAGAGAAATTGCCACCACAAACTCAGATTGGTTAAGGAGACCCAGAGCGACACAACTGAGAGAAAAAAAAATATCTGGGGTTCAGAGCAACATGTTGCTTTGTTTAGTTTGTGTATTCTGACAAAAAGGAACCCATTTACAGACGTTACACATATTGTCCAAAGCACACCAGCCATCCTCTGCATTTCCCTGCAAACATTTCCCAGCATAGAGACTGTCTTGTTAAAATATGGAATTTTTTCTCTAAAGATGCAGCTCAACAGCTCTCTCTAATGGCTGAATTCAAGACCTCAAATGCTCATTCAGTGATACCAGTGAGCTCAGATGAGTCTTACAATTACCCAAATGTGGGAAATGATTGACTGTAAAAGGACTGCTCCTGCTAACATGTTCAAACATTAGCTCTGACCATTTTGCTGGAATACACTAAAAACTGGACTGGAAACTCTGCACAGTGCAATTTCCCATTTCCTCAATGCACACTGAATTGGTTGTGTTCCAATTAAAAAAAAAAAAATTTACAGGCATGAGATTTGAAAGTCCCTGCTGCACTTGGTATTCACCAGTTCACTGTGTTCTCAAAAGTAGGGCTTGTCCTGAGACACTGTCCAGAAATAATTTTAATTATCAGGGAATGAGGCCCAGTCTCTTATGTACAGAGACATTTCTAGAAGGCAGTTTTCAACCTTAATGTAAGGAAAGAGGCTACTTAGAGAAAGCAGCAAGTGCCAGCACGGACAGTAAATCTCTCAAATATGTATGTATGTGTCTGCAAATGTATTTATTTTACAGCCATGTAACTCTAGCCAGGAAGGATCTAAGAACATGAATATCTTTAAAAGCTTTTGGGGGCTAACATCACTTAAGTCTTCTAGACAAAAATATATTGTAGCACCGAGATCAAAAGCAGACATTTTCTTGATTTGTTTTTTCATGTGATTCCTTGTGAATAGTTCAACTATTCCTAAGAGACTGGTCCCATATTTCAAGCAAAAAGGGAGAAGGCAACAGCAAGACCTGGCTTAGTCCCATTAAAGCCTCAGTGATTTATAAATGCATACATTTAAATTAAATTATGGTTTGCCCAGAGTTTTCTTTTTAATTTAAAGCTCTAGGCCATGATGATACATTGCAAAGTCACAGGCTGAAAATTACAACCAAGATTGAGACTGCAGAGTGAAAAAAACATTATCTGGGAAGAAGTTTTTAGTAGCAATAATAACAAAAGATATAGAGAAGTTTGAATGCATCTCAGGAAAATCTGCAGGGAATGTGTGGAAGTTGAAGCAATATTTAGCACATGATTAGACGAGACCCATTTCTCCAGACATCAGCTGTACAGTTTAAACAGAAAGCACAAACCAGCAGCCACGTACCCTTCTTAAGCCCTACCAACAACTCCAGGCTGAAATGGGGAGGGGAGACCACCTTTCACTGCCATTCCCTGTCCCCAGGAGTGCCACCCAGCCCAGGCTGGGAAGGGCTGCAGCAGAGCAAAGGTACTGCTGTGCCATTGAGCAGGATTTGCTAAGTCAGTCTAAGCAGTGAAAGCAGCACACTTTGCTTCAGAGGAATCTCTCTGGCAACAAAGGAGGAGCTCCCATGCCCTTTTGTGGGAGAGCTCCTGGATTGAAAGCAAAGGGACAATTTCCATAAGCAGTGTGACCAAGCTGCTCCTGAGGACTGACACAAGTTCCTCACAGATACCCATGAGCCTGCCTTGCCTCACTGCAGACACCGCACACTGCCCGAGCCAGCAAGCAGCTCAGGAGCCAGCCTCCTACCATGGGAGGCCACAGGAGGAAAAGAAAGAGCAGAATTTTCATTTATACCTCAGAGCCAACACACTGCATCTGGTTCTCACAAGACCTCTAAAATAATTTTGCTCTTAAATAGGAAGGGGTGAATTAAAAGGATTCTTAGCCAGAACTCCAACAGAAAAGGCCCTCTAAGGCCTTCCCTCTAAAGTCTCACATAGGAACCTCAATTAAACCTGCAGCAACATTTATACCTTGAACCAGAATGATCTTCATACACAAGATTCATGTATCATGCACCTGCTTGGATTGTCAGGCAATCATGAGGCATTCCAGAGTTACAAATGTCACATCCCCAGAGTATCCCATCATCGGCACTCCCACAAAGCAAGAATCCTAATGATTTTTCCAACACAACATCCAAGATATTGTACCAAAATGTTTGGTAAGGTCACCTCAAAACACCTTTCAAGTTTTTAGTCAACTATCCCAAATGCTTCAAGAAAACCTCACCCAGAAACACACAAATACTGACACCGTCAGCAGCCTGTCAAATATTTCCCTGCCCATAGTGGACCTATGCAGGAGCTAAGTTTTGGGGCCTTTTGCTCATTTCCTCTCTTTACTTCTGAGTGTAGTTCAGTATAATGCTGCCATGTGCAGCTTCACAAAGCCCCATTTAAGTGTTAATAGGCACATCATGTTAGCAGGCTTAAGGCTGTCATCTAAATCTTCTCCAGAAACCCCTCCAGGTTTGTATTCCCTGCAGGACTGGTTTCCAGCCCGTGCTGGCCATCAGAGATCACCATAATTGACAGCTCTAAGTTCTCACACTGGGTGCAAGCAGAGGTGGGGAAAAATGACACACTAAAACAAAAAAAACCAGAAGCAAACAAAAACACTCCCCACCAGACCAGTATTGCAGGTTTGATCCAGCAGTTATCTAGAAAATACTAAGAAGCTCAGTGATCATTAACCAGCTTCCAAACAGCAGCTTAACATCTTCAATCTGCAATCTGGTATTAAAGAATATGTGCCTTGAATAGTCCATTAATATACAATCCACTGCACTCAATCACCTCGGATCTCTAAGTCTGCAGTACTTACATCTAACCAAGCTCTGGCTGGATAACAGAAATATGACCCAAATGTGCTGAAGCACCTCTCTCCCTTGTTACATTGCAAGGGAGGGCTCAGCTCCACGCTGTGTGACCTGGTCTGCTGCTGGACTTTATTCCTCAGGGGAAGGCCCAGTATCACAGCAATCCTCCCCACCCCAAATTATTACTCCACAGCAGCACAAGAAGAAACACAACAATCCTGCCATCCAAACCTGACCAAGCATCAACTAGCAGAACCAAGCTGTTCTTACTTCCATCCTCATTAAGTTAAAAAGGCCCTGCACAAGGTGGTGAAAAAGAGCCTGGATAAAACAAGTGGAGGGGAGCAGGTAAGGATCCCGTGAGTGCCCCGGCTGGCTCCACGTGCGAGGGTTAGTTTTGTGAGAGCTCATTCCTGCCACGGTGCTGTGAGCAAGCCACAGAGCCTGGGAGTGAGAGAAACTACTGCAAAACAAGTTAGTGTCTTTTAAAAGAAAGGAGGAAAGCAAGAAAAAAAGCAAGGTACACGGGTAACTGCGATTTTGTAATTTTTTTTAAAGCAAAATAAAATATATTATGTACAGATGGAGGGGAAGGGACAAGGATAGGAAAGAATGCAAAGCCAAGGAAACACTGTAGTCTTATCTACAACAAGGGAAGAATTTGATCAGAATTGGCGAGGCTTAAAGCAGCTACTGATTTTTCAGGAGGACACTGCAAAAAAATCAACACTGATGAAAAAAAAAATCAATCAACCATTCTGTTTCATTGGTATAAGGGGAAAGTTGATGCAAACTGAGCAATTAGTTAGCAGCTGGAGGTCTTCACCTTTATCTCCTTGAAGAAGGAAGCTGTTTCGCCCTCGATAATTGGCTGCAGCAAAGGGCTTCTCCGCTTGCTGGAGGGGGAACCCTGTGACAGGTGTTAACAAGTATGTTACATTGTGAACCCCTTTCTCCTCCACCACCTGCTCTCAGCTCATTCTCACCCACACACTCCCAGCTCATTGCTGGACCACCAGGAGAAATAGCTTTCTCAAGGAAGAAAAACAGGCCTGGCAAACCCCTGAACCTTGGGCTGTTTTCTCTCAGGATGCTGCTTAGCAAAGGACACCACTGCCAATCTGTTTTAAAAAAGAAACTTGGATGATTATTAGCTGGGTAGTGACTATGATGCAAAGGCTCTAAGAAAATAATCCCCAGCCCAGTGGCTGGCTCTCCAGAGCTACAGGGTAAGCTCAGACAGGCTCTCCAGATTTGCTTTCCAGGAGCCTGATTCCCCACTGAAGTACCTACTGATGTAGAGATGGATTTTCAAATGCATTCTGTCTCTCTATAAGCCTCTCACTATTCTCACTCAGAAGACTGGGGAAGAAAACAGTCTAATCTCTCCTCTGCTAGCCTCTATGGATTTTCAGTTTTGTGCATTAACAGGACCTGGGCTCTCTTTGACAGCTTTGCATTATGCTGCCCATGCACACCTACACAGCTTCCTCCTCGACTGCCAGCACTGTCTTCACAGCACACATTTTGGGGACTATTTTGCATATTACAGGAGGAACAGCTTTTTATTTGTTTTAAATGTAGGACCAGGAACACCTCCCAGCATTTGCAGAAAAAAGCCCCACCCCTCAGTGACACTGCAGTGGGTAATGCTGTGCCAGCCAATTCACTTCACTGGCCGTCTACAGAAAGTGGGCAGGACATGAGCACTGCTCAGGAAAAGCAAAAAAAAGTTCATACACGACAGATAGAGTAAACAGGAACTTTGATAAAAGAACTCTTTTCCATAGTTAGGCTTGAAGTATTCTGTGTGGGTTTTTTAGATTAATTAATTTTTAAAAACTGGATTACACAAATTGTCTAAAATTAAAAAAGGTGAATTTTCTCCCTAGAGGGGTGTATTGAGTTCCCTGCTGGTGGTAAAGCACCACCTTGAAAGAGGGAATATCCACCACTTAGAGGATCTCTTAATACAAATTAAGTGCTAGAAAACTGAGGGCTTTTTCTTTCATCCAAGGACACACCTGGCATCTCCTGTGGGATCTACTCAAGTCTGTGTGCTGTGTACAGGAACCCTGTACCTACAACCCTGTGGAACCAAGCAGCATGGAAGACCTACAGCTCAGCATGGGTTGGTATGGAAAAAGAAGTGAGGCTGTACCAAACAGAGGATGGATGAAATAACTGCAGCAGCCCAATGGAAAGAGAAGAAACAATACAAGGCGTGATGTTCCCCGTGGCTCACAGGTGGGCACTAAAGTTCCTTGACCAGCTTTGCCCAACTTCAGTGTAAAGTGTCATTGATCACTCATTTGCTTGATCTTTGAGTAATAAGGGAGGTTGGGACTTAGCCTCAGTGATTGTGTTGTAAGCAAAAGTGTGGTGATTCCTGCTTCCTCAGCTTGAAACCAAAGAAATACCCCACAGAAGAGTGCTCTACTCACAATAATGGGGATGGTGTTGGCTCTGGAGAGGATCTGTTTGACCAAGCGATACCTGTCATACAACGGCTTCATCACCTGCCGCTCGTTTTTGGTTACCTGAAAAGGAAAAAGAGGGGACACCCATGAAGCCTGCAACAAAAACTCCACTCCAGAATTCATGTGCCTGTGATCACCCTCAGTCTGAGTGGCTCAAAGAGACTTGTATGGGGATGACAGGAGAGCAGCACTAGCCCTGAAACTGCTGTCCACCATGGCATCGCCTGTGCCTGGTGCCACCTGAAGCTGTGTGGGCTGTCTTGTACAGGGGCTGTAAGGGACAGGTGCTTCAAATGACCAATAGGGATCAGATGTCCCCAGCACAAAATGACCTGAGGAGGCAGCACTCAGTGCTTGCAGTCACGTCTGCTGCCCTAAGCACCAGCTGAGCTTTGAGCTTTCCCATCCTTGTTCCTGTGGCCGGCCCTCAATAGCTGTGCTTGTGACCCATGAAAAGAGAAAGCAGCTGCACTGACTGCATGTTGCAATGTGAGCAGACTTCCCTTGAGTATGGTAAACTACAGATTTCACAACAGCTGACTTTCTGGCTGTGCTATTTCTCCTAATTTCCTGTACAAGCCAGCAGTTTTTCTTCTTTTTAGCCCCCTAAACTTGCCCTCCATCCCTCCTCACAGCCATTTTGCTGGGAAGGATTCACTGCAATGCTTGGAAGGGATGAAGGTGCCATGGCTGTGTGGCATAGAGAAGATAGAATAGTGCTGTCATGTCCACCTCAGGTGTTCCTTATATTGCTCTGTCCTTAATTCCACTCCTCCTTATTCCTTCTTGTGCTCCCTCCCCAGTTTTGAGAGCATTACAAACTGAGTGTGTTATTTCTGGTTTCCTTTCAGATTCAAGGTGGGTTTTATTTCTTCAGTGTTTTCTTACAACACATTAGAAAACAAACAAAATCCTCAGCAATACCTGATCATCATTCAGCACTGTCTGACCCATATCCTATAAGTGTCCTTCCATTAGATCTTTTGTCTAACTTTAGATTATAAAGCTCTTATGAGGAAGCTTTAACTGATGTCATGCCTTTCTACTTGCTGCTAATCACCAGAGCACCTGAACAACAGCCATATAAAAATCAGCATCAACCCCTAGGGTGCTTTGTGCAGTCTCTTTCTACAACAGAAACAGGAGAAAAGGGAATACAGCTTCAGACAGTGAGGCAATTTTAAACTGCTTTTTATTTTGTCTGCAGTTAACTTTCACTGGCATCATCTTTCTAAAGCTTTTACATCCTCCCTCCAGAGAAAGAGACAGTTTTGGCTTGGGAGGGGCAGGAAGGCTGTAAGTATTGCCAGGAGTGGGATGGCAGGGATGAACTCCAAGAATCTGGAGGTAGCATCCATCTTCCTCCTGATAACAAAGCCTATGTTCCCTCTGTTGGGGGCAAAGGAACAGGGAGGGAAAGGAGGAAGATCTTTATTCCTTTCCTGGCTCAATGCAAATATCCCCAGGCCTGATAAGGGGGATATAGATGGGCAGTCTTGAGCTCTGGGGCTGAATGTCCCACACCCCCAAGGCACAGCAGGGCTCCAATTCCTGACAGCTTCAAGCTGCCTGTTCACTGAGTAAGCAGCTCACATGGATTAGAGGGATGTGAGCAGCATGAAACAATTCACTCAGTCCTCTTTGTGTTGAGCTTTGTGCTGATGTGCCTGCACTCAATTGCACTGGCTAGCAAGTTGCCTCCAACTTTCGACATTTCTCTGTAGCCCATCCAGAATACAACTAGAGAAACTGAATAACCTAAATATATATATAATATTATTCCTAGCTTTACAAGATTAGCAGTTTGTGGAACAGGAGGTACAGCACTACTGTTGGCTCAGACAGTCTGTTACTTAAAAAACCCCAAGACTATGATGAGGCTTATGTTGAGGCTGAGAATCAAACCTTCAATTAACAACATTTCAAAGCTGATTAACAGCACTGTTCTGTACAGAAAAATAAACACAAGCCTTGGAATGGGTACAAAGTCCTTAGGTATGTTGAAGAATGGAAAAGTTCAACAACATCCTTCAGTGTCTGAGTGTCAGCGTGGAAGAGCAACACAGATAATGAATACAGGCATTGCAAGTTAAGTGTATGGAGTCTGAGCCTGTCCTGCAGCTCATTTACACCAGCAAACTTTACAGAAAGCATATTCTGAAAGTAAATGTTTAGTACATGGGCACACTGTCTCATTAGGTAAACATAAGTAAGACCAGTAAAACCTGAGTATATTTTGGGAGAACATCAAAATGCAAAGAGACTGTCAGAATAATGGAGCCTTTGACACAACTCTGGGGCACACTCCACGTGGCAAAAGAGCAGCAGCTGAGAACAGACCATTGCTTGCATTGTTAGAGCAGCTCAAGAATTTCTGCAGACAGACTTTTGGCTTAACTAAAACAGTTCAGTTCCACCTTTGCAGGTTCATCTATCACTGGTGCAGAAAGACCCAGCTGCACAATAAATCTGAGCTCCATTGTTTTTCTTGTTTAGTTAAATATCTTTAAGGAAAAAAACCCTTGGCTGAACTATCCACATTCTCCTCAAGCTCTCAGTACTTTTCCACTGCTGCTCTGCCAGGAGCTGGGAACAGCAAAAGCTGATCAGTCTTCCTTTCCATGCAGTTCAGTGTTACTAGGTATAGACAGCTTATTTCAAAACAAAACAAATTAAAAAGCAGTTGTACAAATGAGGCATTGAAAAAGGTAGGTGGAAATAAAAGTATGCTGACAAGATAGGCTCTTGGCTTGTTATTTTTTTTAACAGACTGAAGTGAGTTCACTTCAGTAAGATGCCAACTGTTGATTTATATAATTGTAAAAGCAGCAAAAAAAGACTTGGTCTCACAGAGAACACAGGGAAGGTTAAGTGGATTCCCTTGTGCTGCCTTTTTTCTACACAAGAATAAATCTGCCTGTCCTCTCATGTAACTATGCCATTTTCAGTTGCTAATACAGTTGTGACTGTACAATATTAGCACTCCAAGAAGGCATTTAAATAAATCAGTGAGACTTTTTAAAAACAATGGATAAAGGAAGATATAATTTGGAAGGAAAAGATCAGGAATCTCATGCAGCAGCAGAATGACAGATTTGTGAGCTGCACCAATCAAGTACTCCTTATAAGCAGTAATTTGCTGCTCCCAAGCCACTGCTCAGGGGATTAGCAGCACTCTGAAATTAAGTTACTTTACCTATATAGCTGGTCACAAAGATTACAATGACATCAGTGAAAGAGAAGGGGTGACTCATAAAAAGCCAGCTTCATGGCCTGGAAGCCACTGTGTTTCTGCCACAGCAAGGACCAACAGGAGACAAAACTTAATTCTCTGTATTCACAAATAAGTTGGCCTTATACCATTGATATCAGAAAACTGCAAACTTCTTGGCTGGATGAGGGACCACGCACAAATATTCTCATGCATACTGTCCACTGGGCCTCAAACTGGATGTCTGTGGAACCTGATGAGCACAGTCCCAAAATAATGACCACTCAGCCTGTAGGTTCTGTCCTGCAGGTGTCTGTCCAGCTCAGTGCTGTGTGAGGACATCACCCTGCCTGGAACAGATTCCTCAGCAGCTGCGGAAGTAAAGGATCAGGGAGGTGGATTAGAGGGTGCACGTGTGGCTTGGAGAGCAAGAAGTTCTAGTGACCTGACATCAAAAGGGCTTTAGGGGCATCATTAACCACAGACAATGACATAGAAAGATGTACTTTGAGACAAAAAACGCAAAAAAAATTCCCAAAAAAACAAACAAACCAAAATCTGCAGTACATACCGGTCTGCCATGAATGCCTTCATAATTCAGCAAAGCCCTCTGAAGAGCCACTTTTTCAGCTGCTATCTGATCTCGTGTCATGTCCTATGAAAAGTGGCACAGAGAGAGGGAAAGGGAGGAAGAAAAGAAAAAAAAGTCAGATTCCTGGACTTAAAAAATACTGATCTGTGCCATAACCAAAGTCTTGTCATACCATCATTATGGTTTAAAGATTCATCTCTACCTTCCAGTTGTCTTTTCCCAGCTACATTGCTAAAGAGACTGTTAATGTGAGTAGAAGACTATGCTCAATGCAGGCAGATTAAACACACAAACTTTGCATATGAAGGTATTTTATGTACCTAAAGTGGATTTACAGATTATAATGTGCTTTGAAAAAACAACACCATGCAACTTGTAATGCTGGTGGATCTTTTCCAGTTAAGATCTGAAATGTTAATTCTACAATAGAATACATTTGCTTTCTTTTTCTCCAAATCTGAGACAAACTCCAGAACCTCTTGTAAAGCTAGAGAAGACTTCTCTAACTAAGTTGGCTAAAATTTCCCCACTAAATTTGCCTGGCACCAAGCCTTTTCTCCCTATCACAGCACCAAATACTATCACAGTCCCTCTGTAAATGGCCAGGCTGTGGGTTCTTGCTACAGTCAGAAAATAGTCAAAACACATGCTGTATGTTTTTCTTTTGCAGATCTGGCAAACAAAGATAATGCTGTCTGCCTCACTCTTACACAGCAGTGCACAATTTACATGTCAGCAGACTCAAGGACTTCATTTACAAGGCTGCCCAAACCTCAGGAGCTCACATCAGACATGAAGACCTCCCTGCTGATAACCCTCAGAGATCACAGCAGCTAATGGAGCTCAATGTGAAACTCTGAAGGTTAGCAGTAACATACCCTAAGAGAATAACATTCAGTTTTGGGGTGGACAAGAAGCAAGCAGATGACACAATCTCCAGAAGCACTGGAAGATTCCGAATTGACAAAAACTTTTGGATGGAACAACAGAAACAGCCAAAAATAGGGCAGGAAAAAATTGCAATAATTCAGAAACATTACTAAGAATATGCAAGGGTCAGAGAACGAACACAAGATAACATACAATAGAAACTGAGCTCTGGGGGAAAAAATCAAGATACTAAAGGCAGAGGGAAAGGAACTAAAGCAAGTGAGCCCAGACTAAAGGCTGCAGACTTTTTAACAAAATGTAGAAGACCACAATGCTTTCACAGTGACTGTGCAGCTACAAGTAACCTACTTGCACATAAAGGTCTAAATGTGACCTGTCTACATTGTACCTTAATGTCTTCAGGTCGATTGGTCTCTGCTCGTTTCTCTTGAAGCTTCTTCTGGATGGATTCAAGGGTCACTTCCACAGTAGGCTTGGCAGATTTGTCTGACAGGTCTTGCTTCTTGTCATCCTCCTTGTCCAGCTGGGAGCCGAAGCTCTTGGGGAGCGTGTTGCTGCGCTGACGCACAACAGGGCCAAGGTCTTCCTCTGAGATCTTCAGTTTGGATTCTGAGCAGGGAAAGATGAGCAATTTTTCATCTTTAAAATGTGACTGTGTCAGGATCACTGCCTCACATCAAATCTAAATGAGGCAGAGTCAAGCTGTCCCCCAAAAGTGCACCAGTGACGGTTCTCACCTTTAAGTTGCTTTCGGAATTTGGCCAAATCATTTGTCCATTTGAGCACTTCAGGGTTGGCTGCCTTGTCACTGTGGGAAGGCTGGGAGGAAAGAAAAGCCATGCTGAATCTGTGTTAAACCACCAGGAGCCATTCACTGAAACCAGTGTGTGGCACAAAGGGGTACAATGGAATTTGAACCCAGCACAAATCAGCTTCTGACTGGCAGCTGCACACCTCTGGGCAGCAAACTTCAGACCTTGCTTCAATTGCTCCTGCTTGTCACAACACTCTGTCTTAGGGGCATTGTGAAATGGATTTTCTTTTTAGAAAACACAAAACATTTGATGCCAATGATTAAGCTGTAGGAGTGACTCAGAGGGCCGGATGCACATTGGAATCCTCGTGTCTATTGTTTCCTAACAAGAGGGTACCTCGAAAATAGAGGAAACCTAGCATGAACAGTTGGAAAAGTGTTATGACTCATGTATCCACACCAAAGGCTGCCTTACACCCAAAGACATCAAATAACCCAAATTCTAGGCTACAGCAGCATTTTTTCAGCCTTTCCTACTGCAGACCAGATCATTCCAGTACAATTCTTTGCCATTTAGATAGCCAAAGATACACAAATGCAAAGCTTTACAGTTCCTTACAAAGCTTTCTGTGCCTCAGAAGGACATGTCAGAACAATTAAGAGTCCAGTACACTGCTGCTGCTCAGCAGCACTTGACTGTGGTTCCTTGCTCAGGAGTGAAGGCAGCTGCAATGCACAGGTGTCCTGGGATTACCATCATGCAAATGAGATCAGCCACTGTGCTTCCCATATGCTGAAGTTAAATAAATAAACAAACAAAGAGAAATTGAACACAGCTATTGCTCCACACTGTCTTAAGCAGTGGTCAAAATCTTATGAATTCATTAGCTTTCCTTTCTTGTGCTGCATGGATATTACATAATACCTGGAAAGGTAATTTGCTTGGTGAGCACACAGATTTCTGAGGGGGCAGCAGGTCTTCTGCCTTTTTTTTTTCCCTTTCATCATTATAAAAGCTTTCAAGCCCTCTGTATGTTTGGCATATTTCCCTGGTGTCCCTCTGTATGCTTGACCCACTTCCCTGGTGTCCCTTCCCTTTGCTGCTAATGCATCCATCTCCACATAAATGCTGAACTCCTAGAGACTCACTCTGTATTTCCTCTCCTCTTCGAATTTGTCCTCAAATTTCCTGATCTTTTTCTTCAGCCCCTGAATCCTCCGGGTGAGTTGTGCAGGGGTAAGGTCTTCTCTGTCATCTTCATAGGATCCTAAAGACGAACTCCGTCTCCTGCCAAGAGCAGAGATTGCAGGAAGAGCTTATCCAAACAGCCACAGTACATCTTGATGCAGAGAAGGCCACTTCAGCTTTGTGGGAACAAAGGCAAGGCCCACAAAAGGGAGAATGCTATGTTGCTACTCTGCAATGACAGATAGCAAAAGATGCTCTAACAGCCCTAGTTATTAATGCACAAACCCAGAAACCAACTACAAAGAACTTTTTATAAAATATCATTTCCCTGTGAGCGGGGACAGAAACCCAACGCAGCATAGCCGATCCAAAGAGATGCTGCTCCATGCAACCGTGCAAACCCTTAGCAGCTGCATGAGAAAGTCAGCACTGGCAAATCACAACCCACCTCATGAAGGAATGAGAATTGGGAGGAGAAGGAGGCACTTCTGTATCATCCAGGTACTGCTGGCTCTGTCCATAGGCATAGAAGCGAGGGGACAGCATGGGATCGCTGTCCTCGTCCAGAAGCTGGCGAATCAAGCGCCCGGCCTGCGGGGAAAGGCGAGCCTCATCTGAGTCTAAGCCGTCTCGCTGCCATGAGGAGAGAGCAGGGATGGGCTCTGGGAACAGTAAGACAAAGGCTGGTTTTATCAGGTTTGTTTTGTACACAAGACAGACTCCAGGTAACTTTCTAATGAACCTCGACCTGCTCGTCCTGGACTGTGACTCTTGTCACCAGGCATTCTCTGGTCACTACTCCCATCTGCCCTGTGTGCAAACCATTACAAAGCCTGGCCACAGCAGGGAACCTACACAAATATAAGTCATCTCTTTGGTGCAACAGAAAACTACCCAAAGGCTGACCAGGAATTACCATGGACTGACACCAAGCAAGACAATCACCAGCTAGCACCTTTGAGGAAAAAGTTATGCTGGACAAAAAGCATTACTGGCACATGGCATATATATAGCAGAAGCAACTGGATTCCAGAAGAAATTTTTTTCATTTTCAGGATGTACAAACGCTGTAAATGAATAGTGTATTAATGGCTCTCCTATAGGCCCCCCTGTTGCCTGTTAGTGGAAATTCAAAGCCTAGGAGTAAGCATAGGTTCTTCTAATCTGCAAGGAAAAGGTGTCCCACATTACCACCTGTTCCACAGGGTGCCCAGCCCACATATTAACAATTATAGTAACATGGTCTGAGTTTCCCCTTTTCCCTTTCACACACAATCCTGCTTGCAGTATGGTAGAAAAGAGAGGAAATCTTCAGTCCCCTGGACAACATAACCAGTCAGAAGCAAAAGCAATGTTGTACAGGAGGTGGTAGAGTAGGAGAGAAAGGGAAACCCAATTTAGCACTGCTGATTAGCATAATAGAGCCCACAGAAAGCCATCGCCTCAATCTTGTGATCACTCCCTCCAGATGCTATAAGGAGTCTAACATTTTGTGTTCAGATAGTTTACTAAGCTGATTTGCATGCTCCTACTTAAACTGTCTAATCCTGTGGTGCTAAGAGCCAGGCTTTGAACTTCTAAATCTAACAAATAGTTCCAGAGTCAAGTAACAAAACAAAAACCTTATAGAAAGCTTCCAGACCAGTCCCAGAGCTACGGACTAATTGTTTCCTGTGCCTCGTGTGTCTATTCTTCATTCACACAGAGAGGGGGCTTTTGAACTTATCAGTTTATGAATAAAAAGCAGTATTTCCTTTTGCTGAAGAAGGTTAACATTTTCACAGCTCAGAGTGGATTGCATGAGGATTCCCCTGCAGAACCTGTGTGCTGTTTAACATTCCCCCTCTGTACAATTCAGGCAGTGTGAGAGCATCGCCAAGGCAGCAGTGACAGGCTCAGTGCTGTTTAGCTTGTGCACATCTTCCAATGATGCTCTCCTCCTTTTGCCTTCTTCCTTAGCACATGGATACAAATGGCATGCCTCTGCTTGGAGGCTGGTGCTGTATGCACACTGATTGCTGCCCTGAAGGGGGTGACAGGAGGTTTTTGCACAAGATTCCTGCATAAGAGCCCCTCCAAGGTGTTGTGGTAAGAGAAGCACATGCAAGCCTGGCTCACAGGGGCTGCTTCCATGGGGTGTGCAAGCCCCAAGTGTAGGTAGGCTGTTTTGCCATGGTTTAGAACGCTTAGGCAGCCTGAACTTCCTTTGGGTAATTTCTGAAAAAAGAGGTTTTCTAAGCTCTGTTCAGCCTTAGCATTTTCTAATACCTGAAATATTTTGCATCCACTTCCCTGGATCTCTCACGACTTTAGGAAGGGTCTCACAAGATCTTTTGTAGCAAAATAAAGGGTAATACAAAAGGTAATAAAAAAATTATATATTTGACCAGCAGGAACGAGAGTTAAATGATGCATGAAATTCTTCTAGACATCTCTCACTTCTAATTGTTTGAATACCTCTCACCTGCAAACTGAATTTCCTCTTGGAAATTGTTAAGTAACACCTCCATGGGATTTACATAAATGGAATAAACTTAGAAAATTCAGGCATATTTAGCAGTAACTAAATTAAGCTCCTACCACACCAGCTAACAAAGCCATTATTAATCATGCATGATGTATGTGACTTTGTCCAAGGTGGATTTAAAACCAGATAGCATGCGACATTCAGGGAATTGCAATGGCTCAAAGAGCCTCTGATCAAACCCCAAAAGACAGCAAAGCCCTTTATGTAACCTAATTGAGACTGGGGTGTGTCTACTTTGTATTTTGTTGATTTCAAAATACTCCCCCAAAACAGAAAACTCCCATTCCAAAAAAGAAAGTGTTAAAAAGGAGAAGAAAAAAAAAAGTCCTAGAAGGAAAATCAAATTTGAGACTTGACAGAAGAAATGGCTGCTACAGAAAATCAGTTTTCTTTAACCCTTGCTCCTGGAAGGCCTGACTCCATGGGTAATTTTGTTTCTCCTGCTGACCATACACATTTAAAAGACAAAACCTCAACTAGACACAAAATGGCCAGACCCCTGAGAGCAACACAGCAATCCATCAAGGAACATATTTAGATATGTACAAATTACAAATTTTATCTACATCAGATCAATAAATGGACCAGAGCTGCAGTCCAGTTGCCTTCTCTCTCCTGTTGGCCAGGAGCCAGGCCCTTCAGCTGGAACCACTGGAATTGCTGGATCACACAAACACACAGGAACCCACTAAGGGTAAACTACTGCTTTTTTCTGACAGTGCACAATTAATTAATTCCTCTTTAACAAGATGCATAATATCTTTTTTAAATTCATTTAGCCAAGATAGCTATCAAAGCACTGAGCTTTTTCTGAAGGCTGCTGAACTCCTGGACTGAATGGTTTTGAAGTATCTGCTATGAAGTTCAGTTTTAAAGCATCCACTATCATAATTAATGCTGTCAGCCTTTCCCCTTCCTGCTAATTGAAGAACAAAATCTCAATAGAGATTGTAAACATTTCACCTTTTCTTTGCCACTGACTTGACAGAGCAGGTACACTTACTCCTCTTCTGTCCTGAACAGATCTCTCCTACTCAGGGAAAAAAATCTCAGTTTTCTACACATCTGCCCCACCTTGTTCCAGAATGACAGCTTTTCATGGGGAAAAAAAAAGAAAAAAAAAGAAAAAAAAGAGAGGGGAATATTTGGCCATCATGGCTGTAACCACTGCAGAGAAAGAGTGAAAAAAATTTTAATGCCTTGGTCAGACTCTCTAGGCATTTCTTCTAGGCATGCCTTTTCTAAGCTGGCACAGAAGCAGTGAACTGTGTTGGCAGTGAGGCTGCAGTCCTTCAGAAGTGCTGCCCTCCCTCTCAAAATCCCACAGCCAGCTCATCTCTGCACAAAGCTGTCAGCCATCTGCCAGGTGTGGCTCTGCAGAGCTCCACAGGCACACAGAGCATTGCCTATGGCAGTACAACCTCTCAGCCAACCTGCTGCATAGAGGGCTGGGGAGTTTAATAAGCCTGAACCATGAAGTGCTTCACACAAGAAGAAAGATTTATTGTATCAAACTGGTGTATTGCTGGTGACCTCCAAGCCATCTTGCTGACAAAACCTGTCTTTTTTTATCACTACATTGTGTATTTGCCACAGGGTTACTGGGAGCTGCAGGGCCAACAGGGGGTGTCTGCACACAAATACCACTTGAGGTACAGCCAGCAAAACACCACAGGCATCTCCTGTTCCCTCTCTGCAGCCACACAGCTCATACATGCTGCTAACACTGCTTTTACACACACCCATCTGTCAAACAAATGAGGCCAAACCTTAGCTACTGTAAATTGAAGTAAGTCCAGAGGGATTGAAAAGTCTAAACACATTATAACACCTGAGGTGCTAGTATCAAATGCCACTTGAAAGACTCCAGAAAGACCTCTCATAATGAAATGAATAAAGTAATTTAAACCTCCATCCAAAGCATTCACTAGCTCAGTAACAACCTATTTTCATCTTATAAATAACTATGAAAATATCCTTGTTTGAATACATCAGCAGGCATTGTTCCTACATAGATCAAAAGAATAGCCCAAATACAGCCCTACCACACCTCTTCACTCAGTGAGATGACACATCTCTCAGCTAGCAAGCAAACTTTGTATTTGGTTTATAGAATAGCATAACAATCAAAAAACCAATTTTAATATTTTGATGCTATTCAGTAAACAATGTAATGTTTTTATACTTAGCAATAAAAATAGAATGTGCCTCAGCCCCTTTTAATTTCTCATGCTAAAGAGTGTTACACACAAATAAACTGATCAATCTAAGTCCACAGTGTTGAAAATGAGAAAGCTAAGTTCAGCTTCCCTGCTGCTACACTATATGGATTTTTTTCTGCATTACTTTGGGTTTTTTCCATGGGAAAGTATCAATTAAGTCAGTGTCAAAACTATTTGTAAATCAGCTTCACCCTCAGGGCATCAAGTGCTGCAATACTTGAACTCAAATTGTGTTTTTAACTTCTGCTTTTATTTTTATTTTTAAACTTGAAGAAAAATGCCAACTGATTGTTTCATAAGATCTTGTTACTGCAAACTCTGCTCGAAATCTCAGCTACAGAACTTTTTTCAAGTGTCAGTAATCGGGTGACATCAGCAGCAATCACACATCATACTGATTTCCTGAGCTGCCTGCTGACAGGGCCAGCCACTGCTATGGAGAGCAACATACTTCCAGATTTTCCTTGAGGACAGGATAGCAAGTTCTGGGCTTGAATTAGAAACATTTGGTGAGAAATCTGCACAACAGTGCTGGCCTGTGAGAGAACACTCTGTTCCCCTCAGTCACTGCACCCGATTCAAACGTAATCCACAACAATCAGAAACCTTTAGCTGTGGAAGCAGCCCTGGACGTGCCTGCTCCCAAAGCCATCTCAGCTCAGCAGGCAAACCCAGCAGTCAGGTGGGACATTCCAGCTCACAGGGAGGGACAGCACGGTCCACAACCAGGGCAATAAAACTCCCTGATCCACACCTGCCAAGTGCACACCAGGAAAACAGTCCTGGACCATGGGAAATGCACTGAGGCAAGGAGTTCAGAGCTTGGATTTGGCTGGGGCACTGCTCATGCCCTGAGTGCTGCATCAACAGCCTGATGATTCCTACACGAGCCTCTATACTTAGCAGGTGAGTGGGATGCAGAAGGTGGGCACATGGCAAAGTGTGAGGCTGCACTGCAGGGAGCAGGGAGAAAATGTCTCTGTCCTCTCTGTGCTCAGCTTTAGGTAAAGGGAACACAGCCTGGAAAAGTACAGCCAATCTCTCTTGTGTACAGACTTGACTATAAGATTAAAGTTATGGGAAAAAAAAAATTAGTAGAAATTACTTCTAGTGTAACATGAAGGGCACAGGGCCTGCCAGCTCACCTGGCAGCAGTTCTCATAGTTCTGTGCCCCTGAATGAGAGCTTTTAAGGCAGCTCTGCTCTTCAAATGATGGAGAGCCTGCCTGAGTGACAAATAAAATCCAGTCAATGGACAAGGCTGTCTTGTATAATTTTGTGCCCATTGTTGAAGGCTCTTTCCTAACATTTGACTGGAGGCAGCGACAGCTACAGCTGAAGGCAAGTCCTCAACCTGTAATTGTTCTCACACATCCCTTGTGCAAGTCCCAGCAGTTGCTCTGGTCACTGGATGGTCTGTATGTCCATCACCCCTAACATCAGCTCAACTATGTCCTGAAAGAATGGGTAATTTCCTAAGAGATGGACCTACCACATTTGCTAGAGCAAAGCAATAAACAGCTCAGTGTTAGAGGACATTTGAAGGCACAGTCCTTTCTGTTTCTCACTGAGGATGCAACCAGAGCTGTGGCATGGATCCTGCAGAGATGTGTGGAGGTTTGAGTGACTTGGGCTGGCAGGTAAGGAAAGGGAGGATGGATGTCCTTGCTGCTAGATGTGTGGATGGGTGGTACAAACCTGCCCTGCAAAGCCAGTCTCAACAGCAGACTCTGCTGTTAGTTACAGAAGCAGTCTGAGAGTTGATGTTAAGATATTCCTCTTTCTGGCTGCTGCAAGCCTGACTCCATATCCACAGCTAGGGAAGACTCAGTGTGTCCCTGCTGAGACACAGAAGGCACCATTTTGCTGCTGTTCACCACACCAACAAAATGGTGATTCTGGAAAGCACGCATTTCAGGGGATGATGTCTCTCTCACCCCAGACAGCTGATTCTTTTGCAACTGCCCACCTCCTCCTCCTGCGAAATACACGTGAACAGAAGGAGGAAGGAGCAATCATAGAGAAGCACAGTCACATGTGCCCATAATCCTGCGTCATATTTGCAGGGCAAAAGAGAGCTAGAATCCAAACGTTAGAGAATGCCTACTAAGAAGGAGTTGCACCAAAGAAGCAAGTTATTTCATACAATGGGAAAGCCTTGGCAGGCAGAGAGGAGCTGTGTACTCCCCTTCATGTGTTCATATGACTCCTATTAGTAATGCAGGAAGAAAAAAAAGTCATTATTCCCCAAGGAATATTCACAGGAGGGCCGAAGCCACACATCACCTCTGAGAACACAGACGTGCTCCCCCTGGCTTGAGACCCTGCAGGGCTCTGCTAATTGGCCCCTCAGTAAACATCCAGCAGCCAGGGCTGCCTGGGAGCCCTTCTGTGACACTTTGATCAGCCTGCTGCATGTGTGGTGATTCCACCCAGGGAATCCCCACCTAGCAAGCAAATGGAAAAATTCCCTCCTGTGCACGGTGTCTGCTTGCCTGGCTCAATCAAAGGCAGCTATGGCTGTGGGTTTTCTTTACTTGCACCTGAAGTGTCATAACTACTCACCTCCTAGAGGGAAAGGCAAAACATACTAGGTCACGTACACTGGGGAGGCAGGAGCAGAGAACTTCCCTTCTCAATGTTCCTCAGAGATTGTTATTTTAGAGCAATGAATTAGTTGCACATTTTCCCTCTCTTGCTTTATTAAAACATCACACTTGTGTTTTCCTGCTTCTTCCCTGTCAAAACCTTTCACTCCTAAAGCATAACTAATAGAACAACTCTGGCTTGTACACAGACACATACTGTGTAACTAGAAAAGAGTCTGATCCCAAAACTGCTGGACACCTGAATTTCATCTCAATTTCAAATGAAATTAAGGTCATGGCACCCACAGAGTTTGCCCAGATTCCCACTCTTAAATGAGTAAGTGTACAGCCAACTAAGCATGTACTCCGCAGAGGAGAGCTAAGAAATAGTATTACAGCAATTTATATGACATACAATCAATTTAACACTGCCATTTAAGCTGGTCATCAGAATTCCTTCACAGCATACACAAAAAAAAAAGTTGTTTGTAAGACAAAGTAACAGACAGACAGCATTTTTTACCAGCTGTGCTTTTCAGGTGTGAATCATTATTTCCAAACAGAGATCGAAGAAAAGTTCTTTTTAGACTCTGAAATACCCAGTTGCTTTGAAGTGTAGGGCAGTCTAGTTTAATTATCACTGACCAGCCACTAAGAAATAAGATATCTTGAAATCCTCAGAGATCTAACAGTACTAAACAGAACATGAAAGTAACTTCAAGAATAAAACATTTCATTTTCCACATCTAAGTGACAATCAGAGTTAGTACCATTCAGTATTTGCTTCCAGTTTCTCCAAACTTTCACTTCTATGTTCAGGACAAAGTTGTTTTTCTATAGTTTTTAGCAAGGGAACATGGTCACATAAAGATACACCCAGCCCACTGAGGTTTCCCTCTCTCCCATTTCACTCACACAATCCCAGCCATCACACAATCCTACCTTCCCAGTTGTTGTCATCGCACAGTGATGTTAAATCCAGCCGAGGCACTTCAGATACAAAGCTGTTTTCCTGATCATCAGCATCTTGATTTCTTTGCAACTTGTTTTCAGGCATGCTTGGATGTTCTTGAATCTTCATACTTGAAGTCAGCTATGTTCCCATACACCCAAGGAAATGAGAGAGAAAGGAAAAAAAAAAAAGGGGTCTCAGGATGCAGTGGGGAGAAAAAACCCCTGCAAGTCACAGCAGCAGTAAGCTCATGCCTTTAGCTAAAAAGATCCAAACAGACCCTGCTGCTTCCAGCTCCAAATCCAAATCCCTTGCTTGGTGACCCCTGTGTACTAATTGCTCACTCACACCAGTAAAAACATCCGTCCATCTGCCTTCCTTGAATTTTTCCTTCTTTAGAAAGCTACTGCAAGTTCCTGAGACTGTCTGCCCTGACAACTGCATGCAGCTGAGAGAGCCTCCAGTATTGGAGTGGGATGAAGTGGGAGGGAGGGAAGCAGGGAGGCAGGGAGAAAGGGGGGGGTGGCTGCGTACACTTCCTACAGGAGCGCAGCTCCTTCGAGCAGCAACAAAACGCTGCTGCTGCTGCGAGGCTGTGGCAATATGGTGCCTTCTAAAAAGCAGGCACCAGAGCTCCCGAGGCAGCAGCTGCAGCCAGCCAGCAGCGCGGGCTACGTACACGAATGCTCTCATGCAGGCTGTGCTGGCTCAGACCAATTAGTGCCAGCTAAGCTCTGCTGGCTGCACATTCCCCGATTTCCTGTGGTTGTTTTCTAGCTGGGCGTGGGGAGAGCAGAACTATTTATGGAGGAGCTCTGGGTATTAAAGCGGTGTTGCGCAAATCCAAACAGCAGCAGGGTTTGGCATCTCAGCTGGAAGCAGTGTGGACTCTGGGAAAACGCCAAAAAAATTCACAGAAGCATCCAGTAACAGGGATAAAAAAACCAAAAAAAGCAGAATTCTGTCAAGTACATGATTCATCAGCTAGTAGTACCTAGAAGCAGTTGCTGTTTCTCTGAGCACTGTTCCCCCTGCACATAGCACACGTCGTGTGTGTTTATGCAGAAATCCCTGCCATTCCCACAATCCAGGGACACAGTGCGCGTGCCTGTGACAGCGCCCGATGAGAGCGCTTCTGGCACTCCAAAATAAATTAGCTGTAATGCCTCGCAGAGGGCAGTAGGGAAAAGGAAGTGTAGTGCATGTACATAAACATGTAGTGTGATATGTATAAACCCACCAACAAACACGGAGCTAGATGAATAGACGGGATTATGTTACTACATAAACTATTTGGATTTGTTAAGAACAGCTTAGGCATAATTCTCTCAAATATAGTCTGGTGGGCAGTCAGCATGCAAATTTTCCCTCTGTAGATTCTGGTCTGGGAAGAAAACAGGCCAAAAAAAAAAAAAACCCAGCATTTCTGAACCTATTTTCCTTATGAATCCAGAAGCACAGCCAAATGCTTCAATATCCTTAGTACATGCCACTAAAGCACATTTACTTTTTTTTCATCTGCAGAAAGCTAATAATGTGTTTGGTGCATCTCTTCCCTTTTAAGCAGAGAAAAACAAGTAACTTTCAGGAAGAGGGAAAAAAGTTGCGTAGTAGACAAATCATATGAATAAATGTTTTCATCTGGATTCGGTTTCATCAATCCCTGCAATTGAACAGGGTGCTAAATAATTTCATCTAGGCTTCCTTTCCCACAAAAGGTTGTATCAGGTGATCTTTTGAGGTCTCTTTCAACCTGGGCTGTTCTACTGTTCTAAAAATCTGATGAATACCCTGGTATTTGTAAAGAGTGTTCTGCATTGTATTTGTGTAAGGTGTGTATTTCCTGTTCATTTCAATAAATGGCCTTTTTGAAACATTATAACAAAATGAAACACTAGACGATACTTTGCCAAGCACTAATAACTCATGCAGCTTGATGCTAAATCTGATTACAAACGTGTTTATTGTGAGAGCTGTGCGTGGAAAAATGCTAATTCACCATTCAGTATCTTTTAAGCTGCTTCCAGGTTGGGAGGACTTAAATATTTCTCTAAGGTCCATTGACAAATTTCCTGCCAGGATTTAAATAGTCTGTGTACTCACAAACAAAGACTGGTCAGTGGCCAAATGTACCAGTTGATAAACTGCTTGTAAATTGCCAGCACAGTATTTAAAGGTTATATTTTAAGGCAAGGAAAGAAATAAAGCACTGAGTTTCAAAACTGGTGCTAATTTTAATAACAAAGAAGTGTGAAGGAGAGGAACATACCTAGATTTTAACAATTTCAAAGGGAGCAACCTGAGAATGCCATCTCATCACCACTACTGATACTAATTAGAGATAAATGGCTTTCTATAAAGGATGTACAATCTCCTGACTTATTAAGACTCTTAAAAGATATCTGAAGCAGATATAAGGGCACTTCCAAGATAGGCAAACATTTCCATTACACATACATTAGAAAGATCATACCGAAGCCTTCTTCCTCCTGAAGTCATTTCAGTAATTGGAAATATTTAAAAGGTGTGTAAAACCAGGCCTGTGCCCTTCCTGCAGCCAGTTACTCTCCTTTCCTTGCTCACTGATGTAGGCTCTAATACAATGAATAAATCATTAGGTGTTCTGAAGAACAATGGTGGTACAAACCCAGGAGACTCAAGAAAGCAGATGTTTAACTTCCTTTGCATTAATGCTCCAAACCAATAGAGTGGTGGATAATTCAGTATTCCCATCACTTATTTTCATTTTTGATTTCCTGACACCACCAGCTGCCACTCTCTAGGAAAAGAATCAAGTAAGGGAGAACTACTTTTCTTTCGGTATGGATGCACCACAATTTCTTACAAATCAAAGGGGCAGCAAGTTGATGATATTGGTAACAGCTGGCAGCCACAGTTCACTGCAGATATTACATAAATGACCACAAAAAATATTCAAAGCAGGTACTAGAATTCTGCTTTTTAGAAGCTGCTTCTGCAGCCATGCTTTGCAGGCACCAGTAACTACAGATCTAAGCAGCCTGGGGATAAGTCAGCTGCACTCCTCCCTGCTCCAATGGAGATTGAGCACAAAGAGCAGCTCAAACAGCAAGAAATAAATGGCAACAGAAAGACTTTAAAATTCTGATCAGGAGGTTGTATTCTCTTCGATTACATGTAGATTCCAATCAACTCTACATAAAAGGCTCGCTTCCCCCACATGAGATCTTCCATTACAGCCACGAGCAGGAAGCATCCTTAAGCACATTTTAAGGGTACAACCTGATGCAAGAACACAGCCATTCTGCTGCCTTCCTCCTACCTGAGTCATGCCAACACTCTTTTACACTTGTTGCCATGTTGGTATGAATCTTAAATACTCCTTCCTTATCAAAACCTGGGTACTAGAAACCTGTGGCTTTCTTCCTGGAACTTAGCTACTTCCAAGAGCAGATTACGAAAGTTACAAAACCACTGAAAATTCATTTGAGGCTTGTGTTTCAAGGTATTTTTACAGTCTCATGGAGAACCAAATCAGCAAAACTGGTAGCTCTAGCAAATTCCAAATCCTTTTCCTATTGGCTTTAGACTGAAGGCAGGGTGAGAAAGAGAAAAGAATAAGAAGAACCCTGTCCCTTCCTCAACCTGAATGAGTTGTTTGTTATGAAATGTATGTCTTTAAGCTGCCCTAAGCAAAAGGCTTATAAGGGGCAAGGAATGTAAAACAACTCTGCCGGAATGTAACATTTTCTTGACCTTGTAATTCCTATACAATACACAATCTCTAGTTAAGATCCTCTCTTGCAGTTAAAATTTTACACTTTAAAACTTTTCCTAAGGTGTAGTTTATTTTAAGGTTATGATTTCATATTTCAATGTATCTCCACCAGGCTAACTGAAAAGCTTTTTAGGAGTATTGCGTGGTATGGCAGCAACAGCAGCTTTTCCACACGCAAGTGGGTACGTGAGGAACAAGCTGTTGCAAAATCCCAGCTCTGGAAAATACAACAGCTCGCGAGCAAGTGCAAGGGATTACTGACCCTCTGGGAGCAAAGTAGGAGATCCATGTTAGCCCAGCCAGAGCAGTGATCAAAGGCAGCTCTGAACACCCTTTGCAGGGGCTACATATTTCAGGGTCCAAAAAATTTCACCAGCTACCACACAGCTGATCAGAGCTCTGCTGTTAGCAACCTTTTACCTTTCCTGCTAGGTGGAAATAATTCCTATCAGAAATTAAGTCTTTCAAAACAATAAATGCATAGTGGCTTTTAGTTTTAAAAGAAACACAAGAAGAGTCTAATTTAAAAGTATTCCCAGCCTTCAGTCAACTCCTGACAGCCAGAGGAATCAGACAATGGCTACAGCTGCTTTACTGTGCCCATTTGAAATGGATGCACAGCTGAGGGAGAGGTGCCTCAGATAACTCTCCCCAGTATTTTAAATGCTTGGCTGTCAGGAGCTTTTTTAAGCAAACCCAAATGAACCAGTGACTGCAAAGGGGTTCAACCTAACTCAACCTCAATCTTTGAAAACACCATAAAGCTAGTGGAAGAAGTGTTTGTTTGTGAGTGTGTGTGTAAGAGAAATGAAAAGCTGGGGGAAAAACTCTTGCCACCAACATCACACCTCCCCTCCTGACATCCATCCCAGCCATCAACTTAGAAAGAAGCAGGAGGTGATCCAGTTTTCTAGGACAAATGGATTACAGACACCTATGTTCAAGAGCAACAGGCTGCAGTAGGAAATGATAAATTAAAGGTGAAATGATTTTAGCAAAATCAAGAGAGACAAGCTAATCTTACTACCCTGGCAGATAAGAAGTCAGATGTCCTGTTTGCCATAATTAATAAGGGAACTTCATGTCTCTTAAACCACAGGGCTGACTTCAGTGATCCTTCCCTGTTTGTCAAGGAGGGATCAAAGGGACTGAAACAGAAGCTGTCAGACTCCCCAGTGGTTGAGAGGCTCCCTAAACTATGTAAATAAAAAGCAGGGGTAAGGGACAGAAAAAGTACATGCTAACTCCATTTCTCTTGTGAAAAACAAAACTATATGTATAACTACTTGTTTCTGCTCAATAAAATGCTAATTTAGAGACCACAAAACTGAAACACACAAACAGCAACAAAAAAAATACTAACCTGAGAATGCCTGAAAAAAACCTCATCGTTTTCACTCTCTTTGCTATAAAAAACAAAAACAAACCAACATATTACAAACACAAAACCAGACTTGTCTTGTAACAAAAACAAGCAGGACTTCTGCACACAAAGGTTTTTACATTCTTGCTACTCCTGCACACTCACTAATTCACACAGTAAATGAAGGGACTCTCTGGGCTACAGCACTTCCAGCTGCTAAACTTTGCATTTTTTTGCTTCCTCTCAGGAGCTACTTGAGAACAATTATGTAATTTAATTCCAATGCCCTTAATTCAAACCTATCCCAACAAATGTAATTGTTGAGAGAAATTGTCATCTCAGGTGAGCAGAGTGAAGCTGTACAGCTCTCACAGAAGAGTGAAGCTCAAGGGAAAGGGCTGGATTCCCAACTCAGAGGCCAGGTGAGACAGGCCCTGCATTCCTGTGTGCAGCAGCGCTGGTTCAGGTGCTCCACAGCTCATTTCTTTACAAGTCTGCACCATCAGCACCTTCAGTGACATTCCTATCAGGCTGGGAAAAGAGCCTTGGTGGCATTTGCTGCAGGGCAAAGCCCACACAACACACACAGTGCCTCCAGGAAGCTCTGCTTGGAAGTTAACAAGGTGGGTATCTGTTCTTTGGCATACATGTCACCCCTACGGCCTGGGTGGGAGATTTCTCAAGCTTTACTACAACCACAGGGAAAGGAAAACATATAAATACAGAAAATAAAATTAAAATCACCTTTCTTCAGATAAAATTTCCATGTCATCAGATCCTGTTCTGTCTATAGGCTTGGATGAGCTAAAGTTTTCCACACTCTGCAATACAGTAAATATTAAAGCAGTAAGATATATATGAGAAACAGATTCAAGCTGCAGGCCATTAAACAGATCAAATACAAAAAGATCCACCAGGATTTCTAGGAAAAAAGTAACACACACTACTGCCCACTGCACTAAACAAACCCCACACTTTATTGTCCATAAACTGCAAGAAAACCCAACTGCTCACTGCTTTGTCTCTTTCATCAGACAACCTCAAATGTCAGAACACAATAAAGCTGCATGGTACCTTGGCAGCTCCCATTTTACAGACTGACAGACAGCCTAGGCTTGGGAGCAATTCTTTGGTCTGTGCACCTCCTGTAAGAGCAGGCAGCAAAATCCACAGTAACCTCTCAGCAGAACTCCTTTATGTTCATGTTAGAAAATCCTCCACTTCTCAGCCAAACCCTTCCTTAGTTTCTTCTTAAGAGGCATAAGAATGAAAAGAGACTGCACAGATGTAATGCTGGGCTAATATGAATGCAGGGCAAACAATCCAACTGGTTATGACCTCATGCTCTGAGATTTGTCTTGGCCACCATTAAGAACATTAACACTGCTGAGTGCTATGAGGACAAGCCATGTGGCCACTTTGAGCACATGTCAAGGAGGCTTCTACCCTGGGTTTTGGGCAAGTCCCTCTAAAATAGAAGGAAGTGGGCTTCTGCCCTGGAAACTACGTGCACAGACTTCTTGGGGCAGCCTTCTCTCGTCTGCTACACCTCCAGCCCCATGTGGTGACACAGGTCAGTCATTCCAGCCTTGCCTAATTTGATTCTTGGAGTCCTACGGATACCTGGCTAGCATGTCCCTAAAATGCAGTTACAAGCTTTTAATGCTTTGTGGTTGGTTTGCTTGGGAGTCTAAGTGGAGCTGACAGTTTCTCCACTGCTGACTTGTGCTTTTGAGCCATATGCAATCAGACAGCTCAGAGGAAAGCTTCCCCACAGTGTCCTACATACTCTTTCAGGCTTTGAAAAAAAGGAATACTCAGAAAAGGGTGTTTAAGGAGAGACAACATCACGAACCTCTTTACTTGACAAAGGCCTATTAGTAAATGCTAAGGTGCATGTTATGTTATAATCCAAGTAGGTAGCCTAATTGGGGTTGTTATTTGATGTATAAAGGTGTAGCCAAAAGAAAGCTAAACCATCACACATCATTCTGGCAGTCTCTGAAATGCAAGTATGTAATAAACATACTCATTAAAACTTAAAAAGCAGCTTCTGCTCTGCCAAAACAATAGCACCATGCTCTCTGCAAGATGTTTCATAATGATACTTGCAGTTGATCATCCCACTCTGACATCTCCTAACGCAGAGCAAGCAAGAACTGCTGGTCATCTTGGGCAACATGCTTTTAATACAAGATTAATTCATTTCACACTCCTTTCAGCCTTTGCCCTTCAAGAGATCAAAAAATGAGGGGCAGGGTAAAGCCCAGTGGACACAGCTAAGTTTGAGGATATTTCTTCTGGGCACAGTTGAAGACTTCATGAATGCTTTTCAGGCCTGCAGCGAAAGTGGACACTTCCATCAGTACTTACTTCTTAAATCCTGATAAAAACTCTCATTTACATTGAAACTGCTTTAGACTCCACAGGCACAGAGAAAAAGTAATGAAAAGATCATAAGTACTAGACCTTTGCCTATCTCAAAGTGCATTGCTACAAGCAAAGACAGAAGTGTGAATGTGTCTGTCTCACTCTGCTTTCATGAAGTATCACATGGGAAGATTGTGGATACTGAGCACTAAATTTAAGTTACTAAATTGAGCATAGTGTACAATTTTTGGCATCTTGCCATCTTTTGATCATAATGAAATGCAAATCCACCTCTTTCTAGAATCTCTGCACAGGATAAGAATATCATATCATTGCAATTTTGTGATCTAAACAAAATTAGTCCAAACACAGGTTACATTAAGAACTTGCTTTCAGCAGGCTCTACAACTTAATCAAGCATCACTGAAGGATATGCCCTATAGGTCAGGACAGCATTTTCACACAGCTCTTGCTGTTCCTGTTAACCATGCAATGCATGCTTGCTGCAGGCACAGCACTTCTGTCACTGCATGCAAACCCTGCGCTGATGCACAATGAGGTTTCTCAGCTGCTGACACCCCCGTCAGTGTTTGCTCTGGCTGAGAGGGAAGGAAGGTGAACCAGTTTTATTTTACAGCTTGTAGAAGGAGGGAAACTGTCCTGTGAAGGTCACACAAAATTATGCAGGAAAAGTTCCACAGTACTCCAGATTTTTACAATGTTATAACAAAGTCATTGATGTCTTCAGTAAAAAGTGGATAGAGGGATCACCTTTTGGACCAACACTTCAAAGTGCTTTCCAAATTGCAAGCACCACAGCAAAACACAGGCTTTAGGGAAATGGCATAAAATGCCTTTGCCATCTCATTATCAAGTAGTCACTTGAAATCTAGTTTCAGAGCTTAGCAGGAATATGAAAATTAACTTGACGTGAACATGAGAACCTACATCTAAGGTTCAAACTCCTTGCAAGGCTTCTGAAAGACTGGGAAAAAGACCTCTATCCTTTTATGCTTTCCAAAATGCTTCACCAAATTCAAAACCAAAAAGGGGCAGAAAGAGAAAATGACTACACATGGAGTATCACAGCAGAAATACGGCATCTCAGTTGCCTCATCACAAGGGTTACAAGTGTCTGATCCAGTGTTTCCCATAGTCCAAAATAGACACTGAGGCCTGTACTGCAGGCAAAAATGACTACTTAAGGAAGCAGGTGTGCACTGAAATAAAAAAAGAGCTTTTCCCATCCTAGTAACAGACATCAAATAGTGCAGTGTGCTGGCTTACCACAGGACTGTCCTGGTTGTCATTAAGCTCTGAGAGCTTGGTGCTGGATTTCTGCCGTTTTGATTTATTCCTTTCACTAAGGTATCCAGAGCTGGTGTCTTGTAATTTTTCTACATCTTGAGTAGCTAGAATACAATCTTCAAGACTGCTGAATCCAGAGGGAATGTTCTCCTTGTTGACAACTTCCCTAAAAAGAAAAGGGACATTACAGCAAAAGGTTGATTAAAACACTCTCTCACTACATTTATGGTAGCAATAGAGAACTACATTATATGGGCTGGTGGAGTTCCAGCAACACCATCTATTCCCTGTGAAATGGTTCTTCCCAATGCAGCCAAAAACACACAATGTGCAATGCTAAATCCCACTGAGGAGCACAAGCCAATTGCATACACCTCAGTTGAAAAAGCTGTGAGGATCCATGTTTGGGATTTAATTCACTTGCCACTAAACCAAACACACAGAAGCCTTCACATGGAAGCTGGACTAGCCCCTGGCTGCCTGTGCAATTTTTATAGAGAGTATGAAGCATATTTTCCTTTGAGACACGAGCTTTTCATTTAGAAAAATGATTCACAGCTGCGGTCCAGGGATCTCCTTTGGTGCATGACACCGCATAATTGGCCCTCTTACTCATAACTCTCAAATGCAAGAGCAGGACTGGGTGGTGCTTTAGCCAAGTGCTTGATTTCTATTTGGGAATTACACAAAACATAAAAGGGAATGTACCTTTGCAATGGTAACACAACTGCCAGGACAGAGTTTTGTTGTGTTGGGAAGAGGATGGGACAGCCAGCCCTAAGTCACCACGTGATGGACTCCCTGGGACTCTCTGGACTTGCAGGGTTTGTGCATGCTTACCAGAAGCCTGGCATATGGCTATCTAGCCCTGCTGCATCCTTCAGCAGACAGCTTTCCATTTGGAGGACTACTTAACCACTTGTTAAGTACTCCTCCCTCCACTTTGCCCAGCAGTGAAGATGCACATACACATCACTACACCATGGGAACACGAGAAACACCAGGTGTCTCATTACCCTGCTTGCTTACACTTGACACTGAACCTGGAACATTTGCTAACTCTGTGTGGCTGTCTTACACAGTGCTGTGCAACTCCAAAGCCTGCTTTCATGAACAGCAGGAGAACTCATCTAGACTCGACTGGTGTGATAAGAAACCAGTCACTCTGCAGTATCTGGACAGTGCCAGCATGGCAAGTATTCAGACCAAAAACAAAACTAGAAGGTTCCAGTGACTTTCTAGACGATAGATCTCTAGGTTCTGTTGGTGGAAAAGAGATACAAAGAGGTATGATAAATCTCTGACTAAACTTCTAAGATAACACATTTGCCTTTGTGGAAGTTTTTACAAACCCTTCAGCAGACCAATTACACATTCAGAGTCTGTAGATCATTTAATCTTCAAAGCCTGGGAGTTCACCTATGTGATTTTGTGATAAACACTCTTCCTGCCTGTAGTCCCATTTTGTGACATTACAAATCCTCTTGTGATCCATCCATCACAAGGCAAGGAGATGAAGTCACTAACAATCAAAAAAACAACAGAAAGACGTTTTGAAAGGAATTCTCAATTTTGATAATTTACCCAGAGAAATCCCAGCAATCTAATCTAAGGGAACCAGGGAAAACAATTTGGACCACGGCCAGCACTCAAAACTTCCAATGTGCTTTAAATCCTTGGCTCCAGCTTTCTGGACTCAGCCTGAATGACTGTGTCAGTCATATCTAGAGGCAGCTCTGTAACTCAGTGCTGAAGAAAAGCCCTGCAGTACTATATGCTTCCGAACACGTACACTAGCCAGGCTCTGACCTACTTACCTGAGAAGCCTGTCAGTGGGGCTACTTAACAAGAAAAACTACTTTGGAGCTGCTGCCAGATACTTTGGTGACTTGCAAGAGCCAATTTCCCAGGCCACCTTTACAGTGTATTTTGATTCACTGTGAAAATAGTGCCTTTTATTTTTTCTTTTTCTTTTTTTTTTTTTTTTTTTTTGTAACTACAGATTTTTTGTACAAGAGTAGCACTGACATATTTTGGGAACTACCATGGATGCAATATTAACATGAGGTATCGATGGCTATGCACCTGTATAAAAGTAGCTTCATATAAGAAGGCACAGATCCAATAGAATTTGGGGAATTCAGCACCCAGGAAACAACAACAGGAGACTAGATGTTTATTTTGGAATCAACTCCAAATCCTAGCAATCCAATACTGCAGTGAGGCATACACATTCCTTACAAGAACTAGTGCTGTGTTACAGATAAACACATGAGTTGAACCTGGTCTTGTTTGGGCTACAGTTTCTCAAATACAGCTCTGCCTTGTGTAACAAGTTGGTTAAAGCTGTGGTGGTAACACATTTGTACCACACAACAGATGTCACAAGTAGAGGAGTAAGAATAGAAAAACAGGTATTATCTTCGCTCTTTGACAGACATTTAAGGAAATTCACTATTAAGTCACACTTAAACTTTGTGTAATAGGGCAGATAAAAAAAATCTTAGATTCTGATTAATCAAAAGGAAGATTTTTCTAATTTCAGACAAACTCCCAAGTCTCCTCACTAAACCCAAACACAAGCTGTGCCTCCACACACAAAAGTGGAACTTAATCTCATTTTTGAAGACATTCTGAATTCAGAAAAGCAGCTGAGCCCAATGTTTTTATCTAAAAAAAGTTAAGGGCAGCAGAGCCAACTTCTTGGGAAATTCCACTAATGCAACAAATACCGTAAGTCACCAATTCCAAATACTTAAATTAATTAAAACCTTGACTGCATAACCCTCCTAGATTCTTATCATGCTTTGCCCCACTCCATGATCCAGTAAACTCTACATTTCCCAGCTCTGACTGATGCAATGGAGCTCTGCATGGGCACTGCAGTCTGGGCAAAGGTCAGTGCCTTGATAAGAAGAAATGACTGGGGTAGACTTAAATATACTTTCCAAAACAAAGAAATCAGGCTCATACATGTCTCTGTTTCTCCGGGCTTCCTCCTGCTCTTTGTGGTGCCGCCTCCTCTGCCTGGCAGACACATTAGAAGAGGCTGAAGATGTCCCGGATTCAGAGTCCTCTGAACTCTGGCCGCCTGAGCCATGAACATCAAAGAGATGCTGCTCCACGGCTGAGCGGATTGTCTTCTCTAAATACCTGTCAAGCCGAAAAATAAGGTCAATTGAGCTCAAAGATTTTGTGGAGCTCCCTCTCTGCAACAATAAATAAAACAAGGGTATCTGTGGGTTATGTTTTCTTAGGGTGGCAGCACAAAATGTTCCAGCGCTACGACATATGCAAAGAGCAATGCCAAAATCTTCAGATACCCGCTGGTTCAAGTCCCTCAGAATAGCTGAGCCTTCCCAATTAATATTGCTCTTTTTATTTCTGGGAATGTCTGAAATTTCAGTAAAACATCTAATTTTACTTACTGCAACAACAGACATTGGTGCCTCACTTTCATCCTCCACTTAAAAACCCCAGCTGTGACAAAATTTCATTTGATACCCAGCCACGCTGACAAGGGTCACGTCTATTGTGCAAAACAAGCTCAGTAAGGCAATGGATCACCTGCAAGAAGGTGATTCACTGCTGTCTCACAGAGGGATGACAATATGCAGTAGCTCACTGTGAACTCCTCCCATACATTGTGACCAAGCATGGGTTTTGTTCTGAGTTCATGCCATTTTACACATTCTTGGGCCACATTCTTGTGCATCCACAGCCACCCTGACACTGCTGTGAGACCACCCTCACACTCAATGGCACTAAGACAGCTTCCACAAAAGCCACCACAAGAGAGTCCCTGCAGTTGCATCAGTTAAAGGTGTGGGACTACTTGAACTTTCAACACCAATGAATTTTTGTTTTGGTACTGCCATTCTCTTGTAATATTTCCTTCCTTCCTTCCTTCATCAGAGGAAGCTTTTATGGGAAAAAGATTTTTTTTTCCAAAGAGATCATACAGAAACACATTTTTGTGTACATCCCCATCCCATCTCTGTTTCTCACAGTGCTTTAAGCAGTCATTGAAAAATGGGTTTTTCAAACTTGCATGTCCAAAGTCCATGTATGGCTTCTACTGTTTTTTCCATAATTAAAATATTATTTCAAGATTTGCTGGTTAATTTTCAACTGAGTAGCTACAGTATGGGAATCAGTGCTTGGGCTCATTTCTCCTTTACAAAAACTGTGCTAAGTTGCTATACTTGAAAGCCTGCTGAGACTGCAGTCCTGGAAAAGTCAGAAGACCTTAGCAACTGCAAAAACCCAGATGGTTTAAATAGACAAGTATGTCACTATTGACAAAGATCAGTTCTGCAAACCCATCAGCCATTGGGAATTCCCAACTCCAGCAAAGGAGCCAACTCATTTTAGCTCTGCTCCTCCCAGTTACAGCAGTAGGGTCAGGTCACATCCTCTGCTGGGATGCAATAGGGAGCAAACAAGAGCAAGAAGATGACAGGGTGCAAAAAACTTCTCAAAATACGCAAGTTCTGCCTAAGCAAAACATCACAGACACAGTGAGCAAAGAACCAAGGGCCTGAGAAGTTTTCAGGAGGAAGTGATTTATTATCATTGTAGATCAATTGCTTTGGGAAACAGTGTCTCTTTATTTGTTTATGTAAGAACAACTCTTAAAGAGAAATCAAAGAATAACCAGCAATACTTTAAAAAGCTCCAAGAAAGATAGCTACAAAATTGTAAAAGACACTTACTCTTCTGTAGCAGGAACATTGCTACTGACTTGTGATACGTGGGTGCTGTACAAAAGAAAAAAAAAAAAGAAAAGAAAGGTAGATCTTAATATCAAAATAAGGTCTTAAAACTTCTTGCTCTTTGCAGTGCGAAGATTCAAAGGTCTGAGCTGTCTCAACAACAACTGTGTACACAGGTCACAGGTTTTCCCCTTAAGGAATTTTCACTCCCACTGTGACGCGGCATATTTTGACAAGTCAATATCCTCAACAATTAATTTCCCCGTCATTCCCATGAAATAGGCAAAGGTCTAACAGCAAGTATTTCAACCTCAACACGTTACAGATTTTTTTTTTGTGGGCTTTCTGCTGCTGATGTTTTATTTTCATGACAACCGTCCTTGTCTTTTGAAGCTGACTTGAAAATATATTCACTTAATATTTAACTGCTCTCTCTGTTTAACTATTCTCTCTTTGAACATGCTCAAAGAATATATTCATATTCCTTGCTTCACATTTTAAAAAATAAAATCTATGCATGCTTCTCTGGTTTTTACCTCAGTCTGTTATCAGGCTCAGGAAGAGCTGACACAAATGTAGATGTTATCACTTGCTGTTCAGAGCCCTTCTGAACAAGCTGACCTGGCACAGGTGTCACTGCTTTCTTCCCTCTGTCAAGCTGAGTCCCATCCTGCCCCTTCTCCATCCACTGGCTCAGCTGACTCAGCCTTGCAGATAAGGTGACACTGCCTTTTCATCCTTCCTGCGACATCCCTTTAGTTAAATAAGCTACAGGCCTACGGGTTTCATTTCAAATTATCCCCGTATCAGCAGAGTACAGCTGGCTGATAAATCCCAGTAAAATGTGGTCAGGGTACAAAAGCCAAGCTGGATGCAATATGGTCTTCCTGCCAAAAAAGCCACTCATGGTTTTCAGTCTTCACCAGTTTCTCTCAAATAATTTCATTGCAGAGCCATCAACAGCTGATTTGCCTTTGCTACCCAAAGGTTTCCTCTCTGCTTCCCCTGAATACTTTGCACTTCACTGTGTGGGGCTGGAGCCAGCTAAGAAGCTGCAGCTCTCTCAGATAACCACTCTGTGGCCTTACTGGGTTTGAATGCCCCTTGGGCAGAAGGCAGGCAACAGAGGAAGAGAAGATAAATGAGGGGCCACTACAGCTAATTTAACAAAAGCGACAAAGCAGTGTGACTCCTCCCCACAAACACCCAGCTGCAAATCACACTTACAGCATGCTTCAGGCTGAGCTAGTGTGCTCACCTGGCTCTAACCACACACACATCCTTGCCAGTCCCACCCTCACCCAGTGCTACTCTCCAGCCCCAGCACAGCTCACTGGAGCACACCAGGAAAGCAGCCATGGACGTGCCAGTATGTTCCACATTACCTGAGCAGGACCTGAGCAGTTGTGCCACGCAGATCATTTCATGAAGACATGCAAACAACCATTACTGTACCTATTATTACAGATAAAATACCTGCATACAGGAAACAAAATTTGCAAGATCACACTCTTCCCACATCTAACATCTTGACTATCAACTACAGGATGGCATTGGAATTTGAAGTGCACATTTCAAGCTCCCTACTTGCTTTCTGGTTTGCTTACAGGAACTATGTGGCCTCTTCCCAGCCCAAAACTATTTCTTAAGACCTGGATGTTAATATATCTCCCATGGAGACATATTAACAAGTAAGGTGCTATTGCGCTAATGTGGGCTAACCCACACTGTAAGACACAATTCATGTGCTTGCTACAGCTCCTGCACCCATGGGAGTAAGTTAATACTGTATCACCTTTTTATAGTATTACATGCAAGCCAAACTGAGTGAGGCTGTCTTTCATATCATACTTTTCTTCTCTGTTTTCATGCCAGGAAAGTGACACTGGAGAGGAAGAAAGGATTGTTTGGATTTTAGCTTTTTAAAACATCCCTAGGATATAGGTTTATTTATTTCTACCAATACAATTTTTTCTAACACCCAGCACATTCTAATTCACTGTGTGCTTTAGTTAGTTAGTTAACTACTTAGTTAGTTAACCGTATACTTTACTAACACCAATTCAGTTTTAAGTATATTAACTTAATTTTTAATGATGCATAACAATTAATTTCCTGCATCTAGAAAAACCCTATTCAGACAATACGGGTTCTATAAGAAAGACAGTAACATGGTGATTTTCAAACTACTGACAAATAACAAGGAAGTATATATCCTATACATGCCAGCTGAGTGGATGACTACAAAAGGAAGCTCTGATATTCTGATTTTATTGTACTGAATCCAAGTTTATCCTTAGCTCTTGTGCTAAGTTAATGCTCTTTTATTAGCCCCCACTCAATAAGACAGAGATTTTAAAGCAGAGTTTTTCTAGATACACTAACTTTCTTTTAATTCCACAGTTGGCAACTTTTCTGCCTATTTCATTTTATATCTTAATTTAAATGTGTTACTAAATTGCTTTACTTACTCCCCACCAACCTTTCTTACAACAAAGAACGTCCCATCCAAAACAAACAGCGGAGGGGAGAGAGTTACACAGCGGTTTTGGGATCCGAGCCTTCTGCAGGACAGAACAGGCACTGCAAGAGCACCTTGGCAAACGCAGGCAAAGACACCACCCTGGAAGGATTGCAGAGCCCAGACAAGCAGGCAGGGTGTACCCTGCGGGGTTTTCCAAACTTCTTGGGTGGCAGAAGCCGCTCTGCTGTTGGATTTCTGGGGAGCAGGCAGGGCGAGCCATGCCTGAAGAGCCCTCTTGGCTCTTGTGCCCGCCTGCGCAGGCAGCTGCCCTGCTCAGTAATCACCCGGACAATGGAACTCCTGCTCTGCTCCAGTTCATTATTGTCATTATTTTCTTCTCACATCTGCTCCATATCACTGATATATACAGTCAATTATCTCCACAGCTAGATTATCTTTATTAGATTATGCAGCTGCTGTTGCAGAGCATGCTGAGAAATAGAAATCTCATAGAAATTAAAGGTTCTCCTCAGGTGACCGAAGGCAGCAGGACAGCTTCCCAGTGCTGGGGGACTTTTACTTTCAGAAAACCTGCATAAAGGCACACAGCTGTTTGAAGTGCTATGAACTTTTGAACTTATTTCTTATGACCCTCATGCTTTTCCATTCTGGGAAGCCTGACCTCTAGCACTTCCCACTTTTGTCTAACTTGTTTACCCAAGTTTTTGCTCACTTTCAGAGGTGCTCTATCAGCTCTAGATAATGTCTTACTTCACATGTAAGGCAAGCTCTTACTGCATGGCCTCCTTTCTTCTTCTCTTCAGCCCCCAGGACAAGAAGGTGCTATCTTCCATCACCATTAAATCTCACCTGCACCCCCTAACTAGTTCTAAGTTTAAAAGATGTACACCAGAGTGAGAATTATCTCATGTAATGCCTGCAGCTTGTCTGGTCTGTGTTGGGCATCTTGTGATAGCAGATGTTGGATATCAATGTCCTTACTCCTGATCTATTTCATTCATGCCACTACTGAGCAAAGTATCTTAGCATCTAGAAAAAAACAGCAACAAAAAAAGATCCAACAGAGCAAACTAGGAAACTGACATACTGGCATAGTGCTTTTGGAGACTGGGTTTTCATTTATGAAGTAATTTAATTAATTCTTGACAATACCTAATGGCCTAATTCATAAGCTGCACCTGCAGACTAAAGTCACCTGTTGCTGAGATGTATTTACAGTCCATCTGCTTTATTCAAGAAGCAAAGGTAGCTTTTGTTTTTGTTTTTTTATAAGTCAAGCACAACAGTAAGAAAGTCTCAATATATGCAAAAACTTTACCATTTTGCTGTTCCAGCAAGGTTGAGGATGTTTAAATGGCTTTGACATAACAGATGGGAAATTTCTGAAGTCCTGAACACTGTATTTCAATCCCTGATCTAGGAAGTTCCTATTCATAGGGATTTAAATGGTCTAAATGCTATCCACTCTCCACACTGTGACACGCAATACTGCAAACTCACGTGGGATCCATTTTAAGACAACTGCTTTATTTGACACACTTTCACCAAAGAGAAGTGCTGTGATGGCACACAAAATGTGAAAATACTGAGTTTAAAAAAAAAAACAAAAGGGGTGTGCTTAGTTACTGGGATGTTCCATCACACAAAGGACATGTCATCATTATTTTCTCAGCACCTTCATACTTTCACAAGCTCAAATTATCCCTCCTTTAAACGTGGTAAATTATTTTTTACACTTAGTAACTACACAGAAAACTAACCCGACTAAAAGCAACTTTATTCAGGATTCCTAATGTTTTTCACTTGCAGCTCCTTTATGATAGATGCACACTGACACCTACTGCTTGGAGCAGAGACAATCCTGCGAGGGATTCATAGAGGCCCCATGATTCAGCTCGGTGAATTTGCATGGCTGTGTCCATGCAGGCTGCCCTGCAGAGCAGGGGAATAACCCCCAGGGAGCCTCAGCCCTGCATGGCAGCCAGGTACCAGAGCAGGGACACCCAGTGGCCTGGTGGTTACTTTCAGCCAGTGCAGGTGTGATGGACATGAACACACATCACACCGTGCACTTGGGATCTCTTATGGCACATCCCATGGAGGGAGAAGTGTTCAGGGTGAAGGTGGCCAAGCAAATTTCTGAGCAGCTGTGAAATCCACAGCAAAATTTTCCAGTTTCTTGAGCAAAGTGACCTGAGAACAAACAGCATAAAACACCTTGCCCAATAAACTCCAGGGTAAGAATACCTGACCTGTAGTATTTAAAGAGTTGTCTCAAATAAAAACTGTTAAAAGGAGAAACAGCCAGTTGTACTAAATAATGCCTGCAGGAGTACTTCTAGGAAAAGAACCAGGCAAAACTGTCCAATGCCTTGCCTGGCACTCATGGGTATTTAATGCAATCTTTGGCACTGCTTGTGATGTCAGGTCTCATTGCAATTTAATGCTCTGAATGCTAACAAGGAAGCTCCACACTACAAAGCTTTTGCTTCTCTCCCCTGTGACATCACTCTGGCTTATCTCAGGACAGGGAGCTCCTCTGAAAGCACCTACATGACTAACATCACATCTAAGGCACACAGGCCAGCACAAAGCATGCCTGAAGACCCCCTGTCTTCTGAGAACTCACTGCACACAGAGAGTGGAATTGTGCTTACAGGGACTTGCTGCTTCATTACCTGAAACTGCTGAGTGCTTCCCAGTACTCATTACTCAAACATCCTGCAGCTGGTATTCACAGTTTCACTAAAGAATTATACAAGGAGCACTTTTTAACAATGTCAACTCCCTTCACCACAAGATTTTGTTATTACAGAAGGTTTTGGAAAGTAAATGCCCTTCAGGCATGACTCCCTGGAACAATCAATCACCTAGCAAGGTTTTCCTCTTCTTTTAACAATGCAGAAATCTCCTTGCCTGGTACTGAGCACAGCTGAGCCAACAAATTATCTAATCAAGGACTACAGAGGTGGAGAAGACAACTCTGGTCAGCAGAAGGTGAATGGATTCGAACCCAGGTCTCTCAAACTGGTCAAGCTGGCACCATCCTTATTATGCCCAATGAGAGAGGGCTCCAGCTACGAAATTAATAATTTTCTGCCCAAATAGATTAATAAACTATTTGTACATATCCTCTCTTGCATCAGTATAATTATTAAGATAAACATTCTCTCTTCTCTGTCTAAAACTCAGGGGGAATATGTGTGCTCTGGTTAATTTCTTACAGTAGCCAGGATCTCCGTGCTCTTTTCTCCATCTTGTAACAGTCTTCCCATTTATTTAATCATCTTCACAAACCTACAGCTACTGGAACATAAGTGACTTGAAAGTGTTTAAAGCTCACCTGTCTATTGTACAGGGGTATCCATACTTCTAAGTGTACTGAAAATACTTCCTTTATATATCCACTGTCATACGAATACTTCAACTTAGGTATTTTTATCCTTTACTTCCCTTTCATCCCTCCATGAACAAGTATGTTCACATCTTTTTTTTTCCCCCTGGCACTTCCAAATGTGAGCAAGTCCCCTTTCAGGGCAAAGATTTTCATTATTAGACCTCAGGTATATGACTTTATTATTTATCTTATTATTTCTTTTAGTATATATCTTACATTTTATGCTTATCTTTACAAACATATATAAAACATCTTTTATACATATACATATGACAGGAAGATATTTTATAAATATATCTCACTCTATATAATATCTCACTGTCACATGTTTTCTCCTAGAGGACGCTGCCAACCCATTCACCCTCCTGAATTTCTGTTTTAAGCTCAATTAATGAACATGATTTGACCTTATTATGCTAGTAGCTATCAAGGAAAAGAAGTTCATGGCACTAAAGGATCTCCAGCAGCAATCCCCTTCCCTTCCTACCAGGAATATCCATAGTTCTCACCTCCTCCCTACCCATGTTTAAGTTCTAGTACTCATGCCCACTTTTTCCATATAGATTGCATGATATAAAACATTTTGCCGACATCAGACAGATGAGGTCCTTTTCTTCCACTCTCTAGAAGTCTTTTAAAAAATAACATGGTTGTACTGGTGTTACCACTCTTTACAAACCCATGTCACATTTTGTCTCATTTACTGCTTACTCTCATACTGCTACAGACTGTTTATTCCCTTACAAAGTAGCAGTGGTGATAAAGTTTTGACTTACCCAGTCAAACCAACCAATCAGTGTTATTGGTGGTGTTCTGACAGTTCTGACTTTAAAGTTAAGACCTTTGGTATTTGTCTTATAGTTAAAAACATCAACGAGGGAACCATCTCGATTATTAGCTGACATGGTACAGCACTGAATAAAATCAAGCCTGATTTGATCCTGCTAAAACTGACCAATTGAGGGTGTGCCGGTTTTGGCTGGGGTAGAGTTCATTTTCTTCCCAGTGGCTGGTATGTGGCTGTGTTTAGGATCTGTGCTGAACATGGGGTTGATAATACAGACATGTTTGTGTTATTGCTCAGCAGGACTTACACACAGCCAAGGCCTTTTCTGGTTTTTGTACTGGCAGGGAATTTAGGGGTGTGTGGGAGGCTGGGAGGAGACAGAGCCAGGCCAGGTGACCCAAACTGACCAAAGGGATATTCTAGACCGTGTGACATCATACTCAGTGTATAGGGTGGGGGGGAAAAGGAGGAAGGGGAGGGGATGTTTGGAGAGATGGCATCTGCCTTCCCAAGTAACCATTGCATGTGACAGGGCCCTGCTCTCTGGAGATGGCTGAACACCTGCCTGCCCATGGGAAGCACTGAATGAATTCCTTGTTCTGCTTTGCTTGTGTGCATGGCCCTTTCCTATTTACCTATCTTTATCTCAACCCACAAGTTTTCCAGCTCTTACCATTCCAGTTTTCTACCAAATCCTGCTGCTGGGGAAGTGAGCAAAGCAGCTGTTTGCTGGCTGGGGTTACTGGGGTTAAACCATGACAGAGGGACACAATGTTCCTTCCATCTGGCAAGAGCCAAGCATTATGCAGTGTTTGGAAGCTAAAGAGCTCTTGTTCCCACTTACTTAACTTGTTGTATAATTATCTATATGGAATTACTGCATTCACACTGCAGTGACCACCCTGTGCCCAAATATTCATGATTCATTTGAAGGATTACTTGAGCAGTATTTCAAGCTATGTAAGTGTAGTGAACACCTGTAGTAATAGAAATAGATTTGACCATCAAACAGCTAAAGCAGACAGTCTTCCCTTCCTTGCCCACGGTGTGAAATGCAATTCCTACATATGTTACACACAGCCTCTGGGGCAACAAGGTGAACTTTCAAAGTTACACAGAAAAACTGGCCACCCACTCAAGTTCTCAGTTGTTGAAGCACCAGGAATCGCCAAGCCAGCCCCAGCTCTTCTGCCAAATTAGCTGCACTTGGCAACTGACCTCAGGATTTCTGATGTGTTACAAACAGAAGCAAGACTTACAAGCTGTTCCCTTTATTTACAAGTAACTGTATCCCAGCAATGTTACAAAAGACACGGGCTTGGCAAGAAGCCTGTGTATCAAGGTGTGCAGCTCCCTCTCTGCTCCTACCAGCCATCTCTTCACTTCCCAGCTATGTGTTTATTCCTGACTGTTCTCTTCCTATTTACAAGACAGATTCCCATGGAAACCCATCCCTTCGTTTCAGTGGACACACTCAGTCTTTGTTGCCCCCCCCCCATAAGCCTACATCTCTATTTAACATGTTCAAATTTGCTCCCTTCCAGTTAGAAATGTCCTGCTTTGGTAGCAGTTTTCTCAGATCCACTCCTTGTTCCCCATCTCTCCTTGGTGATCTTGACAAGGTCAGCCAAAGAGAATCTCCTTCATGGATCATCTTTCTATAATCCAGGAAAGGGCTTGGAAGGACAGTTCTGAGCAGTAAGACAGATGGAAATGTAACGAAATCCTAAAAACATTTGAAGGTCACATTTAGCCAGAAAGAAAAACAAAGAGGCAGACAATTTTCAATGAAAAAATATGAAGATTTAAATGAGGAAAAATTTGAGACAGGGGAATGTATGTATGCAGCTACAAAATAATCTCCTGAAGGAAAAGGCAGAATCTCCTTTGACAGTTTGGAGCTTTTGAGGCACAGACTGAGTAACAGCTGCACAAATGGATTGCAGGGAATGACAGTGCATCAACCCAAAGGCAGACAGGATCATGCTGCCAGGCTAGTCCATGAACAATTCCCTGACAGACATTTCTGCACAGCAAGCATTGACTGCACTTCTTCTATGCTTCATGTTAGAAAAATTCTTTAAGAAAAAAACCAAGCTACAAAGATAAACAGAAATATATGCCAGAGATTAACAAATTTCAGACATCACTGTAAGAATTCCAATTATCACTGTTCTCACAAAAAGCACCACTGGGATTTCTTTTTATTTGTTTAAATTCAGTAGAGATCAAAGAACCCAATTATAATATCTGGCCCTTCCTCCTCTGCAGCCCTTCATTGTTAATTGCTCTGGCTCCTGTTCTTCCACTAAGCATAAATGAAAGCACTGAAACTGAGCCTGCTACTGAAGCAAGCAGAGCAAACTTCCACAGATCTCAACAGAATTAGACCCCTTTTACAAGCAGTGACTTTGCCCTCCAGTTGGCAAAACAAGAAACAATTTGTTCAAATGCAGCATGAGCACCATTCCCTCCAGTGAGGCTTGCTGGGTACCCGGGCACTCTCCTGCTTTTCTAGGCTGCAGCAGGGAACTAGATGGGCTGCTGACTCACCATCTGGTTCCTGGTTTCTTTCTGAGCAGCACATGCTGCCAGTTCCTCAAATCCTGTAGCAGCAATCTCTCCTGTGCCTACAGATAAGCTACTCGGGCATCTAAGACACATAACAAACCAAAGAAAAGAGGAAAACCATGTCCATCTTGTAATAAAAACCTTAAACCCTGGGCCTCTTCTCTAAATACAAAAGAATTGCAACAGAGAATGTATCTACAAAGACTCATGCCACTAACGGAGCAGTAATTACAAATGTAAAATTAATGCCCACTTTGATTACAGTCTGTTCAGCACTTCTGAACCCCTCCCCACATTTAATTCAATAAGGAGTCAATCCCACACAGAAAAATCAATGAAAACAACAGAGTAAATACCTCACGTAGAAGGGTGACATAGGCCGCTCATCTTCTTGGGAGCTAAAAACAAAATATATTTTGTAAGTTAGTATGCAGCTCTGACTTGTATTTGCAGCTGAAGATACTCACTCTTAAAAAGCAGAGACAACAAAAGTGAAACTGCACCCATTACAGAGGTAACACTTCAGTCTGTTTTGTCCTCTGGTTGACACATGGAAGAAAGCTTTAAGTTACTTTCCTTAAATCCTGGAAATCCAACTCATTTCCCAATGTCCACAAATGTGGCGTAACAGATCCCCTGCTAGACAGCCAGGAGTCATTCTGACTCTGCAACAGTGCTAGGGCTATTCCCATAGCAACAATCAAGCATTTTGCCAGGAAAACCAAGAGAGTCCTTTGCTGTCTGCTGCTCCAGAATTAAACAATCTGCCTATTAAAGCCAAATTTGGGAAAAAAAAAAAAAAAAAAAAACAAAACAAAGGAAATCTTGAGTAACCAAAGAAACAACTATGGCCATAGGTGTACACATGAGGCTACCTACTCCCCAGTTTTACCACTCCTGTGGAAAGTTTATTTGAATGATTTTTCTGAAGGTTTGAGATCAGGGATTGCCACTGGCTGGTGTGGAGGTCTCCTGACAAAATGTTTAGTTGTGTTTTAGTCGTCAGATGGCCTGGCCCCAACATAAGCACCTGGCAAGTGACTTACCAGCCCTGACACAGCTCATTGTGCCTGTCCTGGCACAAGGGTAACAATGAGCTGGGACACAGCAACACACATGATCTCTTGGATTTTATTGGCCTATAAAAGCTGCTCTAAACACTTGATAAAGGGGAAAGGAACATCTCTGTAGGATTTGCAACTAGGAAATCAAGTACTCAGGGACTTTCTGCAGCTTCCATTGGAGCCAGCATGCAGCTCCCTCAGCAAGGTGAGCCAAAACTGGTCTGCAGCCAGGTAAGTACCCTGCCCTCACGCTGCACAGAGCCAGAGGCAGATTGAACCATGGCTCATTTCCAACCCAGCCAATGTTAGAACAGATCCACAAACATGAACTCCAAATTCATGGAGGAGAGCAGAGCATAAGGGAGAAGGCAAGACACAAGGGACTCAAAAAGGCAGGCTGACAAATAAACAAGCCAGTGCTCCAGAGAAATAATCACCTCAACTAGAATATGGAAAGACTCACAAACATACATCTACAGAAAAGACCCTAAAGGACAAGATGCAGGAAACCTAATTTGAGGGTAATACCAAGCACCACAGAGTGGAAGGAAGTGAATCTGCCTCTAAATCAGTGTGGCCTGCCAAAACTTTATGCCCTCTGAAAGCCTGGACAGCTTTCAGCAGCTCCCCAAGAAGACTGGGAGCACAGCTGCCAGTGGGAACCTTGCTGCCACTTCACCAGCCTGTTTTCAGTGGCCTGGACAAGCTGCAGTGCCCAGGGCTGCTGCTGCTGCTCCCAGAGCCACGCAGGACACAGAGCAGTGCACAGCAGGGGGAGAGTGCCTGCCTGTCAGCTGAGGCTAACAGCACCTCAAGAGCCTTCATGAGAAACTGCTACAGCTTTGAGACTGCCTAGAAAAGGTTGATGGAAACGTGGAAATACACATTACTGCCTTCCCTGAAGGCAACCTGCAACAAAGACATGGGTAGGAACCTCTGCTAGGTAAGGCTCCCTCCCCTGATGGTATGAAGTCTCCCAGCCTGTATGCATGCTACCACTTTATTTGGCACTCACAGAATATTTTTTAAGTGTAAAGAAAGCACTTTAAACTCACAAAGCTTTTTGCTATGTTCAGTTCACTGCTTAATAGCTGTACTTGTAATCTCAATGCAAACAAATCCAAGTAGTGGACAGAAAACATGAAAAATTTTTTCTCACATAAATGAAAGTTCACAGTGCCATGAAGATTTCTGTGCATTAATGCAACTTCAAATGACACCACCAAATGCTGCTTTATGTGCAAGTGGCAGTTGTTGAAGCCACACCAAACATGTTTTCCATCATAAACACCCCTCCTTCTTTCAAGGTTTGTAATTAACTTCCAAATCAAAGCAGCACAATCATACAAAGTCCAAATAATCTTTTGCATTTATGCTCCCAACGTTTGTTTTGACAGTGCAGATGGAAAAGTAGTATTCAGCAGGGACTCTGAATCCTCTTGCATTTCCTTCCCTTTCTTCCACAGCAAATGTAACTGGATGCCTCTTAAGTTCAAGCAAGTTTTCTAACTGCATAAAATTTATCAACCCATACAATGAAATTGAGGGCAAACAAATATTTTAAGCCCATTAGCTGGGAATGGCAGAGAAGAAAGCTCTTACAGAAGTCAGAAACCAAATATCACTTTCATTTAGATCAAGTGTCAAGATTTCACATGGTTGGTAATAATTGTAGCTGTGAAAAACCTCTCTTACTCAATAGTGGTTCAATAGTTTTACAAGTGCAGCAAATGAGCAGTAGCTGAATCTGGGGTGAAGACCTCCAACCCAACTAGTATGAAATCCAGACTTTTGACAAAACCACAAAAATATTCTAAATTTCTACCTTGCCCAGCAAAGAACTTATCCATTAGACAAACAGGCTTAGCAGTGAATTAAATTTTGGGAGACTTTTGTCTGGTTGGAATTATTTTATCCTCAAAGTTTTGTCCAGATTTACATATGCTTTATGTTCAGAAGGCATGAAATAACTTAAAAAAACTCCAGTTATTTATTCAACTATCACTGATTACCTGGCCAAGCAGGTGAGTGCAAAATACAGCAGCCTCTTTTCTCAAGCATATAAATAGCTCACCTAAATCCAGGGATTAAACAGAAATTAATCGCTTCCATGAAACACTTGGGAGATTACATGACAACTTCCTTCCTGCTAAAAACCAAAACAAATACCAGCCAAACTAAGAAAAAAAACAAAACAAACATAAAAACCCACAACAAACCACACTTGTTCTATTTCATGGGTAAAGAAGTAATATTATGTATGTTTGCGACCACCACTGAAATAATAAAAAGTTTGTCAGACTGGATGGAACACCAGTTTAGCCCACCAGTTAGTTTAGCACATTTTGGGATTGTCAGGCACATCCTTTCCATTTCTGAAGAAGGAAATATAGGAAAGCCTAGGTGAAGTCTAAATGTAAAATGATCAATCTCCATTACAGAAGGAGAGTTATCCTTTTGTGCCTCCCTCTTTTGCAGCAGGAATGTTACAGGCAGTGTTACATTCACTTCTCACATTCTTAAACAGGTAATCATGTTTTGGTTTTTGTTTTTTTCTGATGTCTCATAGAACCACGGAATCGCTGAGAGTGAAAAAGACCTCTCAGAACAAGTCCAACCTTTAAATCATCTTGCCCTGCAGGCAGAATAAGGGAGGTGCTGAGCCTGTTGCAGAACACCCAATTAGATGGAAAGTTCCCGATTTATTTAGGTGCATAAGGAATACCCCACCCCTGTCTCAGCCCTGTCCTCGCTGGCCTGAGCTCCCATCACAGGTCAGAGTGGCTCAGGGTCCTTCCTCCTTCTTTCATTTGCACTTAACCAGCAGCAGCTCTTCTGTTCCTGGCACTGGAACCTCCCTTACAAAGCTACTGCTGCTTTCCTACTCCACATCTCTTTTCAAACTTAAATGGGACATTTAGTCGATCAAATTTTTAAAAAATACTCCAGATTTCGGCTTTGTGGGAGTTTTTTTGTTAGATTTTTTTTTTTCTTTTACAATTATGAAAATGTACTTTGACTCATGGGTCAACATTTTGCACCAGAGATGAAGGGCCTAGACACTGGCAGGGTCTTGCTGCTCAGCCAAGGTCATGTTTTCCTAATGCCCTGCCAGAGGCTCTGTTTGTTCTGACCTTAAATGTTAGATAAGGGAATGGCTCCCTTTCGATTCTACCACAGAAATTCTCCACTTTGAAAGAAATGCAGCTGGTTTTTAGTGAGAATTACTTTTTCAATGCAAAGCAATAGCTGCTTTTATTTTTAATGCAATCAAACAAAAAGCCAATGAAAAATTCAGTGACATCAAATTACTAATAATATCAAAAGTTAAAGCAGGCTTTGGAGGGAGGAGAAGGAAAGCTATGTTTGGGTGACTTCTGAAGGCTTCAAACTTATCTCCCTCTTGTTTTTTTTATCATCATTAAGAACACCTATGCCTCTTTGGATTAAAAGATTGCAACTACTGAAAATTTAAACAATATTGTTTGTTTACTTATTATGACATTCAACACCAACAACACTAAAAACAGCTTCAAGGAAACATTGATTTTGAGGCCACAATAGCGCTTTTTGCTGAAGGTCTCATCTTATTCACAAATTTTTCAGCACTTTTTCACCTACCCAAGTCATTTCCCCATAAAAGTTATTTCAATGTTGCAAAAAAATGCAAGATTGAAACAGCTCATGAAAATTTATTGCATGCTTATTTTCTCAATAGAGCTATTTACCCATAGCTTGTGCTTCACAGCAGTGGGTAAAAGGCAATGATTTTGCAAATGAGAAATAGCAGGCAACACAAGCTTTTGCCTTCAAATAAATCCTTCAAAATAAACTTCCTTCAAATAAATATTGAGGCACATTATGCAAAAGAAGAAAGAATAATACCATCCTTGATGCAAGATTAACCATAAATTTAATCTAACATCATAACACTGCAGTGACACAATGGTCATCACTAAAGTCAGGACCTACCCTCAATCCTTGAGCAATGCCACCCTTGCTCTACATCCTTAAATGGAGGGGGAGGAGGGAATGCCATATATGCACTGTTTAAAAAACAAATGCTCAACAGCTATTTTCCTGTGAGAGTTATTTCCATGCCAACATTTCCATTTTCCCTGAAGATTAACTTTAATAAGTCAAAACCATAACGTGTTGTTTCAGATATTTATCTCCAGTCTTTACAATAGCTGTGCTTACATCTAACCATGCATACCACTGAAAATTAAGTAAGCTACTCAGCAAATGAGCCACACATAAGAATCCAAGGCTGACAACTCAACTTTTTTATTCTGAACTTACATATTCTGCAAAAATATCATACTATGCAAAATATCTCCAATTACTTGGGTGCGGGTGAACTGGTTTAAATATTAAACTCCAAAGGATCTCCTCATCTTCCTCAAAGCTGTTTCTTCAGCATGTTTTTCCTAAAGATCTCTCAAATAAATTACAATGCACTGGCATCTATCCAGAGGCATAACTGTGCAGGCTGTATATGAGGAGGCTCTGAGACTGAAGCATATTACCTGAAAAGGAAAAAAAGTATACTGAAGGCTTTCTGCACACCTCCTTCTACTTCAAAGCAACATTAGAGATCAGAGAAGTATAGGCTATCCCATGGCAAGCTGAAGTGAGCAGAACTTCTTGCTGATTAAGTGCCACTGTGAGCAAGAGGCAGATTTTCCATTTATATTAACATACCTGAATATCCCGGAGCCCTTGACAGCATAATTTTGTGTAATTATTTTGTGCTTACTATCCTTCTAGATTGCAAATGTGTTTATCTTTTATAAAATGACGTCAATGTTAAACAGCTCACTTTTGCTGTTTTACTTCTTAAGCTAGTTGGGTCTTATTATGAAAGATGGGGCAGTGTCTTTTCTTTTACTTGTGGTTTGGCAATGGTCCTCACTAGGGTAAAATCAGAAAATGGCTCAGAAAGAGGCAGAATGAATGCACCAGCCAAAGTCTCACCTCTTCTCAGAATTTAACAGTGAAGTTGCATAACACACACATACCTGTTGCATTATAATGGCAAAGAACTGTTACTAGGTAACCAGTGATTTCAGTTTCAGGATTGTTTGTTAAAAGCTTGCACACTTCAAATAAATGTATCTAAGGGGCCAGTTTTTAGGCAAATATTAATATTTTCTTGCTTAATCAGGTGGACACCCCAGAGACAAACACCAAAGAAAATTTCCACACCAATCTCCTCTTTTAGTCAGAGCCTTCCACTCCAGTGGTACTGAGCAAGAGCTTCCACAAGCTCCTACACTCACCATGTCACAGCTGTGACAAGGGGTCAAATCTGAGCTTGGAAGACAAAAAACTCACATAGCATTTTCTAACAAGCTATGACTCGAGGAAGATGAGAACCACAGGTTTAAATTTTTCTTCATTCTTCCACCAGAAGAAAAAAACCCACCCAAACCCAAAGCAAACAAAGAAAAAACTAGATTCAAGTTCTCTCCGCCCTCAGAGAGCATACTTCACATCCATATTCCAGAATATACTTCGTTAGGGCTTGTCAAGCACTCCCAGTACCTTGGATAGAAAGTGATAGCAAAGTCCAAAAGATCAGACTTATTTACTTATGTACAACTTAAACACAAAAATGTTCACAAATCTGATAAAGAGAACACAGCAGCCACCCCTCCCAAAACAAACAAACAAAAAAAGGTGGAATACAGCAGTGTTCTCGGGCTGAACTGCTGGGAACTTGTGAAAGATCCCAAATGAACCAACCAGTAAGATAAATCAAACAATCCTGGTAACCAATCAGGTAAATCAAACAAGCCTGGTAACAATCCAGACAACTGCTGCTGTACAGGTTAGAAACTGATCAGTCACATTCCCTATTGCTTTCAGATGCACTTGCTAAAAATATTTGTGATGGCCTCACTCTTCCACTACCTTGACTTGTTAAGCAACAGGGGCCACCGATCACAAACAAAGGCCAAGTGTGTACCTGCCTTCCTTATCTCCTACTGAAACTGGCAGATATTACTGTAAAAGGCAGCCACAGGCCTCAGCTTTGCACAGCTGTTGTTAAATCTGCAATACACTGAGCTAGAATGCACGAATCAAAATATGCATTAACAGCATTAGTAACACTCTAACTACGAAGCTGGGATACCAAAGTGAGCTAATGCTATTCTGGAAAGATGGTAGCCTAATAGCAATAGAAGAGACAATCACTGGTGGGTAAGTTGTTGGAAAATCAGTGATGCAATCCATGTGACATTCACCAGTGCCTTCTACAGCACTTGGGCAATATAGTACCTACTGCAGTGAGGATCCAATACATTTGGCCTTCCACCTCTTCCCATGCAATGAAACATAACCCTGACATCCCCACTGTCACTCCTTCACAGCAGGACACCATACCCATCACATGCCCTTCCACAGACATCTATATATAGGATGGCACCATTATAGTCCATATGGCTCTATGAAAGCACTTTGTATGATTTTCTGGAAGACAGACTCACAGCTCACACAAATCTTGGTAGACACAGAACCCTTTTCCCTCTCCCAAGTTTCACACACCAGCTACACGTTTGTACTGCTTCAGCACAGGAAGGTTTCCATGGTAGGCACAGCATGGCCAGCCTTGTGGCCCCAAGGAGAACATGGAGCAGAGCACCTGCAGGAGATGGGCAGGAGCAAGTTCACTTAACCCAGGAAGGGACCCAAGTGTGATTACTGCAGGCAGCTCATTCCCTTCCTTGAGAGAGAAAGACAGATTCTTTCAGCTTGGCATGTGCCCTAAATCACAGAACCTGAAGGGTGCCACTACTCTGATTAAACCCAGTAACAGTAACCATGCACTGCAATTTGTCCTCAGCTTGACCAGCAACATCAGCCTGTGCACCCCACAGCAAGCACAAGCAGAGTGCTATCCATCCTGGTACTAACCAATACTGGAGGTATCAGCTTTCCTGAAGCTGACAAAAAATGCTCAAAGCCAGCAAAACTCTGCCCTGAGGGAGGGAAGAACAGGAAAATAAAGGTGCAACCTGGAGAATGCCATTGTAAAGGGATCTGGCAATCTATGTCAAAAAAACCAAGGTGCTAAAACGTACAGTATACACAGCCTAAAAATAGATCAAGGAGATGGAAAAGGAGCCAGAATTGCGTGAATTAAACAATTTTAGCTGAAAAAGTCAAAAACAATCCTGTACCATGCTTACGGCTTAAAGGAGTTTGAAGAAAATGCCTCATTTTTGAAGTGCTGACTGCATCTCTAACTGATGGAGACTTAGTCCTTGCAACAACAAAGAGATTAATTAGAGCCAGCCTGTGATACCTATCTTCCCCTGGGGTGAAGAGTCAAGAGCACAATAACAACCACTTGTTCTGACCACTGATAGGACAGACAGATCCTTGAAAGGTTAAAGATATTATGTGAGACTGGTCCTTCAAATAGAAATGATGCACCATGACCACTTCTTTAAGACATTCAAACCATATTTCTGTTTCTCTGCAGTCATCAACATGGAACCCCATGACTGCAATAGTGCCAAAGAGACTTTTTCCACACCTACCTGCAGAAGAGCCTGCACTTTATCAAGGCAACAACAGTCTGGGCAGCAATTTCAGTTACTATTTTATTGTGTTCGAGTAAGCAGCAACTCCGCAGCTTCTGCTGAAACAGCACCACCACAGTGCTGAAATGGCACGGTCAATTTTTTATTTACTGTTTCGTAGATTACAGAAAGATTGATATTCAGGCCATTCAAATACTACTAGGGGAGATATGGACTGCTTAATTTTGAGAACTGAACGAATAGTAAAACTAAAAATAAGAATTTGATGACCCAGTGAAAGGGCTGTGTACACACCTCCCCGCAGCGGGTCTGTGCCCTGCCATTTCAGAAGCCTGACTGCAGCTGTCCCTGCCATAGCGTGGCGGGAGCACATGCCAGCACAGGTACTTGCTGACAGCTGGTGCTGCAGGGAGGTGTGTGCCGGCACCCTGGAAACACCCAGCCCCTTTTTCTCCGAAAACTAAACCTGCCGCCCGTGCTGCGGCAGGCGGGGAGTGCGAGCTGCCAGCCGGAGGTGGATGTGCGCAGGGGCCGCGCTCCCGCACCGCAGCCCCCGGAGGGATGAGGGATCGGCATCGCCCGGATGGCCGGGGTCCCTCTACACCTGGGAGCCGCTCCTACCCCGGACAGAGAAATCCACAGCTCTGTGGATTTCGGGGCGCTACATCGAACCCCCATCTCCGCCCGAGGACGCCGGAGATCTCCCACCCCGGAGATCCGCTATAACCCCACTTGTTGCACGGCCGGGTATCCCACTCCCGAGCGGGCACCCCCGCTCCCAGGCGGTCCGAGTCCCGGCTCCCCCGTGGCGGACAGCCCGGCAGGAGCCCCGGGCGTGCCCCGGCTGCACACGTACCTCTGCAGGGGCATCACCTCGCACGCCATGCTGGCCATGGAGCCGCTGCCCGCCCGGCCGCCCGCCGCGCCTCTCGCCGCGCCCGCAGCGCCGCCAGCGCTTGGCCGCGGGGAGCGCCCGGCCCCGGGGAGGGGCGAAGGGGCGGCCGGGCCCGGGTTGGCGGCTGGCGAGGGCCCGCCCCAGCGCCCGGAGCCCCGGCCCGGCCCCCGGCTGCGACACCCGCCGCGCCCCCGGTCCCTGCCCGCCCCACCGGGCTCGGCAGGCACAGGTTAACCAAAAGCGGCTTCTGATGTCCGCTTGGTTCTGGGCCTGCAAAAGGTGCCGCAAGCTCAGGGCTAATGGCTCCTTTCAACAGAAAGACTGCACAAAGTCTTCTGTATCCCCTTCAGTGACCCACCGCCCTTGTCCCTAAACTCGCCCAGAGTGCAATGCAGTCTCTCCCGAGCTCCGCTCCGGGAAGGGCAGGCGCGGTGCCCCGGGCACACAGAGCCCCGCAAAGCTCCAGACACTCTAGCGGGGCTGCTCTGGCTCTGGCCTCACACACCTTTACTGTGGAGCGGTGTCTATCAGGGCTGGTAAAACCTCTGAACCTGACCCCTTCGTGCTGCGGTACATACTACCGCGGTTTGAAAGGCTTGTGCTGTAGCTGGCCACCCATTTCCGACCCGGCGCAAAGAGAACTCTTCTTCCCTTAATATCTGAACTCAAGAAACAACTCATGTTCACAGTGGACTATTCTCAAGCACTCCTGCTTCTACATCTGTGGCTGCTGACCAAATACTGCTCTGAAACAACAAATCACAGCATTCCATTGGGCAGAATTTTGGGGCTGGGAAGAGCAGTAGCAAAGGCACCAAGCACAAAGGGTGTGTTACTTGCCGGGACACAGCAGCCTCCAAAAATGAATAGCACAAAATCACTGAGGTCTTGCACTGAAACATTTAATGGTTACTGAATGAGCATACCCAGAGTTTTACTTTTCACTTTTGCAGCTCCTCTGCCCAGAAGGCCTGAGGAATTGCTCTCCATTTCCCCCAGCATTGGACAGAAACGCTTCTGCTGCTGCCCTGTCTGTGAACAATGTTATCACACTGCATACTTTGCGTGATGGGGAAAGGGATGATCCTAATCTGATAAAGGGGACTAAGAGTGTCCTTTCAACACTTTAGGTGGTACAAACCTAATGGCACATATCAATCTTCAAAAACTCAAGTCAATATTGGAAGTACCATCCTGTTCAACCCTAGAGGGGATTAGTGCTGGCTTGGGAGAAAGCTGAGGCAGGAGCTTAGTACCTGTATGTTTAACACTTCTATAGAGATGTAGGTCATGCCAACTAAACATGAGCCACATCAGCTTTCCAGAGAAGCAGCCAACACTCCCAGGTTAGCAGAGGGTATCAGACATTTCACAGGGATGCCCAACACATCCTGGCCCTTGCCAGCGGGGGCATTTTCTGTCAAAATCAAGAGCAGTGGGCATGCAGCCTCAGAAAGCAGTGGCATGGAGTAGAGACACAGGGGTCAATTGAGACGTAGATGTGGCTTTGCTTCAGTACCCTGAGCTGTTTAATATCTGCTTCTGTCAGCTGGCTGACTGGAAGAAGTGCTTTAGTAATGCTTCTGCCCACTGCCTCAGCACAAGCCTGTTCTGCTGTGACAGTCACACCACGCACAGCACAGGGCCCCTTTTTAGGAAAGTCAGCAATGCTGATAAAGCACTCTGCCATCATGGATCTGGGCTGCTCTTACCCATTGCAATTAAATGAGTATCTTGAGGACTTCCTGGTAAATTAAATGCACCATATGTGCTCATAAGCAACTAAAACTATGAGTGAAAGATTTTATCCTGATAAATAAAATGACTTCAGTATAAAACAAAAGCATCTTGTACTATTTCAACAGTTCGACAATAAATCAAATTGACTTTTCCTGGCCAGTCTTTTTTTTATACACACACAATTATTCATACTTTATTACACTTCTATAAACTGAGTGTTACCATTGGGATGCCATTAAAAAAACTTAATTTTCCACATTTAACTAAGGATCCATCTACATGGGCAAGGAGTCAGGGATCTTCAGAGCAGCTTGCTGAATAAACAGAAGTGGAATAACTTAAATAGCTGCTGTACTATTAATTTATACACTAGCTATTCTGTCATAACTTCCCTGGGACTTGCTTGTATAAATAAGCTTAAAAGTACTAAGCTCCTTGACAAAGAATTCACTAACAAAAAGAGATCTTGTAATAACCAGAAAGATTAATTTACAGATTAGCATCAGTGAGGAAGGTTAGCTTGTGGCATCATGCTAAAATTAACCAGATGCCAACAGTAAAATTGCAGGGCTCCTTGTGCCCTCAACACTCAGATCCACCTTTTGTTTCTGTTCTCTTCTTTTGCAGTCCCCTCAATGGGTATCAGCTTTCTCCTTGCATCCTCTTATGTCTCTTTCAACATTGCCAAAGCCATCACAGCTAAGAAGGGGTACAGGAGCTCATGTTTCCCTACACCTATTGGCACACAACTTCAGACACTGTTGAAAGGTGACCAAAGCTGAAAAAATGCTAGCTGGTTGCTAGCACTGCTGGTTTCCCAAAGGTTTATTTACTTTGAGAACAGCTGCAGACACTGCAACAAAAGATTTTAACATGGAGAAATGTCAGAATGGAATTTTTAAAACTCCTTTTGAGGACTGTGGCCAACCATTGGTAAAAGTGGTAGTACAGGATGCATGTCACCTTAGGTCAGTTCACACTGTCTCAAAGGGCCCTTTGAATCTCTCAGCTGCTACACAAGAACACAAATCTTAATTCTTCACCTCCCCTGTTCATGTGTAGGGACCACAAGTGATTTATTTGTGGCACAAAGCAGGCAGACAAAAGCTGCCAGAAAGCTGCAGTCTTATCTCCAAACAATTCCACTTCCTTCACACAGATGTTGATGGTAAAACCAACTTGCTATTTGTCAGAGGCAGGAATTCCTACCCTCCCCTTGCCCTCTTATGCCTTTTTTTAACTCGCATAAACTCAGGCTGGGCTAGCACACATAAAACCTGGGATTATACAACATTTTGGTTTGGATTTGCTTGTACTAGTTGCATTTGTTCTCCCATATTAAACAAAGAAGGCAAAATCTCTTCTGCAAGTTCATATAGTTCTTGCATTTATATTACTCAGAAAGGCCAAACTCATCTGTTGGCACCAACAATGCTCCACAGAAGCCCTTTATGGTACCACCAACTACAGAAACAGAGGATGAGGGAAAACCCTCTCTCAGGACAGGCACAGCATCCTCTCCACTGACTGTATGCTCCCTAGTGCATTGAGAACATTTCAGGAAAATAGACAGAAAATAACAATAAAAATGATAAAGTCCCTTGAAATACCAACACATACCACCACACTTCAGCACCTACATCAAGGCAACACCTGTGTTCGAACTATTTGATTTGTAAATTTCTTACTGAGTTTCAACAGAGGGAGAAAAACACTGGCTGGAACTAAATATGAACAATCACTTTTCTCCATCAAAGTTGAAAGAACAACTGCATGTTTGGGAAGGAAGTCTCCTGTCAATCATCATTACAGAAGTGCTTTCTCCTCTTTCTTTCCCTTTCATACTTTGCTGCACACCAAGTAATTTTCTCAGCATATAAAGCAACAAGAGAAGAGGATCTGTGAGCAGCACCAGAGGATACAAGATATGTGATCTAAATAATGGATTTTATGAGGATATGATTGTGTCTGCCTCCTGTAAAACAGTTATCCCTTGCTTCACTGCACAGTCATACATAAATCAGACACTATTCAAAAATTAAAAAAAAAAAAAAGAAAAGAAAGGCAATCTTTCCTGGTCTGACAAAATCTGAGGGCTTTTAGGATGCTACTCAATACCATCAATTTATTCCCACAATGCTTTCTAAGTTACGCAACATTTTCCTTCTGGCAGAAACATGAAATGGAAAGGAAATATATTGTCAGACTGAAAATTATAGAATGTACTTTTCAAAATACTACCAATACAAAATTAAAAATTCCATTATTTATGTACACATACTTTTATTAACAGACACATTTTCCTCTTTAAGGTAGCTATGCATATGAACATCTGCCATTATAAAGGATAAATACCCTGGAAAATCTCCTGCAAGCCAGAAAACTTGTGTGCAGATATGAAATAAGCAAGTCACACATAAATAGAAGCTGTGGCCTTCAAGTCCAAACAAAGCAGATAGACAATTCAAAAGGCCCCCTTCCCAAAAGGGCACAAACAGGAAGAAAGACCAACTAATACATTAAAAGCATAATTTAGTGAAAGGGGACTCCTCAGAAAGGTTTAAAAGTAGTAATGGTGACTTTGCAAAGCTGGCGCTCAGCACTGTTTCACTTAAGGATGTTTCAATGATCTGTAAGTAAAAGTCAAATTATAGTGGTGGTTATTTTTATGTATGTATACTGCTATATTTTTATGTATGCTGGTGGTTTTTATGTATGTTGTGTGCAAGCCAGCATTAAAACTTTCAAAATCTGGGAACTATTTGCAAGATGGGGGTACAACATCGTACTTACAAGCCCAGAGTGACTGTGTGGCTGAAGAAATTATCATCATCCTCAGAGACATCAACATGGGTATTACATAAAAAAGGTGTGTTATGTCTGTATTTCCTGCTAGGTTTTGGTTGTTGCAAAAGACTTTGATCAGTTCAAGAATTCCCATTTCAAGCAAGTTGTGAAAAACTGAAGAGTGCTAAGAGACAGCCCATGAAGGGCACACAAAAACTAAACCCACACATTTAGTGTTTTTCAAAGAAAATCATTGATGCATGCAGGAAACATTAATACTTGACCTAGTACTCACAAACTGATGAAGACTCAATGGTTGGAAGTCAAAGATTTGCAAGTCATGTCTAGAAATTAAGACATTTTAAAGTGGTGAGAATAATTAACTACTGATGTAATTCATCAATAATTATAGTGAATTTTTAATGTTCTTAAAAATTTCAGTTGCCTCCATTTAGGAACACCAAGCCATATACAAACAGTCTAGATGGAATTTGCAGAATTTTCTTTCTTATTTTTGTAACTGATATTCCTCTTGTCCAAAAGAGGAGCAGGATGCTCTCAGCTGACTTCATTTTACCCCTTTTAGTTTTTGCACTGCCATAGAAATACAAGCCTTGTTGGCATATCTGTGGAGAATATACTAGTTTTTGCACAATAGCTCTTCTGTTCCCTCCTGCAACTCAGAGGCCAAATCACCTTTTAAACATTTTAAGCTACTTTAAATCTGTTAAGGAGGAACCATATTCCAGAACTGTTCTTTAAACTTGCAGGGACAAGAGAAAAGTATGCACCAAACTGAAAGCTTCTCAGAGCTTCAGGTTCTCAGCATTCCTGATCTCATCCAACAGATAAGCACAAAAGTTTCCCATTGCAAGGGACACCTCATGCTCCCTGGAGACCTAGATTTGCTGCTGTGGCTTCCCTTCAATAAACAGCAGTGTCCTTTGCAAGCACTGCCACACCCGCTTGCCCGCTGCTTAAACTTGTTCCAGAGGACTCTCACCCCACGGGATAGCCCAGAAATTATTTCTTGGCCTCCATCCTGGAGAAGGGGGAGGATTGGGAGTAGGTTCCTGAAGGGTTTCCTGGGAAAGCAACAAGTGATGAATGGTTGTGCCAGCTAATCTGCTGTGGGAACAGGGTAAAGCATGCTGAGTGACAAGGTCACTAGGTTCTTCATCTGCACCAGTTAGTGCAAGTGCCAGAGCATGGGAGAGCAAGCAGACAAGCAGCAGTCCACTCTGGCACAAGTTATTTTCAAAGCAGACTTTCTCCAAAGCTCTGCTAATCTAATGAAATTCCTAAATTTTAGTGCACAATTAAATTTCTCCCACTCTTCTAAACTGTCATTTCTTTAAAACACTAAATTGTTTTTTCTACAAAAATGTTTGCGCAAAAGCTTTTTAAAAATCCAGCTGTTTCAGACCAATGAAAATGTCTTGAAAATTATGAAGAATAAGCATTCATTTGTTAGCAAAAATGTTTTAAAATATTTAAGTGAGTCTCTGGTGCTTCCTCCATGATTTATATTACCTACCAAAAATATCACTGCTTTTACACTTTCCCATCTTCCAAAAACATCCTTCCACTCCTCTACAAAATTACTATCCTTTGAAGTCCATACCTCTGCACCCATCATGTTTCCTGCTTCCTAAAGCACCTTCAAGTGACGTGCTTGTAATCCACACAAAAAACAAGGATATGGGAAGGGGCTGAGGAAAGCAGAGGAACAGGCCACACCATTCACGTTTGCTGCACGTGGCTTTTTACTCCACCGAAAGATAAACTGCTGTGTTGGCAGAGGACGCAGTCTGGCAGAGTCACCCTCCAGAAAAAACCCTCCAGGAATAGCTCCTCTTCTCCAGCTGACAAAGTAACTGAAAGGAGTCCCCCTTTGTACCAATGCCCCAGTGGCCGGCCTGGCTCCGGGAGAGCTGGTGGGAAAAAGATGACTCGGCAGGAGAGGTGGACTCTGGCAGGAGAGATGGACTCTGGCTGAGAAGTACTAAAACAAGAGTGAGCTGGGTGAGAATAACTCCACTCTCTGCCTAGAGCTGCAAGATACATCTGCCACAGAAGCAAGGGAGATCCTGCTAAAAGGCAACTCCAGATCCATTAAAACCTGGCTGCATTTGAGCAGAACACAGCCCTCTCAGGTCAGCCTTGGGGCTTCTTCCTGTGCCCAGCTGTGTGTACAAAAGAAACAACAAATGGTTGTTTATGCACAGCCAGATACAGAGATATAGAGGGCTTAATCAGCACAGCTCACTGCTGTGCCCCTCATTTGCAACATCAGCTTTGAGCCTAGCTGCTCTGTACGTGTCCAGGCTGTGCAAACACCCTTCTGTCCCACTGCAGGACACTCCTGTCAGGACTGGCACAAGTGGATGCTGCAAGAAAACAAGTTCAGCATACAAGTTCATCATCAGGAACATTCAGAACAACGTGGGTAAGGTCTGTAAGTTTTCAACTTCCCAACCACCTCTCAGAGTCTTGGGAAAAGAACATATTTTTCTACTCAAGGAGCATAAATCCAGCAAAAGCTAACAAGATTTTAGAGGAAACTTTTTTTTTGTGATGCTCAATAGCTGTTAGAACAGTGATCACTTGAATTTTTTTTTTTTTTTTCAATTTGACACTTTCTGAAGTTTCAGGATGGGATTTTTTGAAGAAAACATCTATACATTTTATAAAATATGTTGTAGTGATTGTAGTGCTCCCAATCATTTTTCAGTGGCTAGAAAGTTCCTAACCATAAAGCAGAACAATAAAACAGTTATTTTATTAGATATTAATCCCTCCCTATGTGACTCAAGCTTTCTGAACGTACAGAGCCTGAGACTGTGAAAGGACCTGAGGAACTGGTGGTGGAATCTTTTGTTTCCAGGAGTCCTGTCAAAGCCTTAACAACTACAAGTAATTAACAACCAAGCAGTTTTTGGTTTTTCTTTGCAACTACCTAGTGGCCTCTCTTTGCAGGCATCCCTAGCACAAACACACTATTTCAGCAGGTGCATAATGAAAAGAAAGCTTTGGTACAGGAACAGAACTATCTTCACACTTCCTAACTGCAACCCTCTCTGGCCAGGAGAGGGTTGAGCCAATGTGAGAAGCGCAATTTGTAGATAAGCAGTCAGCTTGGGATCATCCTCCTCACAACAGATAAAAGGAGAGGAAATCTCTCGTGGCCACTGACCATGAAAGAGAAGGATTTTACAACGCTGAAACAGCTCGGAGCCAAACCGATGCAAGCAAAGTGACAGCAGCGAGTGACAACTCTGCCATGCCACGCTCAGCCTCTTCTTATTAGAGAGCCAGCTGACCACTTTGAGTAAAAATATACATGTGTGTCACAGGAAGTCACAGCTGAAGGCAGCAGCCTACGCTGCAACGTGCTGAACACAACGTCCAAACGCGCAGCTCTCCCAGCTGAACCGGGAAATTGCAGCAGCAAACAAACCTGACTAAGAACCCAATGACCTCTGCCTGCTGATCTTCCTGTGGGGACTGCCTGCAGGACATAGGCCCAGGTCCCCTCTGGGAAGGAATACCTCACAGCCTCAGGTGATCAAAAACTGCTGGCTCTGCACAGCTAACGGAAAAAGAGCACTCTGTGCTGAGCCTCCCCTTCGGAACAATGGACCAGGCACTTCAGCAGACAGCCTAAGGAAGTTACAGGAGAGGGAACTACTTACTTATTGAAGTAAAAATAAGTCAAGTCACAGTGCAGAGGCTTTGTTTCTTCCCTACTTGCTTGAAACATGAGTTAGTGATGGGTGTCTTGGTTTATAAACACATGAATATTAAAAGCACAAAGATTTCCAAAGTTAGCCTACACTCCTTATGATTCACTGTGTGTTCTCCAATAAAAGGTCACATATTATTTTGTTTAAAAATTACTTAAAAATCATACAGATGTTTGTCCTTTATTTCCTCAGCACATCTATTATGTGGTCCAGTTGGTATCAGAAAGCCATCAGCTTCATGAGATGTTGGGATTTCCTCCTCACAGCAAAAGCAGATAACAAAACAAAAAATCCTTCTAGCTGAGAGAGCCATGCCTGAGGTACAGAAATGGAGTCATTTTTTTCCAGCTTTGTTAGTCAATTACTGTGAATTTACTGTAGTTTCTGATTTCTAAGGCTGCTGGATGCTGTCCCAGGAAACAGGAAAAGCTAATTTGGCTTGGCTCATGGACCAAAAGAAGAAGTTTTGTTTCCATATGCACATTATGACAATAAAAGTGCATATGTGCCTTCCACCTCGAATAGTCACCAGATCCTTGTTTTATATATGAATCTTCTGGCTTACAAGATGAACCTCCACTTCCGTGGCACAGGTCAGGGCATCAGATTCAAAATATTCCCCATCACACAAGCCATAATTTGTCACCATGTAAATCTTGCAAAGAGAGACAAAGATGAAATGGCTAGAATTATAAAGGAAAGTTAGAATAGTGTAATGGACAAAGCCTAATTTAAAGGAGTAACCTGTGTGGGGTGGAAGAGAAAGGTCAAACGCTTGGAAAAGTACACTGAAATCCACCCAGGTGACTTGCATGGAAAAAATCTACATAATTACATGTAACTGTTATTATATCTGGGCTATAGACAGGGGAGAAGAACCCAGGAAGAGCTCAGGCCACACCCTGATTTTCCATTCACAGTCACCTGCCTTGGAGAGACACAGAAATCACATGTCTTTGTGACTGTGTTTTTAGAAAACGAAATGCTTTTCTTAACAGCTCATTATGTAAGGCAGCTCCTGCTGCCAGCATCCCACAATGCAAGAAAGAAGGGAATTGATTGCATAGGAGGGTGGAGACAAATGTACTTGCAAAGTTAAATGAGTCAGCTTGGAAAAACTAACTCAACACAACCTAAAGAGAGAAAGTGGCAAAAAGCAACAACACTTTACATAAAACGTTCTCTCTGAGGGCTCAGAACAGGGCCTGCCAGAGGCTGCTGCATGCTGAATGTTGCAGAAGGCAACTGTGATTACCACCTCCCTACCAACATTCCAGACCTTTACCCCTTTCTTGAATCGTTTTCTCGAAGAATCAGGGCAGCCCTGCCTGCTGCCTGGCTGCAGTCCCTTATGTAAACCAGGCAGCACGGCTCCTCAGTGGTAAGGCAAATTATTACTTTTGATGGGGACTGAATGTGCTGGCATGACAGACTTCAAAAACAAAAAACCCCAAACCTAAACAAAACCAGTCAGCTAAGCAAACAACACTAGCCCCCCTGTTTGATTTGTTCTGGCAAGAACAGACCAATTCTTATCACATGCCAGAGAATAATGATAAGTTTTGGCTTGCCTTGGCTTTAAACCTCAGCTGCTAAGAGGAAAGCCAATAAATAGGGAAAATGTTTACAGTAAGCACAAACTTCTCAGTGTACAAATAGACGTATGTTTTCATACCTCAATAACTAGCAGTGAAAATATACAGTGTCATTAAGAAGGAGGCACAGCAGGGTACATTAACCAACCCTTTATTTTAGGGATGCTACTACGCTACTAGGCATGTTCCTTTATTTTCAGGACACAGGCCAGATATAAGGATTTTTGTGAACAAAAGGTTGATGTGTAAACAAACCTTCTCTTTGAGAACATGCACGTGTTAGAAAGCCAGCACAGTATTATCTGTGCTGGCAAATCTCAGTGCAGCTGTGATGGCAGTCACAAACAGGAATTTGTGATCTCTGGCACACAAAGACCTGGCTACAAAATACAGAAGGCTGGCTCGCTGAACAACTGCTGTGGCTGCTCTAAGCCGTGGCTCTGAGGAGCTGCACAGTGTTTTTCATAAAGTGTCTCTGCCATACATGGCACCCATTCCCCAGCACCCAACCATTACCAGGCAAGGATGGGTACTCAGCTGCACTCTTTCCATGCACAGAGCCTAACAGCAACACAAACAGTAGGATGCTCTCCTACTGAGGGATCCCTCTTCAAAACAGTCCCAGGAGTGCAAAAAGACGCAGCTCCAGCAAGTGCTAGGATAGACATGTACAACAGCAAAGCATATTTCAGTGCCCTTTCTTGGACAAAAGATCCAGCATAGTGTCAACCAAAGTCTGCAGACAGCTTGCACCTCTGAGCCAGTATCAGGAAAGACATTTATGCTCACATTTTGACTGCAGGAAGCATTTTCCCTCCTTCCTGAAGGCTCTCTCTTCTCTTTGCTTACATACAAAGTTTAGCCCAAAAGGCGAGAAAATTGCTTGCAAGAGGCCCTCCTACCTTGTATCCATGTAAGTCTTAATATATCTAACCCTCAAGTAAAAGCCATTTGAGTCTATTATTTGAAGCAGTTATTTGAAGTTGTAGTACCTCTAAACATATTCAAAATCATGCCAATTCCTACTGCAGTCATCTATGAACCAGAGCTTTGACTTCTTCCTTCTAGACAGAGAGAGGGACCCAAATAGCGACTCAGCTTCACAGAGCTGCAGGACCACTCCAGACCCCTCTCACTGAAGGTCTTGGGTAAGGCCCCAGGGTGGCCCATTCCCTCCAGCCCACTCTCCATTCCAAAGGTTGTTGCCTTCCCCAGCTCCTGAGTCTGCAGTGTGTGTCGTGTGGCTCTCATCCAGGTAAAGACAAAGGACGTGTTGTGGTTCCCAGGCTCCAGAGGTTTGGCCCTGAAGTTCTGCATAGGAACTCTTGCACAAATGAGATGAGACTCACAGAAGTAAATAACAGGCTGCATACTGCCTAAAGACTTAAAAAATTTTTTTCTGAGGACCAGTCTCTTCTACCCCTTCTCTATTTCCTTCCTTTGTCTCTTTCCTTCTCCACTGTTTTTGGATTTACTCAAGAGCTGCATACATATGCTTTTCCGCTGCTGCATAATTAGCAGTTTGCCCTTGGCATACACCTATAATAATGAGGCAATTTTCAAAACAACACATGCATTATGTGCTAGTGGGGACTACAGGTATATAGAGTTAATCCAGCCTTTTTTTTCCGAAAAAAAGAACATAACGTATAACATTTTCTTAAAATAACTGTTGTGAACAGAAGGTGATGGAGATTTTATGCTCTGCAATGTTATGACTGCAACTGATGTATTGCATATTTCAGATGACAGCAGCACCTTCAAAAAATTCCTGCAATGAGGAATATCATACCTGTAAGGAGGCATAACATGACTTTCAGTATTTTTAAAAAATGATAAGTCATTATAGAAGACATAGTCACAAATGTAGTTGCTACTGAATATGTGGATCTTCATTTTAAGGACAACTGTATGAAGACATATATTAAGAGGCATATTAAATAGTATTAAAAATCACTAATCAACCAGAAGTCTCTTATTTTCTCACTGAAGGCTCTAGTGTCAAATGAAACTGATGGAAAATTTACTGAAGATTGCAATCCTTGCTGGAGGGAGCCTTAGTGTGTGTGGTTATTTCTTCACTGTTACACCTGTAAAGCTGCTAAAAGTGGAATTCTGTATCTACTCTTTTATGTAGCCCTTTATCCTCTTCTAATCCACCCATATCATGGTATCTGAGCAAGGAAAGGGAACAAACCACAGGCGTTTTCATGAAACAGCAAATGATTATCACTGCCAAAAACAACCTTTATTCTTTTCTAGCAAAGATCATATCATAGTTGAGCAGATACAGTAATTTCACTAAAACTTATCTGGTAATTACACGTAATTAATGATAAGATTTATTTTAGAACTGTTGGTACCTTGTGACACAAAACCCCCCAACAAGAACAGCAGTGTGTTTGCAAAGCACTTTGTAATCTAGGTCAGATGCCAGAGTCCTCCTGCTGAAAAAGGTGAAAACTCCTAATAATAGCCTTGCACTGAAGTAACACCAGGTAATACTTCATTATGGGCTTAAATTACATGGCAGTGGCACAGTGCTGCCAAAAACAGGTTTAAAACCACTCCTGATACATCAGAGCTCTACATCAATGCCAGGGAATCAAGGTTTGTGCCCATTGCACAGACAGGTGTCCCCCAAGCATGTCGGGTCTGCTGAATACCTCTCTCTGCTCTTCCCCTGGTCCACAGCCTTCTCTCCATCCTATCCTGCCCAACAACCTGCCAGCCTGAAGCTGCAAAGAAAACAGCAAACACTACCTACTCCTCCTTCAGCAGCAGCAGTAGATCACTGACAAAAAGGTACCAGAAGCAAATGGCAGCACAGATATTCAATGCAATTAGGAAAATATGTACAGAAGTGTGACAGGACAGGAAACTAGGACATTCTTGAACAAAATGGGATTACAAGAGAATTAATTTCTACAATTAATTAATTTCCCAGATAAAATCAGAGATGCAGACATCTTTCAACCCAAGGCTCAAGCATGAAGATCAGCCTTCTGCCTAGTTACAAACACCTTTCATTTGGTGCTTAATTTCCTGCGCCAGCACTGGCCCAACTGTCCCACCCTTCACCAGTACTCTTCTAAGCAATTGCACATTGACAGGAAAGCAGGATTCCCTACAGCAAATAATTACATTGTCTGGGAACTGTTCTGCTGAAAGAAAGGCAGTTTGTTGGGGTACCTCATGAAGTACATCAGTCACACACACCTTCCCAGACACAAGACCTGGCAGTTCTTTATTTCAACCCTTGTGCACTTCATTTCCCTTTACACCTGGGAACACATAGCAGAGTACAGGCACACTCCCTGCCAGGTTCCAGCATATCAACACCAGAGGCTGGAACTTCCGCCACAGCCCCATCTGCCTGGTCCAGTGTAGCTGCTACAACTGTATTGCCTTCTCCAGTTTGCCAGGTGACCTGCTCTGATCATTGATTTCTAAATCATCTCAGTGAAAAGCAGCTGGATTGATGAAGCCATGTAAACAAACTTGATGTGTTCTTGCTCCAGGAATTTTTGGGGAAGCTTGAGGAGAGTGAAACACACAGTTAAAGAGCACGTGTGCTTGCCAAGGGCTAGAAACCAAATTCAACATCTATGCTTTACCACCATTACTATGAACCAAAATCCAGTGCTAGTGCATAATTTGCTAACTTGTCTCGTAAACTGTCTGCTCTGGTGCTGAGAATAGCACACATCTCCTGCTTACACAGTGAAGTCACTCAGCTACGTGTCTGGCAGCACTGCCTCTGCTTTGTGTTCCTGCTCGGTGTGCTGGGACACTGCAGCATTCTGTTCCATGACATGTGAATAGCACTATTTCCCACATCAGGCCAATTCCATATTTCAGTAGCACACTGCAATTTCCCACAGTCACCTGAATCCCTCATGTGCTGCACTAGACACAAGAGGAGAGAGAATGGCAGACTCAATTCAATATCCTGAGAATAATGAAAAGATCCCAGTTCAGCCTGATGTGCAGGGAAGGACTTTACAAGAAAGAAAAATGCCCATTATCTGTTCACCTAACAGACAATCTGCCAGCAATCAAAACTCAAAATACTCTTTTAGATAGATACTTTTATAGATGCTTTACAGCAATATACTCTCATAGATAAATTCACAAAGATACTTGTATAGATACTCTACACATACTCTTCTACTCTTGTCTGAATGGAGTAGTACTATCAGTAGCACAATTTTTGCCAGAAACAGAAAACTCTACAAAAGCCTCTTCTTTTTTGGATTTAAGAGTGAGAATAAAGTCAGCCATCTGTTAAGACTTAAACTGGGCAGATCAAATATCCTTGATCATTCAAGAGACACATTTTGGTTTCATCTTGTGCTTGGGGTAATTTCTATTGCCTGACTGTAGATCAGACCTGTCCACTTGCACTACCTTCATCAAGCAGGCTACCTTCATATGCTTGAAATTTTATCTTGGAGAGGAAAACTAAAGCACACAACTGGCTTTGGAGTGTGTGGATTCAACCAGAAAAGACATGTTAATTTATCTTACACCCTGGTAGCCTGTTTAAGTGTTCAAAATACCCAGAGCCAGAGATGCAGGGACAAAACAAGCAAAGAGAAAAACACAAAGACAAAAAAAAAAAAGACAAACAAAAAAACCAAAACAACAACAACAAAAAAACCCCCACTAACCTGGAGAAAAACACATCATTGTTAACAAAGGACACTTCATCTGCTAAATCCATCTCCTTCCCACATGAACCACTGTTTGGTAATGGGAGGCTGACTTGAAGCATTCCTTCTGACTGGCCTGGTTGTGGCAATAGGCACATTTGGCTGGATCGTTCCGTTGGGGGTTTGGTCATCTACAGAAGCAAGGAGAGAGAAAAATGAAATGTGAAAAGAAGAAAGGCCAGAACAGCCCTTTCACATAATCTGTAGCTGAAAGACATTCTGTACCAGTGTACAAACAGCAAAGGTGACAAGGTGAAAAACAGTATTACAAAATACAAATGAATCAAACACTCAGCTTGATAAAGACTATTTAAAGAAAAATAAAGGTGTGTCTATTGAAAGATCAGGGGCAAGAAAAAAAAAGAAAAGAAAGTTAAGCAAAATAAATACTTATTTTCTGTATCACAGCAAACAGACTAAAAAAGTTTGCATTGAATTTGCTTCTTGACACTACTAGAGAAACTAATGTTAACAACAATTATTATAGCTCTTCTCAACTCCCTTCCCACCCTTTTTAATGACAATTGATACCAACACATGCTATAAGAACGCTAAGGGGAGAAGAGCAAGTTTGGAGGTCTGCCCCTCATTTTAACAGCAAACATTGAACCTAACCTTTGTGATTATGTTCAGTTTGCTCTTGAGTTCACTTCTGGTTGTAGCCTTTGCAAGACCCGACGGCTGGGAGTTTTGCAACATTGTTACACATTGATTAAAATTGATTGAAAAATATTTCTATTTTAGGAATGGTGACATAATCTTTCCCTTGGTTTTGAATTACGAGAATCTGCCAGTAACTGTTCCTTAACCACCTTCCCATACCAATCCTGACTTTATACTACTCCAGTAGAGGTCTCTAATCAGACAGAAAAATATTAGTTTGTCTAGTCTCATTTTACAGAAGTCATACTCATGTGTTTGATAATTTTTGTTGCTTTTCTCTACACCTTTTCACCTACTATGAAGTCCTTTCTAAAATGTAGTCAGAACTGCATGTGGCATTATATATGAAGGCAGATTTAGTGCTGGCTTCTCATGAAAATCTAATTCCTAATTTGCTTTCATGATTGCTTAATTTGGAGCTCATCAGTATACACATTTATATAATCTGTGGGGTTTTGTGGACATAGTTAGCACATAGTGATGGAAACTCAACTAATCAGTTTTTCACTCAATAAAGAGTAAATCAGAAGCCTTCTGAAAGTCCTTGTAGCCTTTCAGCTTTTAGTTTTTCCTGCCTTGAATACTTTTCTATTAGCAATACATTGAGTATTTTCTAGGTTATTATGGAAACAGTTAAATAACAGATTCCAATAAAGATCCTTAAGGTACTTCTCAGAAAACCTTTCTCCACCACTAAACCAATCGTATCTTTTTACTGCTTTTCAGTTAATCCATAAAAAGTTTTTCCTTCTGATCACAATACAGATTTCTAAAGAATCTTTGCTTCTTTAGAACTGTTGACAACCCCATTAAAATATTCTGAAAATTCAAGTGCACTATACTGACTGTACCTATGCACATACTCACAGACTCTTTCATAACAATTTTTTCTCTGAAGAAATAACACTGGTGCCTCCTAATGACTTTAATTATCTATTTGTTTCTCAGTTCTGCTGCCTGCTGTAGTTGTTCCAAATCTTCTGGACAGTAAATGAGAACTTCTGAACTTCTCTTCATACCTGGCTTACCCTAAGATTTTTTGTAAAATTTATTTTACTTCTGTTTCTAGTTCTTCATTCCACTCACAGCTGCTTTCAAATGCTGTGTGCATCCTGAAAAGTTTCATGGGACAAAAGGCTGCTTCTTACTGAGCTTTGTAGATAATAAAATGAAAAATAAAATATGTATCAGTGCAAAGGGAAATCAGAGAGAAATATTGAGAGGGCTTCCCAGTTTCAGCCTCTGGACTGCTTGCTTTGAGTAAGATGCTGACTTTGCTGACGTCAATGGGCATTTTGCCTGAAGTCAGGATCTCACCTTTGGACCACTGCTGGTTCCAGCAGCACTCTGTTAGCCCATCACCTGCAGCAGCCTCTGGCTGTTAGCACCATGGGAACTGGGCACACAGCACATGGGCACAGGCAGTGCCTCTCAGCTGCCACAAAACAGCAGCAGTGCAGTGATTTCAAATGGGAAAACCATGTCTGTGGGGAGGAGGGCAGACAGGGAGCTACACAATGGCAGTGCTACAGGAGAGAATCACAACAGGGGGCAGCAGGGCCTGGGGTCTGGAGGCACTGAAGAAGAGACCAGAACCCAACTGGCTACAACCTCCTTTCAAGTACACGTAGAGAACAATGTCACCCCTCAATCTCTTTTTCTCCAGGCTAAACAAGCCCAGCTCAAGAACATAAGACCTGCTGTATACTGAGATGCCTGATGTGGTGTGGTGTCTGTGAAAGCAACATTCTGTCCCTGGCAAAATCTAACCACTAAACAAACACACCTCTATAAATCTTTGTAAATACAGACAAGGCTTCACTTTGGAAGATGACACCAATAAATCCAAGGACAAGCCTAGTGAGTAAGCTTTGGCTGAAGAAAAAATCATTTGATTTTTGTTTCCTGAAAGTTTTTTCTCTGGTGAAGCTTAACCTCAAATTGCATTTGACAAAGATCAGACTCAGCCTGAAACAGGTAACTTGTGGGCTGTTACAGCATAGCTAGAGTCTGTGGCCACTGAAAGCATGGACTCTGCTGAAATCTGCTAGTCTGTAATTTAAATTACACCCTCATTCTCAGCCAAATACAAGCAAAATAGCATCAGATGCTACTGACAATCAAAGGGACAATAATAAAAACAAAATAAAAACAAAAGCGCCGAACCAAAGAACAGAAAACTACAAGGAAATGGTACACCGCACATGCTGCATTTGGCTGTCCAGTTTTGTTGTGTCAAAGTTCAGATGCAAGGAACTGTGTTTGCAGTTGTAATAGAAACCAGTCAGTTTTATGACCAGTATAAACATGCATCCTGATGGGTGTTGAAGAAAGTGCAAGAAAACTTTTCACCTGGAGGCACAAGCTGACCAGCCAAGTGACATCATCCCAGACAATACCAACAACAAGATTCCTCATAACTGACTGGCTGCATCACAGGGATGTTTCATCTCCCTGTGAGGTGTCAGAAGGTCCTGGGTGCAAAGATCAAAGATAAACCTGACATATTCTACAGATCTGATGTGGTAGGGTGAGTAATCTTTCTCTGTTCTTGAAGAACAGGAGCTGCTCCAGATGAGTCTGGAGAGCTCTGTGCATATGAATCAACATGGTTTGAAGAGAGATCCTTAGCAAAGGTCATCCTGCTCTTCTGAGTACCTCACTCATGTTCTCAAGCAGGAAAACAAAAAATTTCCAGTATCTCAAGCTATGCATGAACATGCCCAAATAATTGGACAATTCATACCCATTTGAGTTAAGTAATTATAAAGTCTAAATGAAGATCTTTTGGAAGAAACTAGCTGTGAGTTTATACTTAAATGTCATCACTGAAAGGATAATAGAGATATAATTAGGATAAGGTAATCCTCAAAAAACCCACCAGGTATTTAAAACATACACAGCACATTTTTTCTTTAAAGTTTTAAGAACATAGTACTCTTCCAGACAAGAGAAACTCCTCAAAAATTTGCTTAATACACAAATTCTTACAGTTGTCCACCAAACATAAAAGTCCATATGACTTTTTGAAAGGCTTTATACTTTGTCACCCTAGTGCCTTTTCAACTTAGAAGTTGTCTATATCAGTACAATTATCCCGTGGAATAGAAAAAGGTACATTTCTTTGGAAAAACACAGGCATGGCTGAGCAATGCATGGAAATTTGGAATGCTGGTTTCTTTTTCACTCTAGTCTCAATTTGGCTAGCTATCAGCACAAAGCTTTAATCTCAATCTATCCACTCATCAGCATTACCTCTGCTTCATGAAAGGCTGAGAAAGGGAGAACATTAGCCAGCTGTAATTCACTCCTGACAGCTAATCAACCTGACTCAACCAGTTCTGCCCAGTCAAATGACCAGGGAATGAGCCACCTGCCAAAGTCACCCACACTTGGTATGTGCCCATTGAAACCTCTTGAACAAATATATTCCAGTCACTCCATTCATACACACAGTTTATAGCTCTCTGCCAAAGTTAATGGTAATGACAATGACAATTACACCAGGCCTTGTTTGGAGACAGATTTTGCCAGAGGGTTTAGGTCATCCTGAATTGCCCCAGAGAATCTGGTGGAAATTCCTGCTGAGACAGCAAATCCCTTCAAGTCATTCAATGAACAGACTGAGTATTTATGCTGTACTTGTGGGTCTCCAAAATTTCATACTGCAGCCAGTTCTCACACAAGACCAGCTCCACCACCATTTTATTGCAGTAAAGGACTTCTGGGATGAATCTGGACAGGATAAATCTCCTGCAGCTCTGAGTACTAGATATACTTCAGGCCCAAATGGCTTTCAAAGGCAGGGATAAATCTGCAGTGAGATTTTCCAGTTACATTCATCTCACACTTTTACATTATTCTCTCACTTTCTACTCCTATGCTCGTACTAAGGGTGTGATTACATTACTGGACATAGCACAGAATTTCTGTGTGTGAGGAAGTGCCAAAGTCATGGTTTGAATGCTGTGTGAAGTAGGGAGGACAAAGAAGTCAGAGAGGCTGTGGGACAACATAATCCAAACCAACCTGAATTATTCTGCCATTCTTTTCCATAACAGTAGAGCTGAAGGCAAGGGAAGAACTGCAAATATTATCTACTGGACCTTGCAAGGCTTTTGACACTGCCCCCACCACATCCCTCTCTCCAAATTGCAGAGACATAGATTTGATGGATGCACTGCTCAGTGGGTGAGGATTGGCTGCATCCAGAGAAAAGTGGTCAAGGGCTCAATGTCCCAGTCAAGACTGGTGACAACTGGTGTGCCTCAGTAAAGTTGTCTTTAGTAGGGCTGCTGTCTTACAATGGGCTTGTGCCCAAATGCTTCCCCAAAACATAGATTCTATTCAGAAAGTAGTGAAACATAAAAATGTCACTAAAATCCACCTTGATTCATCACTTCACCTACACCTAAGATACCAATTTTAAAACCACATAGGAATATTACAGTTGTGAAGTTTTTCTCAAATTAAAGATGCCTCAATCTCAAATTACTGACACTGGGAGACAAAGATCAATAGCTCTGTAATTGTTCCAGGTTTAGTAGAGTCAACACATACTTGAAAAATAATTCAGTTACCAACTCTCTTCCACACTCAAAACCAAGCCTGAAATCCTTCCTTGATTAGCTGCCATACTGAAACCATAAAGTCACGATAAATGTGGTCATCTTTACAATACGTGCAGCTGCCACTGCCAGATTTGGCTTTCTCTTACTCTACTTGTATTTTTAGGCATTGGATGACTAAAACACCTCCTCTGCACTCTGCTCTTTCAGATATCAAAGTTATAAATTTGATGCAACCCTAAAGTGCATGAAGCTTTAAAGTTCAATGAAATTCTGATGTTTTATGCAAATTCAGATGTCTTAATGAGAGCAAGACTCTTTGGAATGAAAGAGATGAGTATCAACTTCCTTTAAACCACATCCCAGTCCTGCTTGTTCAACTTAATTTCCTTTTATGATGAGGTAACCCATCTAGTTGATCAAGGGAATCCTTTGGATTTCAGTAAAGCTTTCAGTGCTGTCTCTCACAGACCCCTGGACAAAATGTCCAGGATAAACACATCATGGGATGAGTGAGCAACTGGCTCATGGGTTGGGTTACAGTGACTGGGGTGACATCAGACTGGTGACCTGTCACTAGTGGAGTTCCACAGAGTCCAATCTTAGGATCTGTACTCTTCAATATCTTCATTAATTACTTTGACACAGGACTTTAGGGGTTACTAAGCAAGTTTTAGAGGACCCTAAATTGGGAGGAGCTATTGACTTCCTCTGCAGAGGCCCAGCAGAGAGACCTTGATGAATCAGAGGACTGGGCAATCACCAACCATGTGACCCTCAATAAGGCAAAGTGCTGGATTCTGCACCTGGGATGGGGTAACCCTGGATCTACGGACAGACTGAGGAATGAGAGGCTGGAAGGCAGTGCCATGGAATGGGACCTGGGGTCCTGGCTGATGGCAACTCGAACATGGGTCAGCAGTGCCCTGGCAGCCAGGAGGGCCACCTGTGTCCTGGGGGACATCCAGGGTGGTTGGGCACTGGAAGAGGCTCTCCAGAGCAGTGGTCACAGCACCAAGCCTGACAGAGTTCAAGAAACAACACCACAGGCTCCATATTTGACCAAAGGCACACTGAACAGCAGAACTGCTCAAATGCTTGAAAGTAAACACACACTTTGCTAACACTGCTCGATTCCAGAGGTAAGGAGCTAGCAAATACTCTCAGAAAGCCTATGATACTCAAGCACAGCTATGCAGATATGGCATTTCTAGCTCCAGAGGTAGTTTACTTGTCACTGACTGTGAATCCATTAATTTTGTTTCAGTAAACCCTCAAGGTCAAAATCATGTCTCTTATTAAACAAAGCAGATTCAGTGAACAAACTCCAAATTTTCCCTGAAGGCTAAATATTAAAACTGTACACTCCAAAAAGATGTAACCTAAACCCAAAGCTATCCTGTCCTAAAAACATTCAAAATTAAGAAATCAACCTAGTAGTAAGATTATCTTAGCCTGTGACTCTCCACGGCACATACACAACAGGAGGTTGTTGAAGTGAACCAGCAACACCTTAAGGCCTTTTTCTGCAGGAGATCAGGAACATTTGCCTAAGGGAATCCCTTCACCCTCCAGCCCTGTGCAGCTCTCCAGGCAGCTCTGTCAGAATGCTGCAAGCTTGCAGTCTGCATAGGACGTAGGCCAAAAAGCAGTAAGATGTACGGGCCTCAAGCCAGGAGATACAACCAGCTCCCAGAGATGGCCAACTGCTGCCTGGCATCTGTTTGCCAAAGGAAACCTAGTGCAGGCAACGCTCTGAACTGAAAGAGCTTCATCCAGGGGGAGAGGAAAGAGTGGGATTGATGTGGACTTTGCAGATCAGAGGTCCTAGGAATCTTAGCAAAAGGCAAGTTGAGGACTCCCTGGTGGATTAAATAGGAAAAAAAACTGCTTAAAAACAGAACAAGCATGCATGACTTCACACTGGAGAGATACGACAGCCCACTGCCTTATCATCTCTGTGCAGCAACAACCTTACTTCCTCTTGAGAAATACAAAAATCCAGCCTTAGTCACAATCCTGAATGTATCCCACAAAGATACTGGAAGTTATTTGCATCCAAATCCTACAGTTCTGACTACACTGCTGGGACACTGCTCCTGTTGGAGTAACTTCTGCCTTTTGTCCACTTTGGGCTCTCTTAGCTTGAATAGATGATGCATCAAGAGTAAGAAGCACAAACATGGCCAGATGATCCCAATCACAGGAGAGATGGAGGAATGAACTCAGAAGGCTGACTATGGTGACAATTCCTGCTCTCAGCTTCCCACAGGGCAGACATTCTGCTCATGTCTGTATTCACCTGCTCATACAGAACAATAGTGAGAGAAAGCAAAATTATAGTAAGTTACTGTAGTTACAATGGGCATTATTTGGTATTTCAGTATATTCTTAAAATAAATGTCACCTCCAGTGAAGGAATCCTAAAGCAAATGCTCTGTAACTCTCTGCAGTGCTGTTAAAGGGCAAATGTTAATGAGTCCATCAAAAGCCAGAGAACAAAGGTAAGGCAGTACAGTGCCCATTACATTCCTTCATCCTGCTGGCCAACTGTTTGAGGTGTAAACAAGTGTGTGTTTGCCAAAGGATTTCTTCATTAGAAAAATGTGAAGCTGTGCCAAAATTCAGAGCTGTTCCACTGAAGTCCATGTAAGTAGGTTGGGAAGTTTAAAACAAGCTCTCTCCATGTATGGTGCTTCTCCTGTACACAGCATGACAATGAATTACACAGTAATGAAAGAATTGGCTGTCTAAAAGACACTGTTGGCACTGGTCTGAACTGTGCTATATCCCATAAAGTGCAGGCAGATCCTTCAAGGAAAACAGATTAGTTTTACCCTTGTATTTCTCCCACGTTGCATTGCCCTATGGCCAACTCATTAACCAGGGAATCTGAACAACTGAAAAGACAACTGTAAATGCTGACTCTAGCTTCTACTCTTCAATCCCTTCTCCTTCCCAGCAATAAGGAATGCTGTTTACAAACTCTGTAATAAAAGTAGGTTCAGGCCTTAGGAATTTTGAACAGAGGTGGAGCAGCACTCTCATACCAATAAACTGGCACTAAACATGCCCAAGCTCATTTTTATGACTCTCTGAATCAACACTGGGTAACACAGATAAGCTGAGACTCCACTAGAAATTCCACTAGGTCACGTAACAACCCAGCAACAAAAGGACAGGAATGATCCTGTTCTTGGATCATTCACCTCTGAACTAGAAAAGGAGTTAAAAATACATTCTGTACTCTAACAGAACCTTCAGGGTGATCTCATAGGTGTTTTCTATTTCCCATTTCTATGGCATTGTATCTTCATTACAACTACACCTCCAGGTAAGTACAAGTCATCGCAGACAAATGACTCAAGTGAATCATCTGTGTTAGATCAGAGTCTTCTGTAACCTAATGGCAAAAGTTAGAAATCAACGTTCCTGCAGTTAAAGTAGGATCAGGCTTACCACTGACTGAATACTATAATTGACTATGCAATTATAGAGACTTCAGGAATCATGCAGTACAGTAATTGCTTTTATTATGTTGAACAGAGATGAAAAATGAGAACAGAAGCGCATGAACTAAAAGCAGAAAAACCTCTGATAGCACACTATTACCTGCTCCATAATGGATTCTGTAATAATATATGTAGATTCATGTGTTTCAGTACAGAAATGCATTTAATTTGCACAAAATAATACTTCCAAGGGAGCAGGAGATCCATATACTGGGAACACAGCAAACAGCACTAGCTAATAACCTATTAAATATTAACCTCCAAAAGTCTGCCAAATGCAGGCTTTGGCAAGAGGTCTTAATTGCACTGGGCAGAATGCACACAAATATATTTTTCTGATTCTCTAAGAAAAGATCTTATTTACAGTTTATATCAACACTTGCAAATTCCAACACCTGCCCCTTCCCTACTGTCCTTCATTTCATGCTGCTTTTTACAAGGCAAATATTACTGTAAGATTATACCACTCCTCCTACAAACTGGCTGGTTTTTCTAACTGTACAGGACTTCTTTATATTAATTAGGATAAGGGGAAGAACTCACCACCATTAACATGAAAGATGCAAATTGAAAGACAAAACTTACTAGGAATATCAGGCAGGCCTAACAGTCACATTTTCAGACTGCCCAAGTTCCTAGGCTACTTGGAGAACTTACAAACAAACAAAATCAGAATCTCAAACATAGTTTAAGCTGAGAGCCCACTGCTGTCAAGTGTTTTGCTCTTGTGAGGAACTGGCAGTATGTTTGATTTTACCCTTTAAAATCCAGAAAGTAGAAAGAACATGCTCATTTCCAATAACATGTTGTACTTAAGTAACTAAATATATTCTGGAATATATTTTGTTTTTCTAAAGATCCTGTGAACTCATGAGATCAAAAAGTCAAATCAATTAAGATATTTTTGACCACAGTTAAACTGATACCTAACTCTACTAGCATAGATTAAATAACTGTACATGTTCAGAAATCTGACTCTTGCTCTCAGAACACTCCTTAGTACTGGGATTCAATAAACATAAATTGTAATTTTCAAATGCAAGTATTTAAAGTCAGGCACTTGCATTCCACACATAGTAAAACCAACAGCATTTAGTCAGGTCACACTTGCAAGGACTTAAAGAGCATTTGTCTGTCTGCATTTCTGTTAAGGAAGTAAGCAATTACACCAACCATTGTACTCACATTTAAAAAACATAACATTATTACATAATACTTTTTGCATTTCAGTGCATCTTTGAATTACTGAAGACTGAGAATTCTTTGAGATTTCTATTTATTAATTTTCAGCATTTCTTGTGAAATTCATAAAACAGTGGGATGAAATCTGTTGTGCTTTAAAGCCTGATTTCCCTTAAAACCCATGTCATGGCTCCTGTACAACTGGGATAAATTAACTTGGAGCCACAAAATGACTAGCATGGAGAAGTACTACCTGAGCATCACTTTTCCAGAACATTACAAATCTCCAGAGAATGCTCTAAGAAGTATGGCTTATTAGCAATTGCATACTTTCCATTCCCATGTGAAGAGAAAATCTCCAGTGCAGCAGACTGGATACAAAACAAACTTTGTTTTGTTCAACTGTGTGTACTCAACAATCAGTGTTAACTGTTTACACCTGGAAAGTTACCCAAGCCTTGCTTACTGTCAACAGCTGCCAGCAACCACCTCTCCATCTCACACCCCCCAAAACCTGCTCCAACTGGAGTACCTGCTCACCTTGGCATCAAGTCCCTCCACAGTTAACAACAGAAATTTTCTATCAAGAGTACTTGGGCCAAAGTAAATCACCAGCATCTCTACAGGACGCTGTCAAATGCAAGTTTTGAACTAAGTTTCTGTAATGACTTTCATGCAAGAATTGACAAGATCACAGAGAAAGCCAGAGAAAATTTGATTCCCTAATTCTGACAGGCAATATTTTTTGGGAAATTGTGCAGTCAGTCTATCAGCATAAAGCATTCAGTCATTTCCTACATCTGCAAATGTGGCCAACATAGAGACCTGCAGCTCCTCCTAACCTTACACTATAACAATAATAAACTGTACTGGTTCCCTAATCCACTGCCATTATTAAGTAAGAGGGATTCACACAGCAGACTTGCATCTTACACTGTTACATGTATTGGATGCAAAGTTCAAAAGAGGACAGAATACTACCCTTGCTTTTATCTTTCTCAATAAAATTTTGAATAGGCATAAAAATTGTTATGTTTCAGCCTCAGTCAACTCTAGTCATGGAGATATTGACCTGTGCAGTCAATTTAAAGTCTCTTGCATTTGTAGCATGCTACCACACTAACACAAGACTTTAAATGCAACTGATTATGACTGCTTAAGGAAGGATTTAGGAAAAAAATAGCTACTAAAAACAATGGTTATATATTATGCTGTATTTTAATGACAACAATATATTTTTTTGTTAATAACATAATATTCCCAGTTATCTTTGGGATAATCTCATTATTAATGCTGTGCGCATCCTCTCTTTCCTGCTTGATTCAGAAATTAATCTGTTTCTGGTCTCACATACTGCATAATCAGAGGAAACTAGCCTGTGGGTTTCTCAGTTCAAGTTTTAAATGCTTCTAGAAAGCACCAGATCTATTTTGTAGCTGTTAATACACAGAAGACCACTTTAATTAAAATAAACTTGAACTTTTATAAATGTGAAACTTTTTCTTAATTAAAGCAAAGACTAGGTTTTTTTCTTACAGAAACAAGGAGTCAGAGTCCCTTCTGCAATAAAGAATGTGCCATTCTGACTTCACCAAAATGTCATCCAATTTACTTCATCAAAGTGTTTGGCCTTGTGCCCCAAAAGAGAAAAGCTATTATATGGGATTGCTCACTGACTCTGTGCAGGGGCTTTGACAGAAAAAATTATTGTTGTCAGCACAGTGATTAGGGTTGCAAAAACCAGTGGTAATTTTCCATCAGGAAGAAAATCCCCAAACACCACGGTAGCTTGTAAGGTCATGGGTGGTAGAGATGTTTTGTCAGACTGTTCACTATGTCAAAAAAAACCCCCCAAAAATTTCAGGTGACCTTCAAATGACACTAGTGAAAGCCACATTTATAACAAACAAAAGGAGTCAGTTCTTCATGTGAGAGGAAGCAATTTGTGGCACACTTTCACAGATGAGATGTTGGAAGCAAAAAGCTTACACACGTGCAAGAGAGACACAAGACAATACTCTGGACATCACTAAATACAAAAACCCTATAAAGAGCAGAACTTCTGAGAATAGTCATGAACTGGTAGAAAAAAATGAAGGAAACACCTTGCTGCCCGGTCCTTCTCCTCCCCTGTCACCTGTTTATGGGCAGTGTTGGAAGCAGCACACTGGCTTAGATGGATCCCCCGTGTGAGCCAGCACAGGCACTCTAATGTATGATAAGCAGACATTAAGAGGATTATTCAGGGAATTCCATGCTGCAAATGACTGCAGGAATGATGCATTAGCTGATTGCATGAGGACAGACTGCAACAGCTGACTCTTTACTGGGTCAGCACTGTACAGCACAGAGAGGAATATCCTGCTTCCCTCCACGTAACACTGCAGTGCAGCCTTTGCCTCAGATAGGTGTCACCAGGGCCACACCTGTGAATGCTCCCAAGGCCACAACAGTGTTGAGCACGGAGCAGTGCAAAAGGAACAGTGGATTTAAGAGCTCCTGGCTCTCCCTTTATTTGATGTTGGAGTGGCAAATACACCACCCCCTGCACTAAGTTCCCTGGTGCACAGCAGGGCAGGTGGCACATGCAGCAGTGCTGTCAAGGGTGCCAAAGTAATTACAGCACCGCTCTTCTTACTCACAAAATGCAGACAATATGGAATGTCTTCCCCTCTGTCACCATGCAAAATAGCTCATGGCTGATTAAGGCTCCAAAAGACATGCAAGGTATCAAATAATCTGTATTTCTAAGACTAAAATTGTGTGGCCACTGGTACGGAGATTTTAAAGGCATTTTCTAATGCACATGGTCACAGGTATTTTCATGAATGTCAACTGGATGGAATAACTGATTTTTATTCAGTTATCATTTCACAGAGTTGTCATTCTGTGGCACAGATACCTTCAGGAAAAATACAGAAAATTATTTAACATAAACAGTAACAGAAAAAAAAATCCCCCCACAATGTATTAGGCATGCCTTCCATTTTGTACCCAGGAAGTGATGAAAACATCATTGTTAGAAGGGGGAACAATGTCAGTAAATCATACTAAATAAAACTGGTAACAAACATTGAAACATCTAGTATTTACAAATGAGTTTTTGCCTTGGCTGCTATTAGCATATAAATACTGAGTCAGTTTCTTCCTGTCTGCTGTTCTTCCTTGCCATCATTTACACTATACTTTAATAACCACAGTTCAGCAAAACTGTTTCAGATAGAAGTGATAAAAAGAGAATCTCAGTGTTTGCAAAAGAAATATATCACTGCTTTCCAATATAAAACTAATACCCTTTTCAGTTCAACTTTCATTTCCTTTTGTTCTCCCAAGACTATTTATATATATGACCTTTTACCTGAGACTGTAGCTCTTAATAAACAGCTAAAAGCTACTCTGTTTCACATCAGTACAACCTTAACCTACTGCACTCATTGCCATAAAACACGTACAAAGGTCAAGAGTTGTGATGTAAGCAAGAGAGAGATGTGGAAATCCATTATTTTTAGAGAGGACTGCAATATGTGAAAGGAAATGACAAACATAGTAACAATCCCATGATGCACCTCAATGTTACCAACTCCATCTGGAATATCATCGTATTTTCCAGGAGAAAGAGTAAAATGTGTCTCCAGCCATGCAGAAGGACTGAATGATGCAAGAAGTTAGATTGCTAGTGCCAGGATCAAACATAATTCCAGACTTTGTAAAAGGTCATAAAGACTTCACTAAGGGAAAATATTCATCTTCCATACCCATCCCCACAATCTGCAACAAAAACATCCCTGTGTTACCAACACTGTCTCCAGCACAAATCCAAAGTACAGCCCCACACAAGCTACTATGAAGAAAATTAACTCTACCCCAGCCTAAACCAGCACACCATCATATATAAACTGGCAGGGGATTAAGGTGCCAATGACCACACTCCATAAGAAGCCTGTAGCAGAATTTAAGATTAAAAAAATCCAAATTAAACATTTACAAACTGGCACAAGATTACTTCTCTCATGCTGGGTTTACCTAACTCTGTGTGTATGTGCACAGAAGTGTTAGTAACAACAGAGCTCAGCTCAGTTCAGTTCAGTCAGTTTATTCCACTTTTCAGTTTTGAAAACTGGATTCTGCTTCATCTATTTACTGTAATATTATTCATAAATGGAAAAAGGATGATCTAAAAGAGAGCTGTGACCTAGATATGAGAAAAATCTAGGCTCTCCAGTTCTGTATCTCACATTACAGCTGCTTAAACTCAGTCTTAAAAAAGCTAAATTGTATTTTCAGATCTAAAAATTAAAATACTCACAAGGAAAGAAGTTTTTCACACATGGAATTCATTGAATGCTACTTTCAAAAGAAATACCTGATCTGCAGTAAATTAGGGAGTCCTAGTGTCTATATTGTTCTAGTTACTCATGTAAGGTTCTCAGTGCACAAAGAACAGATCCTTTTTTAAGACTGAAACTGAGATGTTCACTGCTGGCAATTAAGGTCAAATGCTGCTGGGATCTGCTGGATACATCAGATTTTCAAGATTTTCAAATTTTCAATTTTCTGTACATATCCAGACTTTAGGAGCATCTGCTCCCATGCATCACATGCTCCTTTTGTCTCAGACTGCCATAAGCCCAATTTATGACAACAAGCTTTGGAGCACTAAAAGTGCTCCAGGCAGAGCAGGGTGCACCAATCACCCTCTGGACAAACTGGGATCTTCACAGTACTCACAGGAGTCAATGAGCTTTTCGCTGCTCTTAATTTGGGCAAAGGAATTAATTTAGTGCTGACTCCTTCTGAATCTCTCACCTTCAGAGTTGTCCAGATGAAGCTGATGTCAGAGGCCAGCAAGAATTAAATGCCACAGACAGAAAAATCTCTTATACTTTTTACTTTGGATCAGTTCTGCCTGCCTGCAATGTGCCCTTGTCACAAAGACAACAGTGACTGCTGGTTTATACAGAGGGGATAATGCTGATCATTTTGTGTAACCTGATTAACTGAGTGACTAATTAAGGAGAAACAGAATAAACACTGAGGAATCTAAACAGGAGGAACTGAGACATTTGTCTTAGCTGAAAATTTTTCACCTTCTTGTAATCTCCTTTTTCCCCCCACGGGTACAGCAATGATGCTCAGCAACAGCTGGTTACTGGAGAAGCTCACATGCTTATTTTACTGTACCCTGCTTCTTGGTGCTGATTGATGCCTCCCTTTTGAAAGCTGATGATGTACTGCCTGAGATGGACTGCTTCCAACTGCTAAATCACATCATATCCCTCCAAATAAACAAATCACCAAAATCCCCACAACAAAACAAACAAATGAACAAACAACAACAACAACAAAAACCTCAAACAAACCCAAATCAATAACAGACAATGAATGAAAAACATCTCAAATAAAACAAGTGCAAGTACAGACCAGGACACACATATACATATGGATATTACTTTCCCTACATTTTAGCTATGTGGAATTATCATGGGACAGTGATAGTACCAATGAGTATTTGTTTCAAGAAAAAAAACTGTGAGAGAGCAAAAGCAAAATTCCTAAGCACCTCAACTACAAAATTTGTCAGCTATATTAAAACAATTTACAGTAAACTAGAAGTATGGACAGCAGGAAGGAAAGAGACATTTGTTATCTGCCTGTCTTTCCTTTATATGTCCTGAATCTTGGCAAATTTCTTCTCATAATATGGTAAAATTAAAACATGGCTGGTGAAATTCTAGTGAAAGAAGAATCAGCATAATAATTTATTACAGAGTTTAGCATTAGCATATTTGTGTAAATATTCAGGACTGCATTTAGTAACACCACAAGTGACAGATTTATAATCCTGTAAATGCTTCAGTGAATTTCAAGAGCAGAAACATTCTGATTTAATAGCACACACACAGGGCTGACAAAGCCAGCAGAGCTAGAAGCACTGGAAAGCCATTTCAGAATTACACAAGGAATTGTTCAGGGCTTTTTTACTTGCCTTTCTGAATCACAGCCTAAACATAACCATCCTCCTCACTCCAGACTGAATTTCCTATAGGTGAAGGGTTTGGAGGCTCATAAACTTTCCCTGACAAATCTCATATTGCTCATTTCCCATCAGCTCACATCTTAAAATGTCATTCTGGCTGAATCACTATACACCCTTACTATAAACATGCCCATCTGCTCACTGGTGGACAACTGCAAAGTGAATTCTAGCTGAAGAAACACTAAACAAGAAAATGGAGACTAACTTCCACAGCTGCTCCTTCTCCTCATGCACTTTTCACCCATCTTCACAAGTCCCACATGAACCCACTCCTACTCTTGGGGGCTCCTTAGTCCACGCAGGAGCAAACTGGCATGACCTGCCCAAATAAGGGGAAAATGGAAACATTTGCTCAGATCTTTGGAAAGGATTTCCAATGATCCGTTCCTGCTGCCTCCTGATGGGAAAGAATTAATCCAGTACTGAAAGCTGACCATTAACACGATGCTAAAATGGTCCCAGACATGAAAGAAGAATAAAGGAAACTATCCGGACCCTGCAGGCTTAGCCAGGGCAGTGTAACATGGATTAGAAAGGGATGCCTTTTTTCCTGACGTAAATGAGGGGCTGCTCCTGTGTCTGCCGAGTGTGTAACCTGAGGTGACAGGGAAAGGGACTTATTTAGAGGGAGCCCATTAGTTGTGGGGTTGGTGGCTTCTCAGAACTTTCTCCCAGATCTTTTCAAGGGACTAAAACCTCATGCTACAGCTGAGGAAGGGAAAGAACCATCTGTAAGTGAACATCCCGCTTTGCTCATGAGGCGAAATCAGCTGAAAAATTGTGGCTTTCAGTGGAGGTGGATCTTTAAACAGCTGCAGAGGGACCTGCCAAGCCAAGACAGAGAACTTTGTGACAATCTTACCTTTCCTACCTCTCCTGAGGGACAAAAGGCTCAAATCTTACCTCATTATGAATGATTTGCTTAGAACATTCAATGGGAAGGAGCAAGCATTCCAGTTTCAGCTAAGTTAGCTAGAGCATTCCTCTTGACAAAACAAGTATGCACTTTGGGGTTTTGCCTGGCTGGGATGGGAAGCGCACACTTTGCACACACCAAGCACCCAGAGGTGCAACCACACCTGCAGCAAGGGACTGGGCATGTCACAAATCTCAGAGCAGGCTTGCACAACGCTGTGCGTGCACTTGTGCTGCCAGTTAAAGTGCAAAAAGCTACTCTGTCAACTCATCCTCCCTTCTCAAGTGGCAGGCCTGGCTAGAAGACTGAAAACAAACAGGATAAAAATGCAGGGAGGTAATTGCATCTAAAATAAGAGTTCTTTTGAAACTATTTCTTTTTGCAAAAATCAGCAGAGGACCAATTTCTGCAGCTCTTCAGGGACTGAAACCTGCCTGTTCAGAGGTCATCTGAATGCACCTACAATATACTCAAACTGATAAAACTGTATATGTATTTACTTGACTTTGTAGGATCGACTTTGAATTTGATTTTAATGTTATATTACATTAGTATCATTTTAATGTTATATTAATTTTCAAAATGTACTTGCTTTTTCTTCTGCATCAGGTGAACAGGGTATGTATTCTACCACCCAGCTAGAGAGGAATGGGAAAAGGTTTTTGCATTCCCGTCCCAAGCATGTAATCAAACCAGGAACAGCATTACATCCTCATAATGTCAGTGTTCTGTGCCAGTGCAAATATTTATGTGCTCTGAGCTGACTGGTTCTTGAAACTAGAAGTGCTCTGTCAAGAAGGCATTGGAGAGAAAAGGTGAAATACAATAGAAAAAATAAGATCTTGTAATCCTGTATGACTAGGTAATAAAGCATATGTTTTATTTGAAGACAACACTGAGCTACGAACCACGCTATTAAAGGTGGCATGTTTCACCTCAAGCCAGCATAAGGAATAATTCTAGAAATCTCCCAAGAGCAAGTCTCATGGTAGCTCTCCTGCCCAAATTTCCCTTGCCACCTGAACTAAATAAAAACCTTCACTGCCCATCTCTGATCATTAGAGAAGCCTAATGACTGTTATTCCAAGATCCCAATTCATTTCAGTTGCAGCAATACACCACTGGCTAGTGCTCCAACATAGGACTATATACAACTACAGTTCAAACAGCAATTCAAGACCTTTTTAATATTTTATTTTATTTATTATTATTTATTGTTCAAATTATCGTTTCTGTTGTTACCATAGGTTTTGTAAACCTATTTCTTCCAGAAGATTACAAAATTGGCAGTACTGCAACTCAAGACTGACTAACTGTTCATTGCATGAGATATCACTCAGTTTAGTAACACAAAAACCTATCAGGATCATATGGATTCACACTAGGAATTCTGTTCCAAAGCAAAATATAAGCATTATTTTCTTAGGAACCCCTGACATCTATAATGTGAAAATGCACAACAGTGCAGATGTACTATCAGAAAATTAACTGTTTACACACAACACTGCCTAATAAACACCAGGTATTTATGATCCTGACAATGTGACCTCCGAGCAAGCACCTAGTCAGAATGTTCAACTCACTTCACCTATTTCTCTCTAACTAGCAGAGCCTACTGATCAACAGACTGAGACTCTTATCGACTTAGGAAATTGAAGTAAAGCTTGGATTAAGGATTGCAGTAATAGCTGGCTGCAAATGAGACCTGTAAACTCCAACAAACTCCAGTTTATTTCGGAATTTTAAAAAACAGTCAATCAAATCCCAGAATTCTTTTATTATAAGGCATTTCCAAATATAGTTATATTTCTGAAGAAAGCACATGTTATACTTCCACCTGCTGGCCACCAGACTGGATAATCATCTGGTATCATTCTAATAGGTGGAACAAAATCCTTCCAGGCAAGGTGTCATGAAGCTGACAGTTCAATTTCCCAATGAAAGAGAAACTATTCTAGGACAAATTTTCTTTTTTGTTAAAATTGTACTTTTAAAAAAGATGTAGGTGTTTCCAAAGAAACACTTTCCATAATTTCTAATTATAATATTACAATATTATAATTAGAAATAATTTTAATATTAAGCAATGAGCAAGAGGAGGCTTTACAGCCCTGGGAAACAAAGCAGGGACTGGAATGCAACTTGCAGAGACTTCCAGTTGCTTTATTTTCTGAATTGTGATCCACTGAAAAAGCAAGCTAAGAAATCCCTTTTACCTGGCACAAGTTGGCTTTCACAATGACTGAACAAACTTTGAAAGAAGAAATATAACTGGGATTAAGGTGTTCCTGTGCCTCCTCAGTGCACATACACAACAAGGATTGTAGTTCAACTATCAACAGCCCTAAAAAATCACGTCTCTTTTTCCCATCTCTAAAACTAATTAATTTTCTGCCTCCTTAAAACATATTTTCTTTAATCTGCCACAGTCTGTGCCTGATTCAAATGTTCTTGCTCCTCCTGGAAGCCTGCAGCATTGTGGATTTCCCCTAGATATGACCAACACAGTAAACAAGATGCAACTTGCTCCACTGGAGCTGTTTTTCCTTTCCAGTACACAGCTCCAAGAGAAGCTTGATGTTTCCATGACTTCACTTAATGATCCACATATTCTTGTTTTCATTTGACAGCAAGAATAGTGGGACAGGGCTGTGGGAATTCAGAGAAAAATGTAAACATGGAAAAGTGAGGAAGGAGTGAGAGTGAAAGCAATCACAGGAAAGGAAGCAGTGTAGTGACTCAGGGTGAAGTGCTGGCAATGCAGTGAGGGATGTGAGGGAAAGGATGATGGAATACCCAACAAGGAAGTGAGTGAGGTCATCTAAAATTCTCCTCACCCTATTGCTGTTCCCAAAACAGAAGGTAAAAAAGCCACTTAAATAAATGCAGATGAGTTTGGTAAAGGGCAAGTCCACAGTTTCTTCACTTTCCTTGCCATTCACTCCCCTATCCCACCATGGTTCAAGCTTCAATGCAACATCCTTAAAAGCAACAGGGCTTCAGTTTTGGAGAGCAATGTCCTGAGCATCTTACATTCTTCACTGCTTACAACAGGATTATTTGGAAAATTTCTATCCACCTGCCTGTAGATAAATCGGTGGCTATTCCAGAAGCAGTAACTTTGCCTACAAACAGCTAACTGTTTTCTGGACACTGTGACACAGATCATGACAAATAATTCTCTGAGGCATTTGCTCCTGTACAACACAGACAGCTTCTACTGTATGTAATGGTTCATGCATTAGCAATCTGGCAATCATTTTTCTCCACTGAATCTCATCATCACTTGGTTTTCTCTTCAAGTGTACTATCTCTAGTTTATTATACAAATTGACTAGGATGGGGCATATTTGCTAGGATACAAAAAATTTAATCTTTGAGAATAATATGAACTGTCCCTTCATAGAGCCGCCTGACAAATTTCAAAAACCCTTCTTAGTACCTTTGCTACATGAAGTTAGATGATTGTACTTCTTGTATTTGAGTATGTGCCCTGATTAAACTAGAAACTTCCCACCCAAATTAGATGGACAACAAACAAGGTCAATTTTTTGCAGCTGGTTGCCAGCAGAATTTGGAAAATATCAACAAGGTCCAAAGATGCAAACACAATGTGAGCCCTTGTATTTAGGCACAGCTCTCTCAGGCAATCATCTGTCTCCCGAGGCAATGCAATGGGCAACACTTCCCATCTCGCTTGAGTAATTTTATCTCAGTGTATTTTGCTGGAGTAATTCTGGTTGTCACCATGTAATTTGATAGCTTGTATCTCCCAACAGCTGTGGGAAATTTCCCGGATCTTCACCTTAGTGCAATCCCAATTACTACTAAGTCCTCAGAATTGAAAGACTATCTTGCCTTCTGGAACTGGCTGAGGCTTGAAGGAGAAGGAAATACATCTGAAGCATTTCTTCTGGGCACTTTTTTTTTTTTAATATGTTCTTTCCCTGGTTCTGTTGCTGAAGTGACCATCAGTGGCTAAACGTCACTCACTGGTCAGGCAGATCACTTCCACTACCCAGAAGTTACTGTGATACTGGAAGGCTATCAGTGATTCTATCTCCTTCCACAGAGGCATTTCAGCTGAGTGCTAGTAACAGCTAAAAGACAACTAAATACAGCAAAACACCTCCTCACTGATTCACCACTTAAGAAAACCAGCAACCTTTCTAAATGCAGCTGAGCCAAACTTACACCAATTCAGCAGACCCTCCTGTGATATATCAAAAAGGCAGAGATGCTATCAGCTGATTTCATCTGAATGGCAGAACCTGGGCTCACACCAAACCTCCTGTTCTGTCAAGGTCAAAGACACTGTATTTTCTTAACTTATTTTCTGACAACTTCTATTCCAGACAGTGAAGGCTAAAGTGATTTTATCAGTGGGTAAAACCCTACCAAGGATGGGCGGTAGTTCAACCCTCCCAAACTCAAGAATTCACACCCTTTAGGAGAGTAATTATCAGCATGGTTAACAGACAATAAGAAATGAGGCACCTGCAAACCATCCTCATGACCATTTTCCTGCACAGACTTGAGGTTGTTTCCTGTGGTAGAGACAGCACAAGCCAGAACAATGCACTGTTGGTTGCCCTACTTGTCAGCTTTTAAATGTTAGAATCCTTTGATGTCACACACAAGCCCTCTTCCCACCAAAGGCGTAATACTCTAACTACAACACTTTTCTTTAAGAGCTCCAACGTACTTTTTTCAAAGACTCTTATTTAATGCTTCTCTTCAAGTGCATCCAGAAATGGCTGAGTCAGAACACCTGACTTTTAAACTCAGGTGCATGTTTGAGACAGGCAGACTTCATACAAAGGCAAAGGTTAGAAACCTCTGTCCTAGAGGTTTAGTGCCCTAGGACCACTGTCCTAGAGTACCAAAGTGTATAATCACTGAAGTATACCATAAATTATAACCATGTCAGAAACCCTGGACACTTTTTAGAATTATTCTGCCTCCTCATTTAAAAATATTTAAATTTTAGTGAATATATTTCCTGCATATTAAGTGTGTAGCCAACAAAGAATAAGATGTTTAATAAAATGAACTTCCAGGCCAGTAATGAAAATTAGCCTATCAGCAGAATCAATGTGCAAACTGCAATCAATAACACACATCATTATTACAAGAGTCTGCCTTCCACTTATCTAAAAGATTTCTGAATTGAAGCCTGAAATAAGCCTGAATTATTGATTTGCTGTGAGAAAATGAAATATTAGAGATACTCACTTTTACCAAAATTATTTTTGCTAGCTCTTCACATACAGGCTTTTCTTCATCCTTCTTCAAGCCTTCTAATTCAAACAAGGTATTGTAATTTTCCAGCATTTTTGTCATTATCTTGTTGCAGATCTCCAGTTCCTTCATCCCTTCAAATCCAGAGCGCACGCTAGAATTGGAGAAATGACAAAGCAGAGTGTCACAGGGACTCAACATACAAAAGGTCCTGCAGAGGATCTCTGTAACATTTCATTTATCGATACAGGCTGGATAGCAGGCACAGGAAACTTTGAACTGGAAAGGAGGCCTGTGCCTATGTTGCTAACAACTATCACAATTTGTTTGCAGTTCTTCTTATCAATATTAAATACCAGACCTGTTGGCTGAGCTACCCTGTCCACAAAATCCAGGCAGGGACAGAATTAAGACTGCCACCAAATGAGGTGCCACCAACTCTGCTGCAAGTTGGGTTTCACGACCCACAGCGCAGACAGCTCAGGCATTCAGATGCTCTAAACTGTTAATTCAAGAGACAGATTCCTCCAAAACCTGGTTCATGATAACTTCAAAGGCACACAGGAAGGATAAGTGAAAAAATCAGGAAATCCCACATGCTAAGCAAAACACTGAAATGTTAAACAAGGTCTTGATAACCCAATGCTGTACACCAGATTTTTTTAATCTAAATTTTGAGTTACTATTTCTTTTGAAAGTACAGTCATAACTCAAAGGGCTTTCTAAAACATGGAGATGGATGCTGCCTTTCACAGAAGAGCCTAAAAGATTAATACAAAAAGTGGTTCCTAAGCTCCATTTTCTGGGAGAATAACCAACTTCTTGGCTGCTGAAGAAGAGGCTTCTTTCTCTCTTGAAACAGGCCCCTTTGCAGCTTCCCACAGACCTTGAAGGCATACAGAAAAGGGAAGATACTGTATGTATCTGCATGTTTCCTCATCTATTTCACACAACTCTCCCATGCAGCAAAAAATGCATGTCACTTGCAACAGGGTTCATAATTCATTGAAGCATCTAATGATAATCTGCTGGAATATAAACTTTCTGCACACTTTATTGACAATTTTATTGGCCTCAATTGACTTAAACTCCATTTTAATGCAAAAGTACAATATCTGAAGAATCTTCTTCTGCAATCATTCAGTGTTACTTATAGTACAGTATTTCCAGCAGACACAGGCTTCTCAGTAAGTCACAAAGTGGCTGCATGGATGTGAATTTCCTGAAGAACTTATAAAGCAGCAGAGACTGATGATCAGGAGTAATGAAACACAGGAAACATTTAGAGTGAAGAAGCAGAGAAGCCAAAACAAAAAAAAAGTTTCAAGTACCTTTTGGCTGAAGACAAGAAGATGTTATGTGAGAAGAAAACACAACCCAAAATAAAGACTCCAGATAGCAGAATTTTCACCTAAGCCACATCTGCTGAGAATGACAGCCAACAGTTGCCTACTGGCAACAGCTAATACAAAAAATTCTACCTGGTTGAGAAACAGTCCAGTCTATAGTTTCCACAAAGCACAAAACCAGTACTTAATTTCTACCCAATTACATTACTTTCTTGCCCTCCCTTCCCCACACTACCTTATCAGTTAAAATTTATTACATCAAACCTGTGAAAAATCCAAATCCTATTCTGAACAATTCTGTATGAGTAGGGTGAGGCACATATGCAAAACACAAGGCTAAAGCTCATGGCTTCAGTTTCTTTTAACACCTCTCTCTGAGTGTAACTAAGCAAAGGACCATGATGTGATTTATTTTAATGGAAATTTAACATACTTTATTCATTGCCACCACTCTGCCACATTAACAGGCATATTTAACAGTTTCTAATATATTTCTCCTCTAATTGCTATTATTAGACCTCGATCATGATAAGGATTATTACACTCTTTGAGCTCTCCATGGTGACATTTTCCTTTCAACAAATATATGCTGAGCTGAAGATAAGTTTATATTATGAGCACACACCACCCTGCCTATTTATACAAAGTAAACCCCATCTGCTGCCACACTGCATGATCTACCAGTTTGACTAGACTTTTCTGAAAATGCATGTAAAAAAAATAGCATTTTACTTTAGCTCTTCTCATTCTGAAAAGTCATGACATCTACAAATGTAACTTCAACTGACTAGAAAAACCCAGATCTGTGAGAAAATATTCTCTCACACTTCCACTTTCCTGATGCACACCCTAATCCTTGGAAAATTTTCATGATCATTTGTGAAGATCTTGTTAAAACACCAGAGTATAAAACTGTTCTTAGCCATGGCTCCCTTATGTCTATTTTCATGTTAATTAGGCATTACAACTGCGATGCTTTGAGAGTTAGACACACAATTTACTCCAGTTACAAATCCTCAACAGAAGGACTTCATTCCCTTCCAGCCACATATGAACAAATTACTTCAGTAGCAGCACCAGAAACCTACCACAAACACCAGAAGGGTGCCATAAACCTGCAATTTCTATGGCTATTTCTAGCAGAAAAAGTGTTGATAAGTTCAGATCTATCTTAGCAATTTGAACTGGAAAACTCCCACTGAAGTTATCACAGTGTCCTGCAAAGTCATCAACAGATACACAGCACAGGCAGAGCAGGAGCAAATTCCCTAGTGTGCCCTCCCTTAGATTCCACAGACACCTGCCCTTCCCAGAGAGATGCTCTGAATGATCTGTGTGCAAAGCACAGCGTGTCCACATTAAATATTTGGAAAAAATGTGCCTTGTCTAAGTGAGGCACCAGCATTAAGAGTATCTGACACAGTTAAGAAGGGTCAAGAGCAAGGGTGCATCAGTACCACAAGTTTTGCAGGATATTAAAAACTGAAATTATTGGTGAAGTCATTTTAAAGCAGAAAAAGCAGTTCTCAAAATTAAAACATTACTTGGTAATCGGATCAGGCTGTCAGCTCTTCATTTCAAAATCTGATACCCTGCAGCATTTCACACTTCTGCACAGTGTCCTGCCAGCATGGCTGGCCCACCCAGTGCAGCTCTACGCTGCTCCTGTCCGTGCAGACACCACAACCACATTTTCATTGGGTTTTCCAGACTGAGTCCATGTCTCTTTCCACAGGGATGCTCAGGAAAGCTTGTCTCAAAAGGTTAAACCACAGCAAGTCTCTGTGTCCCAGCTTTTACTCAGAAGCAAAGTGACCTGAGGTCAGATTAACTCACTGTAAAAGAATTCCTTACATCTCAGGCATTTAGTTAAATGAATTTACCTCGGGTCTCTGCAAACAAGCTCTAACAGGCTGAATGCAGAGTGGGCTTTCCAGACAGTGAACCTTCAGACTCCACTGAGAGCAGTGCAGTGACACATACAAACATGCACGTGGCACAGGACAGGCATCACTACAGGGCTCTGTCACCATCCACCACACCTGGGAAACTTGCTTCAAGTGGCCAGGAGGACCTGGGAAGCAGTAATCTGTCTATAATGAGCTGAACTGAGGTCACTGAACTGATTTCCCCAGGCAGCAACTGCTGACAGCTCCCTGTCACAACTGAGAACCCGAGATTTCCATGTGAAAGGGTCATCTCATTACCAATTCCCAACAGTGCTTGACCCCACCCTGTCTGAGATGAAAGATGCACATTACCATTTCCCCAAGTGGCTCTACAGAAGCAGCTTGCATGGAATGACAGCACTGTAAGCCTAATTTACAATCACAGGGGGCTATATGCTCTATAAACTACTTTTGCTGCTTGTACACTACTTTTGTAAAGAAGCACCACAAAGTCACCTTATAATTCTCCCAGGGAATCCTGCCAGAAATATGGGACTCAAAGGACAAGAAACACTGCATGGATTTTTTGTTTCTCCAGCCCCAGCAAAACATTTTCATTAGTACCTCAGATGCCCACGAGTCCCTCAACAAGCACAAGTGGAGATTTTGAGAGCAGAGTTGCAGTAATTTATAGAGGTTACAACTCGAGGCAGTCTGTTCTGTGCCTCTAGGCAGACTTCACTGTGTCTCTAACAGATCCAACCTCGTGGCCAGAACTCATCCACTTCAGGTGATGAAAGGGATTTGTCCTGACACACCAGTCCACAAACTGATGCAGCTGAAACAGGCACACATTCATGTCTGCAGACTCTGCTGCAAGATCACAGTCTAATAAGCAGCTAAAGATACAGCCACGCTCACTTGAGACAGTTGTTCATCTCAGTCTATGTGACTCCTTTACGTGCCCTGCATCATTTGCAGCCTTACCAATCGGGGTGAAATGCAATGACAGATACAACTACTGAGATTTTGCAGAGGTGTTTTAGCTCCTGTGATACTGGAGAATCCTGGAGAGTCAAATCTGGGGCATGCACCTGCCTGCCTGTTAAAATCTGTTCCAGATTATCTTCTCTAGGATCAGATTTATTAGCCTAAGTCAACTTGGTAATTCAGCTCTATCAGCACTGCTTGCAAAATAAAAATAATTAATAAAAATAATAGCACTAATAAATAATAATAAAACAACAGCACATAATGAATGATAATAACTATTAATAAAATGCAAAACGCAGGCAACACAGGTAACACAAAGCAGTTAGAGTGACGCTGCCACAAAGGCTTTACTGATTGGCTTCATTTATATGCAAAATCTTTTGCTTCAGCAAAAGCTCCATTTTTCATCATGAAATTACAGTGACAGGAGACATCTTTGGGAGTGCAGCCTACATAAAGGGGGACAAAGGGCAGTCCATGGCCTAACATCCCCTTACAAAGTGCATTGCTCTCATCTCCAAATATTTCAAAGCAGAGGCTCTTCAAAAACTCTCCTTGTGATTGCATTTGAGCTGTATTGCTGAGCTCAAATATTCATGAGTATTTAATATGATTATGGATGAGAACGTTTATAGCCTTGCTATATTATACTTGATGTTTTAAACTGTCATTAAAGGCTTCAGCATACTGAATACTTAGGAAAAATTGCTTTGCAGTGCTGGAAAATGCAGTATTTAAAATCTATGTGAACCCTGTAAGAAAGGTTACGGCTGCATGCTCCAATTTGCAATAATTCATGTTTAAACAACAATATTCTGTACTCAGTTTGCCCCCAATCCTGGATTGCAATTTTTTTGAAGACTGATGCAGGATTGGGGCTGCATTGCCTGAAAACAAAGCCCATCCATATAATGTTCCGAAGGCCAACATTACTCACTGAGAAATATTAATTCAGCCCCTCTGCTTTCAATTCAGTTTTGTATACCCAATCCATGCAGGCTCCAAGGCTGCTAGAAACCAAAGTAAGACATTCACGCATAACTTCAGATCAAATTTTAATTATTTCAAGTTCAGCATCTAAATACCTACATCTACCCTACAATCTACCATTTTCTCCATATCCAAAGATAATATACTTTTCTTGTTACCCTTTGTATTACAAAGTCATCATACATAAATAACTGCATCTAACTCCAGCATTTTAACTGGACACCTGCATTTGCCAACCACTTTTGGGAGGATGGAGCAATCCCTCACAACACAATCTCTGTTGGAATGAAACATAACCAAGATCACAAGGGCTTGAATGATGGAGGCCCCATGCAGAGATGATTGCTTGAGGGAGAGTTGCAATAATGGTACGAATGGATCCTCTGATTACATCTGTTGGACCTCATGTCTTACCATGCCAACCAAAGGACAGGATAAGGGCAGCAGCTCCTCTGACACCCAGCTCCTGGAGAACAGAGAGGAGGAGAGAAAACCCAGCTGGTCCTCTCCATTTCAGCACAAGCTGTTAGAGCCAAGCAGAGCCCACATAGCAGGCCTTAACTAAGGCTATGTCTCTCCAGGAGCTGAAATTCAGGTCAATGGACAATAACTTCCTCCAAAAGTAAACACACTGAAAATGTTAATACTCTACACAGATTAGCCCAGTGACAGAAAAGACAGCTATTTTTGTTCCTTCATGGTTGTAGCTCCTCCAGGGCTGTATTTCTCAATATACTTGACCTTTGCCTTCCATCACAATAAATCTGAACAAACCAAATTGGGAGAAAACAGTGAACCAAATCTCAAATCTGTTTTTGAGCTGTTTGACCTTGCCCTTTACATGTTCTTGTATCTTACATCACACTTCAATACAAGGAATGCAAATAGCCGTTTATTTCCTTTCTATTCATTACAAATACAGAAAGGACAAGATAATCTTCCTTAGAAAAACACCAATGCAGTTTGTCAAACAGCAAGTAAGGAAGCAGGGGAAGTGCTGGATAAGATAAAAGCAATAAGGGTTGAAGGTTTAGGAGATGGGATACATTACAGAGGATATGATGTAGTAAAACAGAATGAGATAAAGAGAATTAAAATGAAGTCTACATATCTGGAAAGTGGCCAAGAAGCATGATTTATTCAACTGTTAAAAAACTTCAGTTATGGAGTAGGAGATACTATGCTTAAGTAGCTAAATTGTCACTAAAAATACCTTGCCAAAAGAAGTCCTTCACTATCAGCAGATGGGCTTTATCTTCTCTGACACTGTGCCTCAACTACACAAACTGACATTAATTTTAGACATGAGTGTGAATTTCTGACAGAAAAATCTCAGTTCTCCCTGCTTCAGCAGTGTAATTGCTGACAAGCTGAGCCTTCTCTCCTTGCCATGGAGAAAGCCGCCATGCACTGCTGGGAACAAACAACGCAAAGCGAGAGGAGCGATCTCTCAGCCTCCTGCCAATATTTCATTTCTGCAGCTTCTCCAGGGACTGCCTGCAGCCAGCAGAGAAAGAGACAGCCCTTGCCAAGCAAGCTTCAGGCAGCCTTACTCTGTAGCTCTGAAATGTGTTCTGAGGATCTCCTTCTGGATGCTTGGCCAACCAACTGGTTAAGCCCAATACCTAAAAACAGTGCTGCAAGTTTTCCTCCCCCTATCAAATCCTTGTTGGTACAGATAGTCACAGTTCCAGCAACAGAAGACTGCATCCATTAACGCAAGAGAAAAGGGTATTTGAACTGTTCCTCACAATCTTTGTGTCTGGACCACAAGAGTGAACTGCCCTGAAAAGATCAAGATCTGATAAAACACAGAGCTGAAACACAAGATGGTGAAACTTAGTTTAAATAAAAATCTACATGCCTAATTCTAACCTATTTGGGTCTTTAAAAAACTCATTAGCCATTTGGTAAGTGTGAAGCCTTGCTTTCAATGCCCCTTTTGCCACATGAGCATTTATTTCAAGGTATCACATCTGCTTAGCTGGTTACACTCTCATCCAGACTCATGAGTCTTTGGTTTTTCACCTCCAGTGATCTCTGCCTTCCTCAGTCTTCTGCAATGGAATGAAGTGTATCCATCTCTGTACCTTACAAAAATGCTTCTATCTTTTCCATGCTCTCTTAGGAGCAGAGATCAGTTGTGGCAACAACTGCAGAGCTGTTAACACATGCAATTTGGTTTAATATTAGGAACACCAATTTCAAACCTGAACTGCAATTCTCTGCATTCTACACCAAAAAATATGCACAGCTAATTTTTAAACTCTCCTGAAAGAAGTGATGAGTAAACTAAAAATTATTCTAATATCCACTTGGGAGCTTGAGTCATAGAGATTTAGCCATTGAACTCAAATTCTTCTAATTACTTTGTTTGTTCTGAACTCTGCTAATACATTTAGACAGGAATTCCCAAACCACCCATATGAATGCAAGTTTAAAAAATTGTTTTGCTTTTCCTTGTCAGAAATTCACAGTATTGTGCTTCCAGTAATTCTCATATCCATGCATTCCCATGCATACTACTGTTTTTTGAGCATTTTTTGTTTCAGAGAGCAAAACAATTATTTTTAAAATATACTTTATCTTTTTGCAGTAACACAGCAAATGCTTTAATCCTGAAATTCACCTTCATCATCCACCAGCAACATATTAAGATAAGGCAGCCATGTAGTCACTAGGACAAGCTTTAGTTTAAGTGTCTAATTCCTCCATGTTCTCCCCCTAATCAATGGAAAAAGATATGCTCCTTAAAAAGACAGTTGGCAACATCTAGCCTAGGTACAAGGAACTGTCTCAACATATTACAGGAACCTAATTTCTGTTTTCTCTCTTTAAAGAAATCTATGTCTTTCCAAGAGGAAACTCAGGGGGAAAGATTAAATTAATTGCTTCACGAGACTAACTTTTACTAGACAACTCAGTATTAGTCCAGAGCAATATTTTATAAAAATCAATACAAATGCAACACTGATACAAGGAACTCACTTGTCTCTTCTTGGTGGTATCACACACCTTTCAAGACTGATGACTGAACTAAACAGCTTAGGCGTCTCCCATGTCAAAGACCTTGGATGCCAGCCAGTGGGCTCATTGCAGAGGTGAAGGTGCTTATGCTGCACTGCATCATTGCAGTGACTCAACAGAAACCTTCTCACCCAGGATTGTTCTTGCACCTGGAAATAACTCTTCTGACTACTGCTGCAAGCTCCACCAGCACGTTAAACACGTCTTCAGCACAAGCCCCCAGGAACTGCATCCAGTGAAAGAACCCAGTAAAGCTACTGACCCCAGTCAGGAGTTTTAAGAGACCAGTGGAATCCCACAAGCTCCAGAGCAGTTTCTAAATACACTAGAAGTACAGAGAGACCAGAATCACCAGCATCTGAGGGCAGACACCAGATCATAAGGCCAAACATGCAGATAGCATGCAGTATCCATCTCTAGAAATTATATAGCACCTGGGTGCTGCATTGGAGTCCTTTCCCACCAAGGATCCTTTGTCAAAGCCTTCTGGAGAGAAGCACTCATATTTATTGATAGCAAAGGAAGAAACCTGCATGAGCACACACCTCCTTGCACTGACACAGTCCGAAGGCCTTTCACTGTTACACTTCTGCTCTGCTACCAAAGCAGCAATACAAAACTGATAAACAGTTCAGCAAACAGCAAGAGGAAATGGGAGAGCAACTCCACTTCCATTTGGCGCTAAAACAGCTTTAGCACTCAAGTTGAACACAGAGCCCCTGTCACTGCCTCCATCTGATCACCCTGACAAAGTAGATTCCTGACATCTACATTTCTGGCCACCTGCCAGCAAACAGGGTATAGTAAAAAGCCCAACTTACTGAAAGCAGTTTGGTCCAAATACAGTGGCAAGATTGCCAAGATTCATCCTGTTCTCTGTGTGATGTTCAGCAACCTTTATCAGGAACTGGCACAGGTACTTCAGCAAGGAGTAATGAGCATCAGGCAGTTCTTTAAGGAGTTCTTTCAAGTAACTTTCCTTCTGCATGTCGTTTCTAGAGTCTAGGAAAAAGAAGAGAAGAAAAAACATATGTATATGGTTTTCTTCATTGCTGCCAACTTAATTACATGGGTGAGCAAGCAGCGGAAGCTAAAATTTACTCCTGCTTCTGCTCAGAGACACACAACTCCTCAGTTTTCCTCAGGGAATGTGCATGTTTGTCCTGAGGCTCATCCTGGCCACCAAGGGCGCCATTTCACTCTCACCTTTATGCCATAACCTTTTCCCTGAACAGATTGAGCAGTTACTAACAGTCAGCTAAGAGCTTTAAGGCATGTTTATCCCCACCTGGCACAGCTAAATCTGCTTTAACTCCCTCTCTACCAGACCTTCACATTCATGCTCTTTCTGGATGTCATCCCTACTTCCCTTCCCAAGCCCTTCTCATACTATTAGCTTCCCTTCCCATAAAAACCTTCAAAAATAAGAAAGCAGGAATGGTAAAACAAAGGGTCTCCTGAAATGCAGAGTGTTATAACAGCACTACAATACTTTCTGTGGGTGACAACTCTGCTGCATAATCAGGAAGGAGTATTCCTTATAGGAAACAGACTGTTCTGGGCACTGTCACACTCCAAAACAAGTCAAAATGTGGCCTCATGTTAAAAAGTAGCCTTGCTATACTGTACAGTCTTCTAGAATTTAGGTATGGATAAAAGCTTTCCATATTGAACTGAGTCACATCCAAGTATTTAAGTAAAAATTGCATGTACTTCACAGATGCTGTGTTTTTACAGACCCGGGTGGTGAACACAAGCTTGGCCTCACACACAGCTTCTGCTTAACTGTGTCCTACTGCTGGAATTGAATTCATGTGCAATATATTTTGCTCCTCTCCTCCGTCCCAAAAATACCTTCCAAAGAGTGATTTGTACCCCCCAATATCTTGGATTTACATGTCAGTGGAAGCAAAGTTTTGAAAACAAGTCAGTATTGCTTTCCCTTTACACCAAAACAGGATGTGTTAATCCTTGCAAATATTAATTTCTACTGTCCACGAAAGCAAAATGTAACTGAAACTTTCCCATATGCATGAAAACCCCAAGGACTCTGCATCATCATTTTCAGACAGAAGACCTCATGCCCTGAAGGTTCTCCACACCCACCTAATTACAAGCAGTGTCCATTAGCATGAGACCATCTGTGCATTTCTAGTACTTTTTTTCCTTATTTATCAGCCTTATGGGCTGCTGGTGCTGCTCTGCTCTATGCTCTGCTACCAGCATGCAGAGAAAGAAGACTGGCAGGAAAACATCCCATGGCTGGTGTTGCAAAAGAAAAAAAGAACAATTTACATTTGTTTCACGTTTTTTAGAGAGAAAAAAAAGAGGGAAAACAAAAATCTTTGAACACCGTTTAATGTATGTATAAACACTTCAGAAGTCTTGTCTTTGTTTTTACATTTCATTTCCCAGACTTATTCCAGGGCTGGGCTGAACAGTGTTTCAGGAGTAGAGTGCTTTGAAAAGCGGTTAGCTGCAATATTATTTCTGTTTTATAATCAGACATTTTTTGTGGTTAATAAACAGGATTTATCCTGTTAAATAAATGGCAAACAAATGAGGCTTTTTATGTACTTATTTGCCACTTCATACAGCTGAAACTCGAGGGACTTCATCTGCTTCCAAACTTAGGATTCCTGCCTTTCCTGGCATGTCTAATACTGTACATGGCAAGAAAGTCTTTTTATGTTTTATATGCATGGCGAATTCACTTTTATGTGTCTGCTTTCGTACCACAGACTTAGTATGAATTCTTTCATCACAGCAGACCAAATGTCAGTCAAATTACAGGACCAAACATTTTAACCAACTGATTAAATACAGCCTTTTCTTCTATAGATAAGAAATTAGCTCCTTCAGAAAAGTCAAATATCAAATATGCATGAAGCAGATGAGAAAAAAAAATCTTATTTTCTTGCTTATCACAACCTTTTTTACCCTTACAGAGAGGAAAAAACCATCATGACTTTGTCGCTACCAATCAGCTTGGCAACAGCAAGAAATCTGATCTATTATTGCAGAAAATTCAGGAGGCTTCTGAAGGCTGTATTAAATGGAATAACAAAAAGGAATTTTAGTGCATTTGTACTTGCACTTATCAAAATGGACTGTACAGTCTCTGACTTGATTACTAATTATCTTTTTATTAATCTTAAAAGAAAACAAAACACAACTAATTTCCATGTAACCAAAACATACTCCTAACATACTTTTCTTTAGATAACAAAGCAACTAGCACAGTGTTTTCTACTACAAGTTGCTTGCAGTTATGATAAGGAAAGCCAAAGCCATCTCCCAGAAAAAATGTACCTCTTCCATCACCATCACCCTGTCATCTAATTAGGGAATGCCCTTGATAACTAATTGCCTCTCTGAGTCTCCCACTGGGACTTCAGACTGATGGGTACTTTTTTATTTACTGGAGGAATTTCCATCCCTTCCAAACCAGGAAGATGCTAATAACCACCACAAAACATTCTGAGCACAGGTTTGCACTCTGACAACAAACAAAGCTATTGGGTCCGTGGCCTTAGTGGTATTTTCTGGGTAGGATGTCCCTGTTCATTAACCATGATGTTTTTGGGGTATGAATCAACATCAAAAATATTATTGCTGGGCACAGCCAACCTTTGTTCATTTCTGTACTTTCAAGAACAGACACAGATACCACATCACAAGATGATGAGAAATTCCCTTAATTGAAGGACATAGAGACACTGAGTAACATGAGGCAGCAAATCCCATTTACTGAGCCATCAAGTTCCTTCTCTTTGTGAAATCTAAGAAAGAAAATAGGGCTTTGCTCTTGGTCTTCCTTCTCCAGTAAAAAGACAAGGCAAGAAATCAAGTTTTTCTTCCAAAAGAATCAAAAAATCAGAATTAATTTGTTGATTTTTCTGCTGATGACATTTCATGGATTTCAGCTTTTTTTTTAAAAATTGCTTAAATAATTCATGGTGAATCTAGACAGTGCCATGCAAACACAGTATTCCATGCACCAAGTCTACTACTGCTATCAATTAATGTATTTCTTCAAATATTACAGCTTTTCAACTTACTAGAGAGCAAAAACAGTCTTGAGTCAAAACAACAACCCATTCTTTGGAGCATTCATCCTCCTTTTCAGTTTGTTTCAAAGTCAGTCACTAAGGTTTACTGAACTGGTAGTGACTATCAGAAAAACATCAGAGCACCAGAGTGGTTTATGCTACTCGTGATTTTCAAGCACAGCATATCCAGTTATTTTGCCTAGGGGAAAAGGAGGAAAATAAGAATGGAGGCTAAGAGGAAGGTGCTCTCAAGGGCAGACAAACTCATTCAATTTTTTATTTTGGGAGCCTTCCAAAAGCCAGGTGCAATAGACAGTGTCTCAGCCAAGGCTTACAAGAGAAGCCTGGCTAGATGTGCAGTCAGCAAGGGCTTGAAACCAAGAATGAAAGAGTGGATTGGGCTGAGGAAGGGAACAAAACCAGCAGCCTTAGGCCATGTCTAGGCTCAGCAGCCTGAGGACACAAAACACAGAGAGGATCAAGGAAGCCAGCAAGGGCAGCTGGCACCTCAAAGCTGAACTAGGGACTCATTACTGAGGAATGAGTCAAGGAGACAAGTGAAAAGGACAGGCAGTATCTCCAAAAATGTTAATTAACTAGAAACAGGAGTCTCAACAGTGTAGGAGGTACAGACACATTTGTGAGGGTGTTTTCAGTCTCATTTCATTTCAGCATACACCCACAGCTCGCAACAAGAGGGAGATATTTTCCAATAGTTCATGCTATTTCTGAACATATTGAGTGTCTCTGACATACTAGATACACAACTTAATTCCCCAATTCATCTCAGTTCATGTTACTCCTTCATGCTGCCTGAACTTCACTAAATATATGGAATTCATGCAAACAGGTGTGCATAATTGTTTTGCTCAAGTCTCAAATGGTCTGACCCCAAACAACTCCAGTCTGGAAGCACTGAAGCACATTACCACAGTGCCCTAGCCAATTATCTGTGCTGTGAGGTGAGGAAGAAAGGCAACTGCTCAGTGTCATGCTACCACTGCATAGCTCCCAGCTGCCTTGCATGCTAGCAGAGTGGAGGGTAGACAGAAAAGCTTGCATCTGTCAGCAGTTCTCAATGTGCCCTGGAAAGCTGATCTTTGGCACAGGGGCAGCAGGTTGTGCATTGCAGTACCATGGCACCCACTGGGCTGAGGGAGGAATGAAAGCATTTCTTTCCACTTCTGCAATCTATGGGAAGTGGGACTCCACTCTCTCTCTGCCAAGAAACAATCTGCTTCAGACACCATCCTTCAGACATGATCCTGCCCCAGAGGGAAAAAAATCATGTCTTGTTGCCTTCAGGAGCAGAAATGTTGTAAGCCCTGCTCATAAGAAGGCTGTCATCACAATCCAGCTTGAGACACCTCACTTTCTATCATTATGGCACTTTGCAGCACTGTATTTATCCTTCATTCCAACATCCTGGAGGAAAAGCACACTTCTTTTGCAACTCTGGTGAGTGTCATTTGCATAAAAATCTAGTTCCAAGAGTTTTTACTGCATAACGAACGTCACCATCATATGGAAACCACAAGTTATTTCTCTGGGTTTGAAACAGCTTTGATAGCACTAAAATGGCCATAAAAGCCAAAGGAAAAGGTTAAAATCATGTCACAAGGGCCTTGAGAATCACAGATATCTAATTAATCAGATTTCATGCACGGCTGCAGTTACCATGGTATGGGAAATGATGCCCACTTTTAAAAATTTCAAAGGTTTATTAAACCTTAACAAAATACAACAAGGGACTGAATAAGGAAAAATTACTGGGAGTCCCACTGCTGGGACTGAGCTCCCATGTGTCAGCCACAAAACAGCTGCTCCACCTTTTATACCCCTGGGGTTGCAAAAGGTAGCCCTAGCCCCATCCCAAGTCAGCAAATCAACTCTTCTTCGCTGTCCACTGGTGGAGATTGCTTTCTTACAGCCTGATTGGGGTCAGGTGTTGCCATGCCAAGGGGCACAGGTACCTGCCCTCCCTCCACATGTCCCAACTACCAGTGGCAACAACACAAGGAGGAGGGGAAAGGGGATTACAGGGAGAACAGAGAACATCCAAACAACAAATCACAACAACATCAATAAAACTTCGCATAAAATACACATAATATTCATTCCTTAACTGTGAGAGCCAACCATCTCATGACCCATCTATAACAATGGTTAAAAGGTCAGCACTCATCTATTCATTTTCAATGTCATTGTTCAGATTGAAATTTGACCTCTAAAATCCCCCAACACAAGCTGTATTTTTGGTTCTGCTTGTCCATGTAACTCAAACAGCTGCTGGCTACTAAGTGTTCTGTAAACTGACCTGCTGATCCAGAAGGGAACTGCTCCTTCCATCCCTCTCCCTGAAACAGGCAAGGCTGTTCACAGGCACCAGACAAAACCATGCCAGTCATCACAGACCGTGAGCAGAGGGAACTATATGAAACAGAACTCACATCTTGCTCCTGCCCACCGGAAAAATATAAATTCTATAGGATAAACAATGTCAAGAAGCCAGAGTGATGAAATAGCATTAAACTTAATTAGACTGACTAAGAAAGGAAGACGGAGTCTGTGTTTCACTGCACCTCCACTGGAGGAGGAAATGAAACAACAACAACAAGAAAGAATGTAGAGTACAGTAGCACTTTGCCTTGATGAAAGCAAGTGACCTGTGACAGGGGTAAGAGCTGGGCGTACAGTTCCTACTACGAACAGATGTCTTAAGAGTCAGCGATCACGGTACAGAAGATAAGGAATAAAAAGCCAGAGGGAATAAACAAGCTCAGGCAGGGATTGCTGTACGGGAGCTGCTAATTTCTGGTGGAGGTTTCTCAAAGTACAGCCCATTTCACACAGTTCTGCTGTGCAGTGAAGCCTCCGCCACAAAAGTGATTGTGATGGACATTTTTCACCCCAGAACTCCCCGAACAGCCTTTATTTGTCAGGCACTGTGAGGAGATCAGCCCACACCAAGGTCACTATCAGTGTGTCCCTGGCCTGTGCTTGCAACACACATCTCCAGCCCTGCCCATCTCCCACTGCCACTGTCCTTCTCCAAGGACACAGAGAGAATGCCAGGACACACCACAATACACTGCATGATGTTTTATGGAACTGCATAGTCTTGGGATTACACTGAATATTAATTTAAATAAAAGTACTGTAGGATTTGAGGGCAGCATGCAGAGCTCTGGTTCACACAATACTGCACAGACTGTAGACAGCAATGCCAAACCAGCTGCATGGACTTCCTGAACACTAGCAGGACAGCTTCTCTCTTTCATAATAGGGCAGATTATTTCTCTTTGATTTGGCAACTAATTTGATAGCTGAAATTGAAAAGGGTTACAGATGCAAGTAAAATTTGAAATTTTCAGTTCAGCTATTTTTAACTAGAGGAATCACTCTCTAACCATTTTTGTAGTAAGTAAAGTAATTATGTATTCTTCTTAGGCCAAGATCTCAGCTGGCTTAAAAAATGCTGATAACAATCCCTAAAAATGCACCAAAAGAAATATAATATAATCCTAAAAAACATTTCCCACACAAAACTTCAACAGCAGGAAATACAGAGATTTTGACAGAGCTTGTATTTGCCTTCACTGTAGACATGTTGCAAAGTGGCTCCAGATTCAAAGTTATTTTTTAATAACTGTTGACTCAGAAACAGTTTGACCTACTCTCTTCACAGTTTACAAAACAAGCACCCAGGCATGCACTGTCCTGGTACCATTTTGCAAGCAATACCCTTGCACATACTTTGATAAGTGAACAGATAACTCCTGCAATCCCGCACAGCTGGTTGATCCTTTAACTGCAAGCAAATGCCCACCTACTACTTAAGCTTATCTGAACACGATGAAAATCATCAGCGCCTTTCATAACTACTCATTTATGCTGTATTTTCTGGGGTGTGAAAAACCCTTCAAGTTTTCTCCAAACTTTACAAAAGCCTTCCGCTTGCCACAACAGCCAACTGGCATTTTTCAAGTAAAACTTTCTATTCCCTAATCAAAATTTTCATGGCACTAGCTTGATCTTATTGTGAAATACAGGCAAACTTAGCTATGAAGACACGTCACAGTTGGAGGGATTTTTGCAGATCTGGGTTCATAGGTTACACCAGTAACTTTATTTGGAAACAAGAAAGTTTGGTGAGTAAATCTGTTCAATAATGATATCCATCTCATTTCCCTAGAAAGTACTGGGGGGATTTTGCCCTTCCTGTAGGAGACAGAACAAATTAACCCTTCCACAAATACCACAAACAGCCCACAAAAGACATCAGCAGTTCCTGGTACAATACACCAATATGACTTTTGTGGAGGCAGAGATATGGAACAGCAAAGGCGTGACTTATTTATTTATTATTAATTTACACTTAAGCTGTGATTTATTTGAAAGAACATAAATACAGCTCATGAGTTAGACCTAGTGAAATCTAAAAGTCCCCAAAGAAAGCACAGCAATGACCTGAAAAAAAAGGGACTTTTTAAAACAACAGCACCTTCCTACACAACACTTCCTGAGCCCTATCCTTGTGCCCCAGATAGCTTTACTAAATAGGGAAGGTATTTTACAGTCCATATACAGCCTACAGCTGAAATGTATGCACTGAAGGTAAAGCACAAAGCTCTTCTCCAGTGCACCATCAACACTTTCTATAGCTCACAAAACAAAAGGAAGAAAGAAAACACATGGTACTATTTTCACTCCTCTTGGAAATGGTGAAACCTCCTCTTCATGGAAGGCAAGAAAAGTGGAAGTGAGACCTCAAGACAAGTGTGTGAGAACTTTACACCCTCTTCCACAAGGGATGCATGTCAGAGAGCATGTTCCTCCTCTGCATTCTCCAGCAACTTTACCCACTCACCTTGCAGCTTCTTAGGAAAACATACAGAAGTGTTGACTGCCTGTAGCAAGAGAGATGAACTGTCAGCGACCCACATGGTCAGGGAGCAGGGCCAACCACCACTTATTCCACCTACCACCACCAGAGATTGTCAGATACAGATGAATTAGATTGAAACTTGCATAAGTCTCTTGAAAATTATTTCTCAACTTCCCACAGCAGAAGTGGTGGTCTTTCCTATGGTTGATCCACCACTTGAAGTGGATGAGGAGGTGTGAATAAAAGAAAAAAATAAATCTTCCAGGTTGTGTGCTATGACAGGGAATAGAACATAAGGTCTGCTGTTACTTGCAAATTGGTTTGTTTTTTTTTGATGCACAATCACATTACTTAGTGAGAAGCAGGAACTTTGGCACTGTATGCTTTTAGCCCAATCTGACAAGCAGATGAAGTTCTCACTTCTCAGTGTCCATTACAATGAAACTGCCAGAAACCACCCTAGCAAACAGAAGTAAATCTATGTCCTAAAGAGACTGCAATTATTTTCTACAAGCAAACCTGAAAAAAACAGTTGATCATTTAATTTTTTATTCAACAGATACAACTGGATTAGAAAATCATATATAGTCCACACTTTACCAAATACATGAAAAGCAGTTTTCTGCCTCTTGTAACAGAAGTGCACATCTGGGAGCAGGTAAGAACTGAGGCCAAAGGAAATGAGGAACAAAGTAAGTAAACCAAGAAACCAAGTATCCAGAAAGAAAGTGCATTGAAGGATGGAGACTTTACCTCTCACTTACCCTGGTAAAGCTGAATGAACCTGGGATGCAAGGCAGACGTGATAATTCCATCTGGCAACTCCCTCAGAAACAGTTTCAGTAGACTGGCTGCTGAGTACACATCACCATCTTTAACGAGTTCCACCTCCTCCCCACGCTCGTACTGCAGACGCAGCTGCTCCACCATCTTCATGCTGCCATTCACTCTGAAGAGACCCTCCTGTGTCATACCTGTAATTATATAAAGATTGAGCTGAACCACCACATCCCAGTGACATGATGAAACAGATATTCCAGTTTGAATAACACGCATGTAGTAATACAAATGAGGGCAATTATTACACTACAATATAAAAAAAAAATACCACTCTGTCCCCAAACACCCCCTCTAGTCAGGTAGTTAGATTATGATAAATAACAAATACTAATTATAAGATCTTGAGGCCTGGGATACTCTTTTGAGAACCCACAATACTGCAATGCCATTGAGTTGTCTCCCACCATGAGAAATCAACTGAAACAGACATTTTCCATTGGTATATTTCAACAGAAAAGGACCCTACTAAGGACGCTACAAAACTCTTCAGTTGTTTCATTTTTGCAAGTTTCATTTTCTGCCATGCTCACACATTTGGATTACTTCCAGCTTCATGTTCCAGGGTAACAGGTGCTCACCTGTGACCATCAGGAGGCAAAAACATCTCACTATGTGCTGAGTGCAGCAGTAACTCCATAGTGAGTTCTGCAACTTTATGGTAGTAGGAAATCTCAATAAGTAAATAATGTATCATGGACAGCACAAAGCCCAAAGGATTTCACAACGAAAAATAAATGGTATCAATCACTACAGGCCAGACACCCCATACCCAGTAAAAGAAGATGTACAAAAAAGGAGGCTTCAACAGAGGAAGCCAGACTAGTCATACTAAATTGAACAGCACTTTCTGGGCATTTGTTAAGATTCAAAACCTTTTGAGAAGACCCTAAAACTGACCTTTGTAAATTATTTTTCTCTAGAACACTTTGACTGCAAAAATTTTGCCTTTCTAATACTGTGTCTATAGACCTGTTTGTTCTTCCTCAGAAACATAACACTAAGAGGATTGAATATGTATTGTTTTCAACAGTTCAGACTAGACATCAAGGAACTACAATCTGACAGAATGTTTTCAGTCCAGGAAATCAACTCTGAGGCAACAGAGTTTGTAAAGAAAAATAATCTGTTTTGTATGACTAGAAGACAAACTGGTCTAGTAAGAGGAAAGAATGGACGAGCACTCAAAACATTTTAGTTGACTAATATGAGATACTGCTGTCAGAGTTTGTATTCCTGCATTCACAACAAAATGCACTCTCATGTGACATGCTGTGCTGCCATCTCGAGGGCAGAAAATACCTCATCTCAATAAAGATTTTCGGTTTTGCAGCACTAGGTGAGCAAAGGCCACAGCCCACACACAGATCAAACTTCCTTCCCCCTCTCTCACTCATTTATGGAAACAAAGATAGGCTAGAACATCCTAAAAACAGTCATTAGAAACTACTAAATACAGCACAGGGAAATTTGGCTTCATCTATAAATTTGGAAATAGGCAGCTTAATACAATTTAGTTTAAGGATGTAGCTGCCCAACAGTCAGCTCAGCCTGGGTGTCTGGGCCTTTGTTAAAAATGCCTTCAGAGTTAACTTCACCATTAATTCACAAAACAAACCTAAGACAGACACAGGACACCCATTTCAACAACTTTCCATATGAGAGGGTACCTTTGAGATCTTGCTTGCATTTTGGAGAAAAAGAATAGCCTTTATCTTTATTGGGGCCAGATAATCAACTTGGCATTGAGAAAGCCCAGCTAATCTTGCTTCAGAGTAGAAAACTTGGCTTGTTTAGTCCATATTTGGGACACGGTCGTGTGGGATTCCAATCTTTTTATGGAACACAGAGCACAGCCCACAGCTTGCAGTCAAGAGTGTCTGTCAGCTTTTGGTTTTGATTAAACCCTAAATGACGGAAAGCTTTTTCCATTCTTTCCCTTCCAGCATCCTAGCAGGCCACTTTTATGCAGGTTGAAGTGCATCAAGGAAGATGCTGCTGTGTAAAGGTAGGATCATGTTTTAAATTTGCACTGTACCTTAATCCAAGCTAATTTTCAAGCCATGTTTGCATCTATGAGCTTCTGAGGATCTACTAAGATACAGTCATAGAATCTAAGCCTCTATAGCTGGATTATCATTGTTGAATAGCTAAAAGAAAACCTTAGGGTAAAACGAGATGCAGCTCCTTAGAAGATGCCATTACCATTACAAAATCTTTTCCATTGCTGACCAAATGCTATACAAGACATCTGTGCACCAGTGGTGCTCTAGATTTCTACAAGGAGACGTATTTCAACAACAGGAACTGAAGTCCCACTAAATGAATGCAAAGAGAAGCTAAGAACTGAACAGCTACTTCCTTGAGGGGATTAATAATAACTGGAATTCATCTGTAAGAACTTGTATTCCTTTTCAATAATATTCTCTGATGGGATGTGTGTGTATGTGTATGCGTGCCTGTGTCTATCTCTATACAGAAAAAATGTTAAAGTGTTAAAGACAAATGTTTTGCAACTGGAAGATGACACAAGCCTTCACAAATGGAATACATTCCATTTACAAACTGAACAGCTTGTTTATGAGTGTGCTGCTACCTAATACTGTAGTTCACCTTTATAAACATTAAAAAGTAAGTTCAGCATCAAGGCAGAAATTAAAAAAAGCAGCAAACCACATACAGTAGCATTCTTTGCCTGTGGTTCATGCCACAAAAAAACCCACATTCTTTCCTTTGAAGAGTCCTACATAAAGAGTGCTGCTATGCTAAGGAGATGTGACTCCACTGATCTTACCATGCTGGGTGAGGTACTCCACTATATTCCACACAACTATTGGGATTCCATTTTTGCTCAGGCCCTGCTGCTGGAGCTCCAGAAGACTCACACCAAACACCTTTGGACAGGTTGTGTCCCTCTGCTTGTTCAGGGGAGACCCAGCTATCTTTTTCATGTCCTCCTTCAATCTCACGGCCGATTTGCTTTGCTTAAAGGAGCAAAGAGGGAAAAAATGGGCATAAGTCACATTTGCTGCAGAAGGTTGTGTGGTCACAACACAAGCACATCCATCAAAACTGGCTTTTATGCTCCAGCATAAGGGTTTGGCCCCACTTTGTTTTAATCCACAGGAAAAAACCTCAGCGAAGTAGGAAAGTAAAAATGAACAGAGAAAACATGAGAAGAGGAACAAGAATGCAGGCAGTCTGTAGGTAAGGGAGAAAGACTTCTGCAGACAAGCTTGTTACTAGACTAGCAAGGAACTGGGAGAGAGCAAGCAGGAGATTGCTGTTGCTAAGGCATGAAACCCACATGTGTTACAAAAGTAACTGGACAAGCACAAACAATCCCAATACACCACCAGTGGCTCAGCTTGGCTCCAGGATGCCTGTCAGGGCAGTGCTCTGGAGAAGGTCCACTACACTCTTCTTCCAAATATTGTTTCCTGGGGATTTGTTCTGGCCACTCTCAGGTGAGATGGATCCTTATGAAAGATGTTCTGTAATGTTTAGTATCTGCTAAGTCTGAAATTTAATTACTGAGGTTTTAAGGTTAGAAAGGGACTATGTAATCTAATCACACATAACAAGGGGGGTGGAAAACCCACTGCACAATAAACCCTTAATCCCATAGGTTCTTCTGGAGGCACAACATTCTCACAAGTTTTCAGTTGCAGTGACAAAGAATCCATGGGAGGATAGTTAATAAAACCCAGGGGAACAAAACAATACATGATTAATTTATTGGATTGATGATAGGCAGAAATCTTAATCAGCCTACGGGATTGCCCATTTGGGAAGACAGTTCAAGGCAGAGCAGCAGCATCACCCACCATGATTGCAATCACAGTGCAGGAACTGAGAGCCATTGATACCACAGAGCTCAATCTCTTTAGGAAGCTCGTCTCTGGCATGGTGCTTAAAAATAAACTTATTCCTACTGTGTTTCATTAACAAATTGGTAGTAGAAACTGTACACATGCAGAATACTGTATAGTAACATAAAAAAGTGCGCAGACTCTTGCCTAAGTCTTGACACTTCACTGTGCTAAGACAGATTTTATCACAGCATACATATTTTATTCTATTTTAAACAGGCCTTTAAAATCTCTTCACTTGAGACCAAATATTTTTACTGTAGTCTGTAAGCAGCATGAACATCTGCTATGTTGCTATTAAGCATGACTGTCCTTTCAGATATAAAATGATCTGGCAGTTCACTCACTTGGCTGTGCTTTTCCCATTAAACAGTTATTTGAGGCATATGTGTGCTCTGCAGTTCCTGGTCCTACACAACACTCGTGTGATATTTACGAAAGATGTTGCTTATATAAACATCACAAGTATGTTTTACTATTTGTGAAACAGAACCACAATATTGTATTATTGTAACCACTTTATAAATATTTAAAAGGAACAGCAGATGCACCAGTGTTTGAACTAAAATTTGACTAACATTAAAATACCACATCTCTTTTAAAAAGACATGTTCCCGTTCAGGATTAAATGAATAATAAACAATATTTATTCCAGGCAGAGACATGCCAAGGTAAAAATCACATAGACTAGGTTAAATTCAGAGGACAGCAAAAATCCTTTGAGCAGTTTCTGAGCAGCTGTGATGCTTAGGGAGCTTTTCCAATTAAGGCCTTCAATTAGCCTCACAATGTTGCTCAGTTACAGGTTTCCAGCCTGTTTCAACATTTGAGAACCTGAGTCACTGAGTTGGATTTACTTGGGGAAACTCACTATTTAAACACACATGAGAACCGACAGACATTTGCCATGTCCATAGTAACAAGAGGAAATTTTTGAGCTTGCTTCAGGATCTGAGGAGGCTGTGCTAACTAAGAACAAAAAAACGATGTGGTTATCCAAAATACACATCTAACCAAAATCAAAACAAAGCCATCCCCTCCAAACAGCTCTGAAACAAAGAGTACAGTGTTATGCTGCCTTATAGATGGAAGATCTGACTTTACCCACGGAAAACGCGTCCAAGCACTAATGCCACTGTTGCTGATTTCCGAGACTGGGAAAGCAACTTAATCATCCCTGCACGACGCCGCCAAAAAGTTCCGCCCAGACACTTAGAAAAAAGCTATTTATGTGCCACGGGGACGCACTTTTACAGCAGCTCATCCAACAACTTTAACGCAGGGAACGCGGCAGCGCAGTTGTTCTCTGGGTTAAAGAAAAAAAAAGAGGGAAGGGAGGAGGGGGAACTAAAAGAAAAGCGCCTGGAATCGCCTTTTACGAATCTTTGCCTTTCCCAAACGAGCGGCAGCTGCCGAGCGGGGAGAAGCAGAAAGAAAGAGAAAGAAGAAGAGAGGAGGAGAGAACAGATGGATAGCGCTCGGGACGAGGAGAAGGCGGCGGGCCCGGCCCGGCCTCCCTTGCCTCGGCCCCGCGAGGGACCCGGCGAGGGCGGGAGGAGGAGGAGGAGGAGGAGGCTCATCCAGCCGCCATGCAGCCGCTGTCGTGCCCGTGCCGCCGCCAGCCCCTACTCACGCGTACGGCCAGCGCCCCGGCCCCCATGCCGGCTGCCGCTCCGCCCCGGCCGCCCGCCCTCGGTGCTCTCGGTGCTCTCGGCGGGCGCCTGGCGGAGGGAGCCCCGGTCCCGAGGTGCCGCCCGCCGGCCCGGCCCGCCCCGCGGGCCGCGGGGGGAGAGCGGCCGGGCCCCCGCCTCCCGCCGGAGCGGCCGAAAGGGCTCGACGGGGGCGAGTCTGCCTCCCGGAGCTTCCCCGGGTCGCGGCGCTCGGAGCGCGGGCCCCGCGGCCGCAGCGGGCGGCCCCCGGGCATCACCGAGGCCCCGGGCCGGGCAGCCGGGACCTGGCGGGGAGAGAGCCTGGGCTCGGGCAGAAGAACCGCTGGAAGTGTCACCGCGGAGCCGCTGAGCCCAGTAACGTTAGCGGGGTGCGGGGGAACCGCAACCGCGCCCGCCCGAAGGGCGAACGGAGCCGGGCAGCGGGGCCGAACAAACCCCTCTGCGCCCACAGAGCGGGATGCGGTGCAACACTTGGCCCGAGTCTGGAAAGTGTGAAGCAGCCCAAGCATTGCCCCCCGTTATGGTTTTCCATCTAGGGATATGTTGGTGAAACAAGGAAAGTTTAAAGCGAAGAGTGGAGGGGAGGACACCCCAGGCAGGCAGTGAGTGCCAGCCTCACGGCATGGCAGCGGCGGGAGAGGAACTGTGCTTCCCGCAGTGCCCTTCTCCCGGCCACTGCCGCCCGGAAGCAGTGCTTGTCCTAGAAATTCAAATTACCCTTCAAACCAGAACTGGGGAGTAGTGGCGTTTGACTTTTTTTTTTTTTTTTTTTTTTTTTTTTTTTTTTTTTTTTGTGGGAGAAAAGCAAAACACATATGTGCTTATTTCTATATCCGCTCAGATGTAAGCATCACTCAGCAGGGCCTGAGCATCAGGGTAGGAGGGAAGGTCTTTGGAAATTGCCTCTCAGAAGTACTTGACTCTGGCATGGGGACAAAAGAAAGTCTAGCCAAGTAGAGAAAAGGCGAGGAGGAGGAAGAGCAATCTCTTTCATGTTCAGTTTCTGTTTTCCTCTCTAAGCCGCTCTAACCTGAAATTACAACTTTCCCAGTTGGTCAGTTTACAAAAGTTAGACTTAGTTAGCATTGATGTTTTAATTCCACTTTAGGACTCTCAAAGTGAAGTGATGTAACATCCTCCCTCCTCTATTCCCCTCTTTACTGTAAGACTAACTTACTTTTCACATGAATCACACACAGCCCTTTTCTTCTTAGTCTTAATTGCAGCTTCACCGGGAAAACCAATTACATGCTTCAAACTATAATCCAGAGAGGGGATGATGAGAATCTGCAATTCCTTGGAGACTGCAGTGGGGGGTGAAGAGTTCAAACATGAACCCACAGCAGTGAACAGCAGCTATGGCATTAAGAATTTCATAAATGCATGTTGAGAGGTAGCAGGTACATGCTCATTCCATAAAAAGCAAGACCAGAAATCAAGCTTTAGCATCTGTTTATGAGAGCCTAAAAAGTCACACTTTCTGTCAAGTCACTGGATCACTTGGGGCTATGACAGGCTGGTAACTTTTCTCTGTATTGATAAAGTCTTGAGAGAGCTGAAGGCCAGCATACTTGTTTTCTGTGTGGCAGAAGAATCAAACCCAGACTGAAAATTCCACAATTGCCTTTGTCCCCTCCCGATTTTACACAGGGCCAACAACCCCCTGTGCAGGGCAGAGAAAGATTTACCAGAACTTTTCTTAACCCCAGCCTAGAAGTAAATGGATTCCTTCGTGTACCTTCCACTCTTCCCAAAAGGACATGTTTCTATATATCCTGATCTTCTTCTCCTCCCTGAGCTGAAGCACTACCCTTCAGGGTGACTGCTCAAAAAAGTGTGATGAATAGGGAACAGCAATATGTGCTTCTGGTGCCACAGAAATCAGCCAAGATACTGTGCTATTTGACACTAGGGTACATGTTACTCAGGAAACCTTCACTATTTTTTCCTGCAAAAAGTTCAGAAAATCTTTAGAAAACAAAAAATCAAAAGCAGCCATGCCTATCATGGAGAAGCAGAAAATTCCCCAAACCCAACAACAAAACCACACCTCTCTATACCTCATTTATATGCTATTTCATGTTTTCTGGCTAAGATGGTGCATCAAACAACCGTCTCTTCCCTTTTCTGCTCTTGAGGAATGTAACACTGCATGAAAGAACAACTGCTGGGTGAATATTTATGCAGCTTATCATAGAATATGTCTAGATCCATGAGAGCTCAAATCAGAGCAAATGCATTGTGAAAGACTGGTGAAAAGTCAGTGAGACCCACAAGTTGTGTATAGCTGGCTTTTATCATAATCGTGCTCACCTACCCTGGATCACACACAGTTGTTTCCTGTAGTCCTCAAATATTTATTATATTTGTGTAAGAGTAGCTCAATGGCTTTTTAACATGCCTGTCTTTTCAGGGCAGCCAACAATAAATTCACCACCTGAGATGCACCCCTCCATCATCTTCTCTCTACTTCTACATAACTGCTAAATGTAAAAGTATTACAAAGAACAGGCAATGGATCAAAATGCAATGGATCAAAAAAGGAAAACAATTTTTTCTTCCCTTCCACTTGTTTACAAATAAGGCATTTAACCTCAGATGTTGAAACAACATTCCCAGAGGGGAAGAACTGAAGCTAAGGTAGCGTTGGAAGTTCAAAGGAACTGCCTCACACCTCTTCTGTGAATGATGCAATATGTTGCTTTAACCTGATTATTACTCACCATTTCCACAGTGGCAGCAGAATTCAACACCCATTTCATAAGAGCCCACATAAAAACAGGCTGCTGTGAAATAAATGATTGCTGCCACCTCTAGCATCCTTGACCATGAATTATTCTGTTCTCTCCTGATTAGCCCAAGTAGCCAGCTGCAGGACTGACCTTCCAGGGCAGTCATGGGAAGGTCAGCCCAACTAAACATGGGGCATACTCTAGTGAGTAAAACCTGGCAGCTGCAGGTGAGAGCAAGAAGCAAAACAGTAATCCAGAAGCAGCTGGAAATTGCCAGACCAACACATGAAAGTAGGTTTGGGTGAGATATTAGGAAAAACTCTTTACCATGAGGGTGTTGAGGTGCTGAAACAGATTGCTCAGAGAAGCTGTGGATGCTCTATTCCTGCAAGTGTTTGAGGCCAGGTTGGATGGAGCTCTGAGCAATCTGGTTAGTGAAAGGTGTCACTGCCCGTGCCAGGGGTGTTGAAACTATGTGATCCTTGAGGTCTCTTCCAACCCTGGACATTCTGTGATCTGGCTGAGAGATTAGTCTGTCATTGAGTAATTTAACTACTTCTCATCCAAAAAGCAGCAGTAAAAAGACACCTTTTCCTAGAGAAAAAAAGAAGAAAGGGCATGCAATAAAAAGCATGTAGTTCACTTCAATCAAGACATCTGTGCAAAGGTTTTGGAGTCAAAATGAGGATGACTTTCCCCAGGATGTTGTTCTTGTAAATGAATTAAACATTTAAAATATCTAAAACTAGTATTAATAGGGGTGGTGGTGGTGGTTTTGCTTTTGTGGGCACATGCATGGCTACCTTGCACTTCAGCATGAAAACCAGAAAATGAAAGGGACTAGAAGCGATCCCGTTTCCCCTTCATTGTGTCCAAATGAAAAAAACACCAAATTCCATTAGGCAGCACATGGAGGACAGAAAATTTAATCCAGCCTTTTTGATAGCTCTGTTACTGAAAGATGGGGCAGGGATTTATTGTGTGACTCTCTTCTAGTATAAACCCTACAGAAATGGCAGGTTGAATTTTTTATGTCATCACATCACCTTTGCCCTTCCAGGCAGGGGAAGATGTAGAAGAAGGAGAAATCTGATTCAACAGTTATAATTCTAAAGCAAGAAAACAAATCAAATTGTTGTTCTTGAAACACAGTTTCCAATTTTATCAAGCCTGAATGACATTGTTCTGCTGCTCAGTATTATCTTGCTATTTATGACATCCCACTTTATACAAAATTTTCTTTATAAAGGGCAGTATTTGTTGGAGGCACTCATTACAAGTGACTTCTCTGAATGTCAAATACTCTGAATCATGAGTCATCACAAACAGTACTGCTCAAGGAATCAGTGGTGATAAAAAGGAAAAGAGGATTTATAAATAAATTACTTTTTATTGCAGGTCAACAATAAAAATGTACCTACCTACATTTTGAAATAGTGTTGGGGGGGGGAGTGATTGGAGCTATTCAAAACGCTATCAGTGGTCCCAAGTTAGTGATGAAAGGATGTATCACCTCATAACATGGATGAAGAAAAATGGGATTTTGTGGGCTCAGGTCCTTTTTTTCCTCCCTTTATGTGTGCAAGACTGAGTAAATGCTGGCTAAGTGAAGGGCTGAGTATGCTGAACGCTTCTTTAGCTTGAAAGGAGTGGGAGGCTTCATACACCAACATACAGAAAAGAGATATGTATGTGACATCATATTTTCTACCAAAACCTTTCAGGGGCTGCCCATTGCAATGTTACAAGATGAAGCTTGTTAATCATTTCAGGCAAGCTGCCATCACTGCCAACTAAACATCAGACCTGCAGATCTGCAGGGCCTTGCCTGGCCACATTTTAGCCTGGATTTCTTCCCTTGGCCACTTGGGACAGAACATTTGTAGATATTTGATGACTCTTGAAGTTGAGAACAGAAAATAAAGCAGCTTATAGAATTGATTTAAATGTCTAAATCAATAGCCAGCCATTACCTGACTAATCATTAGCTCATTAATCTCTACTTAGTGACACACAGGTATTTTTAGAGAGAGGTTTGCCTCTTACTGTTGCTGCAATGATTTAAAATTTGACATGGATTCGCAAGGAGTTCAAATTGTTTACGGCTAACTGCATCACAGAGGTGTTTTAATTTCAGCAAAGATAAGAAAGAGTTTTTTCCCAAATCCCAGAATCCTTCAATAATATAAAATTATTTAAGAATTAATGTATCTTGCGAGTTTGCAGGTTCTAAATTATAGCAACAAAAGGAGGTCCCTGAGCGGGCAAGGATCATGGAGATCCATTCCTGCGGGGAAAGAAGTGTGTTCATACATGGCCTAAACTCGGGCTTGCATCCCCATCTTGTGGCAGAAGGGAGCAAGAGGAAAATTCGCCGTGGGCGAGGGTAACCGCGGTTTCACAGCCAGCCGGGCAGCAGGGAATGCTAGGGAATGTCCTCGGCTCCGTAATTGCTGCCACACCATTTCTAATCTCGCACCTCATAAATACCCCTGCCTCATCAATAAAAGAGACTCGAAGAAAATCCTGCCCTGGTACAAAAACCAAAACAACACAACACAGAACAAAACAAACAAACAAAAACCACCCAAAAAAAGGAAAAACCCAACCCAAACCAACCCCAACCAACTAACAAACCCCAAAAAACCCCCACTCCAAACCAATGCTGCCCCACACACCAAAATACTTGTTTCTAAAATCTCAGCCCAGCTGCATTCAGAAGACTGTCACTTGGTGTAGAAAGTATTTCCATCTCAGCATTTTGCCAGCCAGAAATGTGCTTGCCATACTTTAGGCAAGCATCCTCTATTCAGTCCTGTTTTAGCAGAGGAAACCTGAACTTAATTCCACTAATTTCATGGACTGCTGGTAAGTTTTAGGTTTGTTGATTTTATGTTTGTTTGGTTTTTTACTTGGTAAAAACCAAGTGAAAAAACAAACAGAAAATCCAGCAACAACAAAATACCAACAAGACATGGGAAGATCAGAGTGCTAGAAATCGTAACAAACCTACAGCAAAATAATTAGACTTCACTAGAAACCCTGTGATAATAATGATGAGCTTTACAAGAAGACAAGAAATGTTTATTCCCTCTTTCTCTCCCCATCTCAGCCCCTACCTCAGGTTGTGAGTCAACCTTAGCAATTAAACTGTTAAAGAACAATAGATGTAAAAGAAGAGAGAACATCATTTCTGCTCTATCTCACAGTGAGCTGCACTATCCTAAAAATTATGCATGGTGAAACCTACACATATTTTTGAAACCAGGCAGATCCAGACAGCAGCTGGCAGGACTGCAGCATGCTCACAGGTATGTAGGATCTCTGTGGGAAAAGATGAGAGTGGCAGCCTGTGCTGCTGTTCGGAAACACATCTGGGAATATTAATGGAATGTCTACACTATTCAAAAACCCTCAAAATTTTCAGTCTCTCTTTCCTGACCTGGAAAACCAACATCATCCAGCCTCTGTGTCTGGCTACACCTCTGTGCCTAGTGCAGTCCAGGAACCCTGATTTAGATGGATTGAGACCCCACTAGAATCTGGCTGTATATGGGGCAATGTGTGAGCTCAGCTCACAGACAGTAATGAGGCAGCCTTAGCCAGTAATGAAGATTTAGGCTTAAGTCAACTGTAAAGATAATCTGGGCTTGACTTTGTGAAAATGTTGCAGCACAGCCCCCTGTGTTTGGGATGCTGCTGTTTGTAGAGTTCCAGTCACTCCAGGCAACTGTCAGAAAGCAGGGAAGAATTTCCAGCATTCCCCAGGAAAATAAATGAGGTAAGAGTAATAAAAATGGGAGGACAATAAATGGGGGATTTTTTGCTGTCATATTTTGGTAAAGTAACTCTCTTCACTATTACACACCAGAAAAGCATCATCTTTCAGTAACCAGCTACACATGACAACCCAGGTTTTCTTTTTTTTTTCCTGAAATATAATTTTTTATGTTTATGTAATCTTGCTGCCTGTTTCAGGAAGAGCTGGCAGCTGTGTCCCCACTGCTGCCTGCCCACAGCATGGCTGGCAGCAAAAGCAACACAAGGCAGTTGGGGCCAGTTGGTCAAGATACTTTGCTCTTCAGTAACTCTCTAAGTGCCTCTGCACTACAGATGTAATAGCACTTTTTGCAACAAGGGAAGTATATCCACAAAACATAGACCTTTGCCATGATTGTTGCAAGTTAACTTGATGGCCTCAAAGATAAAATACCAGCTGTCAAATTACAGTCAGAGCCTTTCACCCCCTTTAAAGTGTAACTGGGAGGAAGAAGTACCTTGAGCATGTCGCCCAACTCAAAATGTTGTGAAGTCCTACCCACAGTGGACCATGGCTATGAGCATGGATTCTTATGTCAGAAAACTTTGTTTTTATTGGCTTTGAACATTGCAAAACGTGAACTATGAGTAAAAGTTGCCTCTGAAGAGCCAAGACAGAGAGGTAACTGAAGTAATGTCACTTATTGCAGGGTAAAATGAAGCATGATCAATAGGAGAGAAATGCGTAGGCTGGGACTAAATAAAACTCCTCTACATTTGGCATTTTGTTGCCTTGACGATACAAGTCTGTGTAAATAACAAAAAAAAAAAAAAAATCTCTGAGTACCAGACTGGATGGAGCCACATCTGATGCTGGGAAAGGATCCTGCCCATTAATTTGTATGAGCAGAGAAAACTACATGACAGGATTTGGGCATTGGAGACAAACCACTCAAGAGGGAATTTGCACTTAGGCTCCATGTGGAAACCTAAAGCACTTGCAAATCTGACCCTGCTTTAGGAATTTCTGCTCCATGAAGAGTTTGTCATTCTCCACAAGGAGGGCAAAAGTCATCCTGCACAGTGCAGCTCTGAGGCCATATTGTGGCCACCCAGCTGCTTGCAGAGGAAGATAAGAAGGAAGATCTTGTGTCAGCTGTTATTGCCCTACAAGTTGGTTTTAATAATATTTTAAATTTATCAGGCCTTTATCAAGTGTGTAAAAGAATCACTTAGACAGTGAATGGCATTTTACAAGTTGATTTACTGCATCCTACTTGAAGCCAGCTCAAATGGCCTTCAGAGAGCAACCTGTAACAAAATCATTAATTATGTGTTCTGGTTGGAAACTGTGCATCCTGGAGCCAAGAAAAATTCAGTCACTGCACATTTTGTGAATCTTAATTTTTCCAGGTTTTACTTCACTGCCTGGAAGGTTAATGCAAAGGAGAGATTTAGAGATCAGCAGAGTCTCAGCAGGAAAAAAAAAAAAGAGTTTTCACGAAAGAATATTCTTTTCAGTAACATGTTAGCACGCACAATTTTGGCTGAAAATCTATTCTTTCAAATCTGAAATTGCCCCACCACAACTCATGGACATTCCAGCCAGATGATCCCTGCTCCTATCCTTTTCTTTAGCTCAGACTTCAGGATCTGTTTTGGCTGCAGCATAACAGTAAACCCTGATGAAAATCCTAGGATCTGTCATATGGTATGTTTCCAGCTAAATCAAAGAAATATCAGTTGTGCTTTTTGAGGTATGCCTCACTGTGGTTGGCTGTGCTTCATGGAAGGGTAATCTGGATGAAGTCAAGTGCAGAAAAGAACCAGTAGGATCAAACAGAGAGGAGAAAATTTACTTTGATATTGGAAAATGAAGACTGGAAACAAATATGATTGTTTACGGCTACAGTATAATAAACTCGAGAGAGAGGAGAGAGTTGTTATTTATGGAACAACATTAGCCAAAAGTGAAACTGGCCTATGTGACTTGTGAATTACTTTAGGGTGGAAATAAAAAAAGTGTTTAAAACCTAGCCATGTTCTGGAGTAGCCTTTTGTATGGAGGAATAAAGGCCAGAAACCTAATTAGGTTAAAGATGGATCATATGATGGGAATGTTGCTGCAGTAGGAAGCAGTTCTGGAGACCTAGTAGATTTTTTTCCCATCTGTGGTTCAAAGGGAGACCTGATAGGGAAGACACGTGATATGGCAAATTTGGGTCACACTGTTTACACTGTTTTACAGGAACTGTGTTTCCAAAATGATTTTTTTTTTTGAGTTTGGGACTTTCCCCTTTTCAGCAAAAACAGACTTACTCATGGGAAGCAGACACACTCCACAAACATGCTTATCTGGTCAAGAATATGTTTCCCACTGAGAAATCATTAATCTGGAAATTCTCAAGTAGCCCCTGCACTAACATCTGCTTGGATTTAAACCCCTTGGGCAATGGCCTCCTCTCCTTGTTTCTTCAGTGTCAAACACCCTTGGCAAGAGAGATAAAGAATGACCAGGCAAGGGAAGCAGAGGGTCCATCCAGCTTCTGCCATCTCCCCTTTCCATGGGCTGTCTGGGAGAGGGGAGGGCAGGGAGTGACCCTGATGCATTCAGCACCTGGGTTGGAGCAGGGAACGCTGCAAAGATGTAAACCAGACAATGAACCTGACCATAGAAAACTCAAACATGACTTTGCAATGCACAAGCTCTTAATGAAATAAAGCTGAATGAAAGGGTAAAATAGTAAATAGCAATGAGCTATTGCTTTTGACAAACCAGCCAAGGGTGGTGTTGGGTGAAATAAGAAGACATCTCAGGAACCCAGGTCATACTAAAAATCATGTAATTATTTGAAAAAGTAATTCTATTCCAAGAGGAGAAAAAGTAGGATTTTAAAGCTTGGGCTTTTTTCAATTATTCCATTACAAAACTGTTCCATTTGAGAAGTATTCAAGTGTTGTCCACTGCAGCTGAACCCTTCTGTCCTACCTGCCTGTTCTCTCATCCTGTGAGGCACAGAACTCTGTATATCTTATGTACATGGAAAACAAATTTTCTTCCTGGAGAAGATGAATCCTTTGTCAGGTCTTCCACATTTTTGCCAGCTACAAGTCTTTAGGGAAATGCTGTTCAACAAGCTTGAGTTAGCAGAGAATTCAGCTCAGCTCTTTCACAAAGCTTTTTAAGAGCTTGATTATCAGCAAGATGTGCAGGGAGTGCTCAGCCACATTCATTTCATGATCTCAAACTGCCCAGAGCTCAGGAGGTCTAAACACAGTGCATAATTTTGGTTTGTACCCTAGCTCCTTTGGGGTCAGTCAGCTTGGTCAGCTAGCCAAAGAAATAAAAGAATCATGCACAGATACACACAGAGTGTTCTTCCTGCTGCAGACAGAAAGGATTCTCCATGCCTGGGAGTTTCTGTGGAGAAGCAGTGGAGACAGCAGCTCTCCTTCAGTGTGTCCTTGCTTGTCACAGCCAAACAAAAAAAGAACATGCACAGATCTCACTCAGACATGACTGATTGGTCTGAACTTACCCTTGTGGGTTTTGTTGCATTTTAGTTCTTTTGCTTGTTTGGGTTTTGTTTTATGGTTTTGGGTTTTTTCCCACAGCCTTCTTTCTCTGCTGTAGCTGCCAGCTGACCAAGTGATTTAGTGTTTTTGCTGGCTCAGAGGCTGTAAGGTCATTTTTACTGTATTGCTCCCACACAGTGCCTAATGATTTGGAGTCACAGCACCCTTGCCTATAAAAGGGAGCATAAAGCAGTGGGAATCACTGCCACTTGCTGGGCCTGTCCTGAGTGGAAACAGGATAGTCTCCATAGCTCTCCATTAACAGATAATTATGTTTACATTTCACAGCCCACAGGAGTATTAAAGGTCATACAGGCACCAGACAAGGTCAATGAAAACAGCATAGTTTGGAGTAAATTAAACCATTGTAAAGCCCAGTTTGCTGGAACAGTTGTATTGACCATGACAGGAGTGGAGCACAATCCCCATTTCCCGGTGAGGGTATAGATGCATCCTGCAGTGCCCTTCTGGCAAGGCCTCCATAAGCTTCTTTTGCAGGTTTTGCTCCCAGAAGCATGAATTCAGGTACCCTGGGAATGCTAAATCAACAGTGAAAAGCCAACACAGCATCCAGAGGTACCTAACAGCACGGGATCACAGCATTGATGTGTGCTGCTCACTCCTGTGTGAGCACTTCACTGTGCACTCACCCTCTTGGGATCTGTCTTCATGAATCCCCTTAGAGTAGGGTCAGGATTCAGAAGAGGAGAAAGCAGTAACAAGGTGATTTTCATGGCCCTGTCCTGCTGTGAGTGCTCATAATTGCTTTCATTACAGAACACAGCACACGGTGGCACATCTCATCTATCCAGCCTCATGGGTTTCCCAATCCATACTCTATTCTCTCTCTACCCAAACACCTTATTCCTTTCCCACTGTTCAAAGTGGTCTGTGTAAAAAGGTCACTCCCCACTATCAGCACAGGGGTCTCAGAGAAAATTTACAGGTCACTGCCAATAGACTGAAGACATTTTCAGCTGTCAGGAGTACAAAGTAGAGGTTTGGAGTCTGCCTTGGAGCAACTAAGCTGATCTTTGCTGCCAAATGCTTTTTTCAGAGGTTGGCAATGGACAGGAACTGGCACTCATCAGGAACTCAAAGCAAACCCTCTCCTGAGGAGAGCAGCACCAGGGCTCTGCCTGCCAGCTCAGGGCCACAGGCAGGAAATCCCCTTTATCAGGCCACCCTGATTCATGGGCAGCCAAATTAATGACAGGAAGGCTAACAGGTCCTAGGATAATTCCAATTAAATGCATTTGTGTTTAAGGACCTCAAAAAACAACAGCAGGGGGACTGGAGAAAGGTAGTGAGCTGAAAAATAGGCTGTGTATGCTGGTGGGGAAGAAAGGGAGGTGCAACATGGGGAAGCAGGGAAAGTGAGGTCTTGCCAGGAGATACTCAATGACAAAATTTCCTCCTGTTGCCTACTGTGACCATCCAAGTGCTTCAGCAGTGCTGAAATACTTCACAAGCACTTGTCAGTGGTTTAGACACGTTGAATCATAGGTTAATCAGTTAATTAATGAGTACAAGTAGGATCCCTGACCCTCCCAAGGACTAAGGTGCTTGTTCTCACCATCAGACTGTTGCTACAGTTAAGCCAATAAAAACTCTTCAGTTTTTCAGTCAGCTTCATAATTCATATTCAGACATAGTCCTGAGTGTCTTGTAAGCACTGAAATTTTCTTCTCCTGTTTCATGGTAAGATATAAAACTGTCTAATCTTGAAATCCAGACAGAATTGATATGTTCTTCAACTGCTTGATGTTTTTGCTTGGATTTGACTTTTCTTTTTTACTTTTCTTAGCAGATCTTCAGACTGCTGTGACTTCCTGACTTTCTTGTGGCATAAACTTATACAACACCCCCAAATTCTGCAGCAAAAGAACACTCTTTAATCTGAATCACTCAGAACTGAGGAGGAGCTTTAAAAGGGCTGTCTGTATGCTTTAACTTGACCCCAAATGCAGATGCATCATTATATAGTCCTTAATGACACAATTACACAGTATTTTTCTTCTGGGAATCCCTTGGCAATTGACCACATGAGGAGTGAGTGTTTTCATCTTTGCTGTTGAGTGTCTCACCCTGAGCCTTGTGCTGGACAATCAGGCTGGCATATTTCCTGCAGAAGATTCAGTCAGAGGAACAAAAGGGACTAACCCTCTGTTCACCCCACCCCAGCCCTTGCCCTAACCACAATCACAGCTGAATCCAGCCCTTTGTTTCTGCCAGAGTCTAGGGAGCCTGAGAGACACCAGGTTCCTGTGATTGTTGGCTGAGGAAAGGAAAGAGGTAATATTCATGTCCTCCTGCAGGGTTAATATGCCTGTAGGCTCACACCAGTATCTGCTCCTTAAAATCCATGTCCTTACCCCAGGTGTCCTTGGCTCTGCAGTACTGGAAACAACTGCTTTTTTCCTGGTACTCATTCCCATGTTGATGCTGGCCACTTATAATTATTCTGCTTCCTTCCCCATGATTTTCTTTTTTTTTTTTTTTTGATCTCGCAGTTCCCTGGGGCAGAGCAGTGGCTCTGTGAATGCTGGACAGCAACTAGTAGCAGCGTGAGAAATTGAATTCCTCGTAAAAAAAAAAATTAGATTTCTAAGTGAGACATCCTGTCCTGGAACAGGAAAAAAAAAAAAAAGCCAAACAGAGGAACAAGTAAAGTTTGGTCTTCTTAGCAAGAGGGTAAAGCTGGAGTGCATAATAAGGAGGTTCCTTTCCAGAATCAGGGGTGGGGCTGGAGCATCCAGGGTCCTTCACAACACTCTCTTTGGGATAAAACTCCTTTTTTGTGGACTAGAAAAGAAATTATGACTCTGCAGAACCAAGAGGTCAAAAATCTCATGGTGTCTTGGGAGGGGAAAAGAAATTAAAGATTGCATAATATGCAGATTGCCCTTAATCTGACCTGTGCAAAGGACAGGGATCTTGTCATCCCCCAAAGTTCAGGCAGTTGGGGGATAACATTTATTGTTAATAAAATGCACAAGGGCTTGTATCAGCTCATGATTGTAGTCTGGGTTAGAGATCTATGTCTCCTTGTCTGTTTTAGTATCCAGGGGCATCCACAGCTTGTGCCTTGGGGATGGGAGAAAGGGAATGCTGTGAAGGTTTTGCAGAGAGGCAGGCACTGTGGGCTGGCAGGGAGGATGAAAAAGTGAAACTGGCCCCCAAATTGGCTTAAGGCCTGACAAAGGTAGGTGGAAAGGGCTCAGCAAAGTGCTGGAAGGAAGAATATTCCTGGCATTTGTTACCAAATCAGATGGGATGTTTTGGTGGCACACATCTGAAATGAGGGCCCCAATAGTTTCAAAACAGATCTGCAGGGCACTGATGAGAGATTGGCCATGCAGACTCACAGCAGATTGCCTGCCTTGAGAACACAGGTGGATGCAGTGCCTCTCTAGCATCACTGCTGCCAGGAAATGAGAAAAACATCTTTGGCTGCTCTTTTCTCACTTTACTAGTTACCTCTGTTATTATAATGCAGATCTTGTATCCTGCTATCCCGAAGGCAGTAGATGGTGCTATTGATAGCACTATTAATGCATGTGTTAATCAAGTAAAAGTACCCCTAGATGAACTAATGCCTGTGTGTGTTTTTCTCATATTCATCATTGCAAGGAACCTCAAGGCACTTCCCAAAATTTAAAACCTGCATTTTTATATCAGTTCATGTTCAACCTCAGTGCAGCCACCGTTGTGTGAGCCCACAGGCCCTGCTCCAGAGAGAAGACAGGAGATAGCACACTGATAGAAAATGGCAAAGAGCCTTGCTACTCCAAGTCCCACTGAGCCTTGAAAGATAATTTCAGGAAAAAGGATGCAAAACAAGCAAGGCTGGAATCTGGCAGGGCTAATATAAATCAAACTAATCTCTCAGTTTTACAAGAGAGCCCTTCACAACTTGAGGTCAGGTTGCCATCTCCATTATCTCTTGGGAAGAGCTGCTCTCAAAAGCCAGCACTGATTACCCTGTTGGCACAAGGTAGCTACTCTGCTGCTTCTCAGAATGGGGACTTGTGATCTTGGTCCCATTACAATAATTGACTGTTATCAGTCTCAAAGTAGCAAATTAGGCAAAAGCCATGGTTCCCCGGGGGGGAAAGAGATGGTGCAAAGATACAGACAGCTCTTGCCGGAAACAATTTACAAATGCGACTGCTCCACCCTGAGAAATTAAATAACATCAGCAGTATCACAGAGCTGACAACACTGATTTCTGACTCCAGATCAGTCGTATTTCCAGGAACAAACTGAACTCCTTTTGTACATCCTGTACAAAGTTGTCATCCTAACCGAGATGTTAACAAAGGAACAGGCCAAAATACACAGCAAAGTGTCCACAAGGATGCTGAACTGGCCAGCTCAGCAAGGCACTCAGCAGAGTGCTTTGTGTTACCAGCCTTTTTGGAAAACATCTGATGCCTCATAAAACCAAGAGTGAAATTTCTATTTTCTCAAAGTGTCAGTGTCCATAGGAAAGACAGCTCCTTCTCTGTGAAAAAGGTGCTCAGAACCAAGAGGAGTTTAAGTTTTTCTGCATATCTTAAGTCTTCTGTGTCTTAAAATCAATGTTTCAGTGTTGGTATACCCCTTTTCCAAATGCATCCAAACACACATCCAGCTCTGCAAAACACACGCCAAGCATGAGAACATCAGTCTGATCCAACTCCTGCTCCACTTTAAAATTTCCAGTATTTTCTATAATTTTCCTTTGTCAGCAGCAATTTATATTGATCTTTTGAATGTGTATAATTTTTTGCTCTGTAGATGTCTCAGAGAAGATTTATATAGAAGCAAGTTGTGTTTGAGGCCTTCCACATTGATGGAAATTAAAGGTCCATTTCCCAAAGCTTTTAAATAGTTGCTTAACTTTGAGTGCTATTCAGCAAAGGGCTAGTCATGTGTTTTGCACAACAGCTGCATGACAATACAAATTTGCTCCAGTGACATTTCTGAGATTACATGTTTTCTTAAAAAAATAAACCTACAAGAGGAATATTAGTTGGCAACAGGTTTTAGGAAGAGAAAGAGGACCTGGTGACAAAGAACACACAACCCTGAGGAACAGAGTGTGTTTTGTCTCACTCTTTACAGGTTAGACCACCCTTAAATAATCCAAGACCCTGAGACTTGGAGAACTGGGAGGGGCCAAGTGTTTGTAAAGCAGCTGCACAGCAAAGGATCTGGGGATCCTGGTGGACACCAAGCTAAACATAAGTTAACATCGTGCCTTTCAACAAGGAAGCTCACCAAATTCTTCAAGAGAAATTACAAGGATCATTGCCAGCAGGATGTGATCCTTCCTCTAGCACTGGTGAGACACATATGGAGTGCTGAGTCCAGCCCTGGGCTCCCCATACAAGGAACGTATGGATTTTACTGGAGTGAAAGCAGGGGATGGGCCAGAAGATGATGAAGGGAATGGACTGTCTGTCATATAAGGAGAAGCTGTGAGCTAGGACTGTACAACCTCAGAAAGAAACAGCTGAGAGAGGGCTCCTCAGTCTGTAAAAATATCTGATATGGGGGAAGAGACAGAGAAGATGGAGCCCAACTCTACTCAGTGCTATCCAGTGGCTGGACAGAAGGCAATGGGCACAAATTGAAGTACATAAATTCTCGTTCAACTACAAAATGAGACATATTTTTTCCCCCTTCCTGTGAGAGTGGTCAAACACTGGCACAGGTGCCCCAGAGAGGTTGTGACCTCTCCATCATTGCTGGTATTCAAACCAAACTGGACATGCCCTTGAGAAACCTACTCTGACTGTCTCTGCTCTGAGCTTAGGGGTTGTTCTCAACAGATAGTCCAGCAGCAGCTGCCACAGATCCCATGCTAAATTCAGATTTACATTAAGATTTTTCATCTTATTTTTCCTGGTGAGTAAAATAGTACTTTTAAAGTATAGCAGTGTAGCTGCCTTATTCAGCTCAACCATGAAATAATGGTCGTTAAAATATACTCAAGGTAAAGGCACTAACAACCAATGATCCTACAAGTGGTGGTTTGTACAGAGCTAACCTTTTAGTCTTTACTCTGTCTCTTCCAGTGCTACTGTGCTTCCATTAGAATCTAAATGGACAGTATTGGTTCAAGTCTAAAATGTCTAAATGAAAGTTACATCTGCTTTCTCCTTTTAACTTCTGCCTGCTGGGTTACAGGAACACTAAAAACACCTGCTCTCCTGCAAAAGTCCTTTCTGTTGCCAACCAAGTTGTTGCACTAAGTAAGGCCTGCTCCATAATTTCCTCTTTTCTCACAAAAACAGCAAATGCATTTTAAATTTGTAGCATATCCCAGTGAAACTCCTGGAACACTTATGGTTCCTCTAGTGCAGGCTGAGTCATATTAGCACCAAGATGCTGGGAAGCCTGAAACACTCTTAGAAATATTGACTCTGTTGGTGAATCAATGCCTGAGTTATCCAGGTCTGACTAATTGTCAGTCTTCTGCAGGCAGAGGAGATTGGCTGACCTCCCTCACCATCCAGGGGAAGTGTTTAAATGATCAAGTAACCCAGAACTGCAGGGAAGAAAAAAAGGAAGTTTGCTGTGGAAAAGAACTGAGTATTAGTATTTGACAGACTTTAATGACTACCAGCAAACTCATTTCAGCCCTATTCCAGTCATACCAATTCCATTCAGACCTTAATTCTAATATCTTCCTGGTTTTGTGGTGGGCTTGGAAGTACTAGGTTTACAGTTGGACTCTTTGATCTTAAGGGTCTTTTTCAACCTAAATGACTCCACAATCTATAGTATAATAATAAGTGCACACATACATTGTTATTGTCAGTGCTAAAGTTTGCAGCAGCAAAAGCATCAAACTAGTATCTGAGCAAGCCCTGCATTAGCAACAAATTACTTCAATCAATATTTATTTGTCCAAGAATCAAACCCAGGACCATGTACAGACAAAGGGAAAACAAGAAATGCTGGTAACATGTGCAGAAGAGCCAGTCACTAGAGAACCACAAGAACAGCTTCATTTTCCCATTAGGAACTAACACAGGAGTCATCCGCCACTACTTGTTGCAGAGTTGCTCATGATTTTGCCACAGAAATCAGATGCTCCAAACAGCAGCTCTCACTCCTACCCTATGGAGATGACTATTCTACAAGGAGGAGACTTAATCTCATACCAGCAACTTTGGTTTCTTGTTTGGCGGCACCTCAAGCAGTGTTGAGATCAAGTCAGTAAAATTGGTTTTCTCAGGCCTCAGCTTATAGGCCAAAATCTGAGTTGCTGTTTTAAGCTACCTTTCATTTCAGAAAGTATTTATTTTTGTGAATACTGTCCTCCTTTTCCACTTAGTTCAAAAGAGAGGTGAAAATTTGGAAACATTTCTGCCAGGTTTAGTTTGCTTTTTTTTTTTTTTTCCTTCTGCATTCCCAGTGATAGAAATGAACCAGAACAAAGGGAAGGGCCAGGCTGAGCCCCACTCAGCCTGGCACACAAACACGCTTATTAACCAAATGCATTGTAGCCTGACTGCTGACACAGAGGCAGCAGCTGAATCACAGCTGAGCAGGGCTAGACAGAGTCTGAGTTTGATGTAGGAGACATTTGTGGAGTCAGTCCAGCAGCACAAAACCTGTTTTCTAACTCTGCATGTCAGGAGTTAACAGTCTGAGAGGAGCAACCTGCCAGGTACTAAATGAGAACACTGCTGACGTTCACAATAGGAAACCAGCAAAACTTCTGATCAGTACAAAAATACCATCACTGGGGTTTTTACTCCTTGCTGATTTGTCTTAGAAAGTTTTTACCTAATTTTCAGCTGGTCATTTCTACAGAAAAAGCTTCTATAGAAGTTTCCTACAGTGAATGAAGGAGAATTTAGAGAAGCATTACAGAGCCCCCATGTCACCCTTTCACAGAACACAAATAATGATTTGACAATATTTGAAGTGTTCAAAATGGCTTTGCCGTTACATATACAGTATTTTATCACATCCTAATTACAAGTTTCTGAATCACTTAGCTAGTTGCAAAAAAATCCTAGAGGAATAAAAGTCAGAAAACAGAGGTAAATAGTTTATATGTGCTCTCATGAAAATGATGGCATTTTTGGTGATGTTGCAAACATTTCAGATAGGTAGTACTGACACAAATTTACTCAATGGAAAACAAAATAGGAATAGCTCAGGTTATTACTTTATATACCCATTGGACACACTTGCCACTGAACCATGAAGTTAATCTCTTCTTACCAATGCTGATTTATTACCACTTTTGCCTGCAAGAGCATATGTATAAAACATTAAATCACAGTAATATTTGTCCTTTCAACAGCCAAACCAAGGGCCAAATACCAGGTATGGATAACACCGACCTCCCACAGCTGCTCTCAGGTATTGATGTTATGTGGACAAAAAGAGCATGAGTGGGGAGTGAGCAGAACCTCTATAACCTTGGAGAGCTTTTGCATCAATCACTTCACAATTTTAAATGCCAAACATTTGAAAATCAGCAATGAAGGTGTTTACACTCCCAGCCCACTGCAGCCAGTGTCTCTGTGGCACAGTAGGTAGGAAGAAGCTCAGCATAAAAGCGCTTGAAATGTGCATGTAAAAAGGGATAGTATTTATTGAAGTTAAAACAGTGCTTCAAAATGCTGCTGGAACAGCCCAGCTCTTGTTTCCAGGATGGGAAGGAATATTGAAATACCACCAGATTGCACTTGTAGAAAATTTTAGCAGTTCTTGATATTTTGTTTGTGCAAGTCATTTATCCATGGCTAGAAAGAAGAGTTCTAAAACACCTGCTAGTTGTTTAATATTTTCCTGGACTGACTGGTTTGGTAGCATTTGCATTCTGCAGTCAAATCATAACTTCTTCCACTAAGAAACCCACCAACTTCTGTCTACTTGATTTGTGTAAGAGATTCTATTGTTAACACATATCACATATAGTCTAGCTCAAATAGAAGTAACAGGATTTCTAAGTCCTGCAATAGCCACCTTGGCTATAGGGTTAAATATGTCTTAAAATCCTTCTTGGACCAGACTTTAAAACCTGTGGAAAGATTTAGGAGAATCATGTTGATGGTAAAACAACCTAAGCCATCAGGAAGGAGTAAAGAGTATGATTTGGTGATAACGAGGGAAGGTCTGAGCTCTAGTTATACTGTTTAACTCTATTGAGTTAAAATCATAAGAGACTTTTAATTTTGCTCTGGGTTCCTCTGTCAGAGTAAAACATTTTGTCTGGTTCCAAAGGCACTTCAGATGCAATAGTGGACAGGCAGTGCTGATAAATGGCTCCTGTGCTATTACAGGACATCTGTCACACACATACCTGGACTCTTTCTCACTGCTGTCCCTTTAAAGATGACAGACATGTTCTCATTCAGAAAGGCTGTCTATTTATATAATCCCCTTAACACAGCTTCCTTCACTGCTCTGTGGAAGCTTTATCCAAACAGGAAGGAGGCCAGTGTAATCTGAAGGATGCTTTGAAATGAAGAGATTGAAATGACGAATTCAGGCATGTCTGCTGGGGAAGGCACAGGGGGCACATGGCTAATCCAATCCATGAGTGTTGTTCCCAGTTAGCTTAGCCATGCAGTTTTTAGCTGGGGACACACATGCACTTTGCCAGAAACAATGCACTCAAAGTAGCATCTATAATGGTTTATAAAAATGTTCTAGGAAGTTAACACCAAGAGAGAAAATCTGTGGGGGGCCTGCTGCTGCTGTCCAGGAGATTGAAGTGAAGGAGGAGGATGGAGTGAACAGCAGATAACCTCCTTGAGTCAATGCTGTCCCAGCAGAAAGAGGTGATGTGTGCTTGACACATCTAAAGACAGGAGCATCACAACATGCCCAGTCACCAGAATAACCCCTTATTTGTCAGTCAGGGGTGTTGCCCCGCTCTGAGCTTCATGCTGGATGTGGAGGCATCTGAGGGGTCCTCAGGGGCCTCAAAAACCATCCTCAGTGATGGCTTTTTGCTCTGGGACCCAGACATTGTTCAGGCTAGCCTGCTGCTGGAGGAATGCATTACCCACATGATGTGTTGCTGCCCACCAGCTCAGCCTGCAAACACAGCAGGACAGACACCTGAAGTCTGTCCCTGCAGGATGCTACTTACAAGGCATCCTGCTTTTTACCTGGGCCTCAAAGTTGGTGTAAACTTTGTTCTGAAGCGGTTTTTTTCTGCTGGGAATTTAGAGGGAAAGACAACATGCTCCTCAAGGGAAAAAAAAATCTTCTGAAATCAATATATAAATATAAATACTGAGCAAAATGTTTGGGTCACCCCTCTTGTATCCATTTCTTTCAAGGCCCTACCTACCAGAAAGAATAACATTACAAATTAGTGTAAATGCAGTTGTCTGAGACCTCAGTTTCAGCATGGTGAAATGCTGCCTGGTGAAAATGATGGGCTTGCTGTTACTTATGCCCTCCTTCAAATTGCTATTTTCATTGTACAGTTTCACTGCAAGACATGTGTTCTTTATAAAAAGATTTGGCAAATATGAACAAAACTAGGTATTAAAGCACTGGAATAACTACATTAATTCCCTGCAGGGAATGGTGCAGAGGAATAGCTTATGCCTTAAATCCAACACTAAAAAGACAATCTCAGCTTGTCCTTTAAATAAATAATAAAAAAGCGAATCCACGTTGACTTGCCAGGGCTCGCTGGACTTCCTTTTGTTCTCCTAAATCCCTGAATCTGGGTACATCTGAGGAGGTAAAAATATGCTATTAAAGCCTTAAACCAGCATATGTTCACTCATTTAATTATTTCTACATGTAACATAAGGTGCAGTTAACAGTAAATTTAAGGAGAATTTAAGATACTGCTTAAAGCTAAGGCAGCCGCGCACTTTTTCCTTGTCATTGAAACAAACTGCAAAAAAAAGGACACTGATGATGAAGTAATGTTTGATAATCAAGTAATGCCACTGCAGAGTGGCAGTATAGCTCAGCCATGAAACACCCTTCCCCATATCATCACGGATGACAGTCACTTCCCCTGCTGTAAAAGACGGGAAGCTTTAGAAATCAGAAGAGAGAAACGAGGAGGTACTGAAAAGAGCTGCCAAAGAAATGCCTGACCTTGAAACAAGGATGACTTCTCCTGATGAGGCGCTCTCTTGCTTCCACATGCACAGTCCTCTAATTGCTTAAACATCCAGACCCTGAGCACTCATCCCCTCAGGGCTTAGCGCTGCTAATTGAGCCCATTACTCCCTGCATCTCAGCTCGGGTGTAAAAAATAACCGGGGGACAAACCTGGAGCTTTAGCATCTCCCAGTCGTGTTGCATTCACAGAGACAGAAGACCCACGGATGTAAACTGAGTGTTTGCCCCATTCCTCCACCTGTTTCAAGTGACTGCAGGCAATGCCAGCTCTGCCTCCACAACTGGGCTGTTTCTTATCAGTCCAGATGCCTCAGGCTGTTATTAGCTATCATGCTATTGATCATCATTATCTCTCAGGCACATCTTCAGAGAGAGGCTGGAATTTGCAGATGCTCTCTGCCTCCCAAACCATCTCTGCTTCAACAGACCCATGAAATCTGGAATGTCAAATGCCCATTACCATAGACTTTCACTGACACACGCAGTGAAGGGAATGAGCTGCCCTCAAAGCACTGCTGGAGATGTTATGTGCTCACCCAGAGCCGGGAACTGCCAGCTGAAAAATTAACCCAATACACATTCATGGCAATGGGATGAAAAGGCCATTTGATGGTGATTAGCAACACCCCAAGGCTTCTGTTCAGTGTTATTAGCAACCCCATACATGGTAGCTATGGGGAGTTTCCTGTGCCTTCCTGGTAGAGACCTCATTGCTAGACTGGGTTTACACGGAGAAGTGTGTCGCAAACATCTTTTCACTAAAAAAACCTTTCTTGGGATTTTATCCCTTCTGAGAAGCTGAGGCCTCAGAAACAAAATGTAAACAATGGTTATCTGCTGCTGTGGAATGCATCAGGTGGATTTTTGATTGTGCCATCTTTAATGTTTACAATTAATGGCCAACCACAGACCAGATAGCTTGGACTCTCTGTCCGGGCCACAGATCTTTGTTATTCATTCTTTTCTATTCTTAGCTTAGCTAGCCTTCTGAGGAAACTTCTCCTTCTGTTTCTTTTTAGTATAGTTATAATGTAACATATATATATATATCATAAAATAACAAATCAAGCCTTCTGAACACAGAGTCAACATTCTCATCTCTTCTCTCATCCAAGAACCCCTGTGACCACTGTCACAGAAGTGCATGTGTTAACCAGGCACAAAACTGCCATCAGGGCTGTGTGTAGGAGTGCAGCCTTTCCCAAAGCACAGGGGAAGCAACAGGACCCCATGGCAGCAGTGTCTTTGGGTCCTGCATGTGCTGAGGAAGGAAACCCCCAAGAGACTCCAGGAACCAGAGGGAGCTCAGGGGACAGGCTCTGGCTCTGCCAGCTGGGCTTGTAAAGGCATATCCAGATGTGGAAACAGCTCAGCAAAAAAGAAACTCCCTGAGTCACTCCTGAATATAAACACTGTGACAAGCAAATGACTAATTAAATCAGGGGCACTTCAGGAGAGGGTGGCATGAGCAGCTCAGGCAGCTTCTCGTGAGTGACTCCGTGTTCAGGTAAGAACAAGAAGGTCATTCAGGAGGAAAGAGCCCCTTTACACCAGGCACTGTACAGCCTGGGGTGATTTCCCTACACCTCTCCAAATCTGCAATTGCAGGAAGACTGTAGCAAAACAGAACAGTGAAACAAAACAACTCGGGGTGAAAAAACAGTCAATAGTCAGCTCTGTTAACTCTGAACACAGAATTTCTGAGAAAGGCTCAGTTAAATTCAGCCTCAAGATGTAAGAGTGTTGCATGCCTAACCTCCCTCGATATGGACAAAGCTCACTCTGTCCACAGGACAGCTGTCAAGATTCAGACCTTAGGTATGTGGGTTTTTTCAGATTCAAAGTTAATTCATCAGCAGCTATAAAGGACTGATGGCATTGTTGCAGTCAATAGTACTATGTTCATTAATTCCAACTGGCCCTTAGGGTTTGATTGAGACACAAATCTTTAATCAGCTAAATGCCAACATGAGAAGCTGCAGATGCATTTGTAGACAGCTCATTGATTAGAACAGGAAGAAAGAGGTGATTTTTTTCCACATATGTTTAACAGCTATGCTTTTTTATTGTTTTCAAATCCAACTCAGTCAGACCTAATATGACGACTCAGAGGAAGCTGCATAAACCAGAGTCCCTGCCCTTTAATGTAAAAGGACAATGCAGTGCAGCTGAGGAGTATGATGTGAATTATTATTCCCAATGCACTGCAGTCTCATTACATTCCAGGGCAGTCGTCCGAGTCGATTGCAATGTCCAGAGCACTGCCAATTGCAGTCCAGGGGCTTGCTGAACTAAAAGCCAAAGAGGATGCTGAAGAATAGGTAAATGCAGATTCCCTCTGCCTTTCAGAGGGGAATTAAAGCTCTTAATTTTGTTTCCTGGTAAGAATCTCCCTGCAGAGCAATGCTGCTGCGCTCTGGTGCCCAAGGTTCTCCTGGAGTGCCCACAGTCCAGGGGTTTCTTTAGTGTTATCAACCCTTAAGATTAAGGAGCAGAACTAGAGATAAGACTTGCAGAGGGAATTCTAACTGAAAAGGGAAAGTAGAGGTAGGATTAAGACAAAGGGAATCCATTCTCTACAGCCCCCACACGTGATCTGAGGCATTAACATAACATCACACATTAACATAACACCACACCTAGCCTGGACAGGAGGGAGCTGAGGTTTCTCAGGCAAGGCAAAAATCCCGGGCAGGGCTGGCTGCTGGCCAGCTGCCAGGCTGTGTCCACCTTGCAAAGAGACAGCTTGGCCCAAAGGCCAGCATGGAGGCAACGGGACATTTGCTCCAGCTGGTTTCCCCCAACCTTGCCCTCTGTCAAGAAAAGCCGTGGCCACCTCCTTTCCTAGTGATGCAGGCAGGAATGTAAGCTGACATTGAAGAGCAACCAAAGCATGAACTGCTTGGGGACAGCCTGGGCTGTGCCTCATTCACCCTTCTGCAGAGGAGACTCTGTGCAGTGTCCCCACACAGCCTCAAAGGGGGAGAGGTGCCACGGGGTGATGCTACTGCAGGTTTGTATGGAAGCTGCTTGGGCAAAGTGAAAGACAAGCATTGATTTACACATTCTTCCAAGGAAGCATCATTATTTAATACATTTAATCAGCAGAGGTTCCCCATTCATTCATTTTGTCTGGTTAGCAAAGGGATGCCAGGGCTGTCAGCCTCCACTCACCGCAGATCAGCCTGGAGGCCTCTGCTCCCTGTTGAGCTCTGTGGGAGGTGAGCAAGCTCAGCTTCTGGAAGGAATTCTTTTCTGTAAGACTGTGTCCTTTGAGACATGGAAACCCCCAGTGAAAAGAAGATCTTCTGTAGGTTTCATCACCAGAAAACACTGTTCTAGATACCTGAACAGATTGTTTGCCTAATATATGCCAGAAAAATATGTAAACTAATATCCGCACCCGGCTGACTGAGCTGGAACTTACTGGTCTTGTGTGAAACACTCCCAGGTGACTGAGTTGAAGAATTGACTATTCCTGGACTCTGCCACTGACACTATTTGATATCTGACAGCCAGCGTTGTCTCTTACATTGCACCTTGCCTAGGCCACGAGATGATGAACAGCTGGTGGTTTTAAAAAACCCAAACCTGAGCACTTCCCACATTGAAGGGAATAGGGTTTTAGTGCTTGGGCTCAGTACAGAAGCTATAAAATGCCCTGCCAGTGTGACTGCAGCATTTTCTGGCTCCCCTGCTATCATCCCATCTAAGAGAATAATGTTCTCTTAAAATAGAGGAGCAAATGCCTGCACCCTCTGTTACAAGGGACGTGGAAGCAGAGACTTTCTCTAAACATGGCAGGTAATTAGAAGATTAGGAACTCTCTCTCTCTCTCAGACCTTAGGAGTAAGGCTTGGGAGACCCATGCTGGGGTCATAAGTCTTACATAAATCATGAGCTGAAACCTACCTACACAGTAGTCCCCAAGATTCCCTGATGTCCAATGGCTTTGGGATAGCCTACAATAAAAGTGCCATCTAAGCAAGTGAGAGTTAAAATTGCCTCCACAATTGACAGGTTGGCTACTTTGAGGGGAATTCATACAAGGGGACACAGTCCTAAAACTAACCCTTCCATTGCTGGTTCAGCAGGCAGAGACAGCACTGCTCACTGGAATGAGACATGTGAGAACTAAACCTTGGGCCAAGCAGAGTCCTGCCAAGATCAGCTGTTTCCTCTAGATTTCTGTCAAGCTGTGACAGCTCATTAAAAGTTAGGAGGGGAAAGGGTTTGATTTGCTTCCCTTAGAAGCAAAGCTTAGAGGCTTACCCTTTTGCACAAACAATAAAGAAAAAATGACCTTCACTCTTCCCAGCTGTTCTATGCTGCACCATAGCTAACAGCAGGGCAGGACCCAGTTCTGTGCACAATTATTGCCAAAAGTCTTTTAGAGCTTTAAAATTGATTCTCCAGTCAGATACTAATTTGCACTGCAAGAAAAGATTTAGAGCTACCTGCAGGTTTAAGGCATACAGCCACATAGATTATGCTGAAAGCACCATTTCAGGCACTCTTTGCAGCTTGCAGTGCTCAACCTCACATTTCCCCCCACAGACTCCTACAAGGGCAGATCCACTGCAGGCCCTGTATGCCAAAGGGAGATAGAGTTAAATATCCATGTGACAGCATGGCTGGTGCTGCCAGTGCCAGGAACTGTCATGGTGTTTGTGTGACATTAAAATCAATGTGTGCTCTGGATACCTGCAGGCAGTGCTCAGTCCCTGGTAAACAAGGCAGGCAGGGCTAGGATGAGAGACAGAGGATTCAGGAACTCTGCTCCATTTAAAAGAGATCTCATTTAAAATACATGGCGATTCCATGTAACTTGCCAAGAACATCCAAAATACCAGAGCACCTTTTTGTTCTTCTGTTAGAGCTTTAATGCTAAAAAAGTGCTGACAGTACCTTTTTATACAGGAAAAAGCTTTTGTGTCACATTTCTCTAATACTCTAGGAAGTGACCCAATCAATTTACATGTGCCTTTTCTATTTCTCAAACCTCAGTCACAACATTCTTCTCCCATTAAAACCAATGCAAGCAATCGACCAGGGATTTCTTATTCCTTTTTACAGCTGTGTCTGATGGCAAGAAAAAGAGGGAAACAGTAAAACTTTCTGGGGGGAAAGCCTGCCCTTACAGAGTTTTGTGTGCCACACACTTGAGCCTCTTTGCAGCCCCTGGGCTGGCCTGGCTGGTGGGGCACAGACACAACTCCTGCAGCCTTGGCTCTTTGTCCTTCTGTTCTTACTCTTGGCTTGCAAAGCAAGACCATATATTCAGCCAAGCATCTCAAAGCACCTTATTCCTATGCTGGGAATCAAAACCTTTCCCCAAAGCTGCACTTTTAAATTAGTATGCATTAATAACACCATACACTCCATGTAGCACAATATCCCCACATCTGAGTCCCTCCTCTCAACTCAGACCCTCCATCCTCTCCTCTTGACAAAGTTTCACAGCCCTTTGAACCAACCTCAAATAAAGGCATCACACAAGCAAGAATTCCATGTTGCACCTTACCTGCAGCATAGGCATCTTGTCTGGAAGCTTCCCCATCTCTCCTGAGGGTGATCTTTAGCCCACTGTTATACCTAAGTGTCTGCTACAGCTCACTGCATCTTCATCAAATACCTTTAGCTCATGGCTCCTATCTCTTGCTGCTCACCAAGCTCAAGTAATGGGGAGCACTTGTGCCCCTGCTCTCTCCCCACCTGTAGAGCCTCTACTGCCTCCTGAGCTTAATGCACACCACCAACACACCCGGTGCTTGCAAAGGTGAGGCAAGATGGGAGCCTCCTTTCTCACTGTCCTTGCAAAGTCCAACCTGCCAAGGCCACTGGTTGGAAACCAATCTTACAGGAAACTTGCTCAGAGGCTTTTCATTGAAATAGATGTTTTTCTTTTAATGAGCTACAGTTCATTTTCATGCACATTGCAGCACGTTGGAAAACATGTCAATCACTTGATTTTTGAAAGCCAGACAGAACTGTTCTAACAGTGCTGAAATGCCTTTGCAAAAGACAGCTCATCTGCCTGGAAAGGTGTGGAACATCCTAGGAAAAGGAGCATTTAAACCAGCCTATTCCTTTCTCCACAGACCTTTCTGTTAACTATCCAAGCAAAGCTCTGCACTAAGGTTTTCTTTCTAATTACATTTGTTTGTTGTACATGCTGCATTCTCAGGCAAGGACACTGAAACCAAGCCTCTTTTTTCCCCTAGCATCAGGAAATGTAGGAGTTTTTGGGAGTTGGTTGGGTAGATGATCTTTCAAGGAAATAGGTCACAGCACTGAAAGATTAAAATAATTTATTCAAGCAAAACTTGCCAAACAAGTTAAAGAAGTATGAAAGCTCTTCTGGGGCTGGTATTGAATGTCTCACAATAATAGAAAAGTGTGTGATCAGAGCAGAGTGCCAGGAAAGAGCAGTGTGTACATTATGCCACTCTAGATGTGCTTGGACAAGTAGAAGAGACAAGTGTGCCCAAGTAGAGGGAGGATTCAAAAAAGGTATTTTTCCATTTTCTATTTGAGCCTACACTGGAGACAGAAAGGACCAGCTGTGCTGAAGCTGGACACAACCTCCATATGTGTAGCTATTAAAAAAAGCTGTATCTATAGCACATAGCTCTCCTGTTGTCAGGGGTAGGTTCTACAAAAGCTCCAGCTCCTAGTTCAGCAGAAATTAGGACCATTTAGGACTTAAGACCATTTAGGAACTGCCTTCAATTTTGGAGGCTCTCTCTACAGTGCCATCAATTAGCTTGCAGTAGTTATTCCAGCCTGTATTGAACCAGGCTGGAAAGAAAACACACAAATGAAATTACACAGATTTTCTCCCTGAAAGCAAAGGAATGGACATTATGAGATGGTCACTGCAGCTTTGTGCTTTTGGAAAGTGTGCCATCTCAGAGAAATGTGCAGTAGGAAAACAAAAGGACTGCTTTCTACTCCACCTATGCTACCAAAAGCGAACAGGCCAGAGAACCTGGCTTTGCCTTTGCAAGGGCAGAGAGATGAGTGACAGATGGGGAAGAGGCTACTTATTCACATCCAGCCCAGGAAGGAAAAGCCAGGTAGTTGCACTTAGTTTACTGATGTCAGGATATGTCCCCAAAGCACAGGAATGTACATTAGGAAATGCAAGGCAGCTGCCAGTATCACTCATGGCAACATCCAAAAAGTGAGGAGCAAATGAGAGTGAAAACCCAACCACTTCACTTTTCAGCTCTCCTTCATTATCAGCTGAGCCAAGCTGGAAAGGTGGCTGAGTTTGGGAGGGGAGAGAGTACTGTCAGCTCCCAGGATAATAAAGCCCAAGGTGAGAATGCAGAGGATAGTGCTTTCAGAGGGCATCAGCTACAGTGGCTGCATTATTCCTCTCTAAAATAAGTGCAGGAAGGAGGTACAGTCTGTCAGTGCACAAGCTGTACAGCAGGAAAGTTAGGGTGAATACCAGAAAGGCTTTCCCAGCAGGAATATATGTAAGCATGCAGAACTATGTCAGTGAAGGCAAAGAGATAAACCTGTAATAAAGGATATTTCATGTAATGAACCAAAATTAGAGCATATTTTGCATTTGCCTTATGTTGTTTGTAGGACTCATTACAGGGGGCTTACTTAAACTGCTCTACAGATCTTTGCTTTCTTAGCCAGCATTTCTCCTTTAAATAGCTGAAGGAGTCACACCAGGTGCAGGGAGATATTTGGATATGACCTGAGCAAGTGTCAGCCCTATTTATTCTCCATTTTTTCTCTCCTGCATCCAGAAAAAAAGAGGAGAGCCTTTCCACCTGCCTCTGCCTACAGAGCAGGCACTCAAAGTGTTCAAAACCTAAGGGGAGCCCAGGAGTTTGAGCAGGGTGAGTAACCCAAAGCATGGAAACAGTATCTCCCTAGAGGCTTTTCCCTAGCTTAAGACTTATTAAATCCAAGTAATTTGTCTCATTAACTGGCAGCTCAGTGAAAAAGTAAGGGACACAAGAAAGGAAGAAACATGAGGAGCTCCCAAACCCCAGGAGGAGCAGCTTCGTGGATGGCCTCACCTCTGCTGGTTCCCAGGCAGACCTGGTCTCTCCTTCTCACAGCCAGGGTGACACAGTGCAGCAGTTCCTGGCTCAGCCCAGGTGTGGGGGCTTTGCAGAACCCAGCAGACATTCCTGCACACCAGCCATTCTCCACCAGGCACCGAGGGAAAGGCGGGTGCTCAGTGGTTGTGCTCCAGCTGCCAGGGTGTTTTTCAGCAGCCCGTGAGAAAAATGTCCTTAACTGCTCAGCTCAGTTATGTCTTTCTGATGTTATGTAAGCAAATTGAGAGAAAAAACACTGCCATGAGCAGGTTTCTAATTAGGAAAAGAAATAAAAAGAATTATGGAATTAAGGCAAAACCTCAGCATGAATGACCCAAATCCCTTCCTTGTGCTGCAATCCACAGCAGGCTATTAGAAAACTTTTTTTAAAAAAAGAAAGTCTATCACTAAGATGGCACAGCAAAGTCAAATTCTTTTGTAGGCTGGCACCCGCTTTCCCAAGCAGCTGATCCCGCTTCATTTGTCTATTGTAAGTGTGAAGGATGCTTTAGAAAGAGATGTGCTTTGTGACACAAGCACTCCTACAAACATTGCTGAAATATGAGTAACAATGGGACATACCACAGAGTCTTAGAATCATCAAGGTTGGAAGACACCTTTAAGATCGTCAAGTCTAACCACCCACCCAACACTACCATGGTAACTCCTAAACCATCTGCCAGCACCACATCCAGATGCCTGTGGAGCACCTCCAGGGATGGTGGCTCCACCACCTCCCTGGTCAACCCATTCCACTGCCTGACCACCTAACAGTGGAAAGGATTTTTCTGATATCTAATCTGAATCTCCTGTGCCTCAGCTTAAAGCCATTTCCTCTGGTCCTCACACTGCAGAAGAGACCACCACCCACTTCACTGCATGGTCCTTTCATGAAGGGAGTTGGAGAGAAGGATGAAATGCCCCCTGGACCTCCTTTTCTCTGACAAAACAACATGAGCTCCCTCAGCTGCTGCTCGTAAAATGAGTTCTCTAGACCTTTCACAAGCCTTCTTGCCCTTCTCTGGACATGCTCCAGCACCTCAATGGACATTTTAAAGCAAGGGGCCCAGAACTTAACACACCGCTAAGGGTGCACACACTCACCAGCACTGAATTCAGGGCAGTGATCACTTCCCCTAGTCCTGCTAACATCCATCCAATCACCATTTCCTAATTTGTGCTGCCAACTTTCTCTTGGTGGTCTGCAGATTGTCATTGCTATTGAAAACTGCCTACAACGAGTTACCTACTGTCACACTGCATAGAGATGTCTCATCAACAGTGGCTTGCTTTGTGAACATTTCAAGCATCCACAGGTCTCCATGACCTGACCTTAACAGGAGGTAAGAGCCCCCTATATTTCTCACCACTAAGGTCTTAGTTCTTTAAATATTCAGGTGTAGATGTAAGTGCCTCAGTTGCAGATTTAAGTGCCTACGTTTTAGAACATTGGCTAGCCAAACTAGTCATTTTATGGTTCTCATAGGAGTAATTTGAAATTTGCTGAGGAAATCTTATTTTCCCTCACAATCCTGCCTATTCTGAGTGAAACATCTGTCACAGAGTGATTTTGATGATATTTGAATCCCTAAGGACACAGTGGTTTCTCTAGGAGATACCCCAGGATGTAGTGTGTGGCTGTTTGGAAAGCTCACATCCTCAGTAAATCACTTGGTGTTTGAACAAGAAGCCAGACTTATTCTGTGTTTTTGAAGGCACTATCTCCCTGAAACTGCCACGTTACATGACAAAGTCTGCATCAGCCAGAAAATGTGCACTGGTCATCATTGGTTTGATAGGATGGGAGCTTATTTTCTGCACCAGCCCTTTTTCTGCTGGGTCAGTCCCCTCAGGGTGAGGGATCTTTAGGCTTTTTTCCTTACTGCAGCAAGGCTACAAGGATGAAGTACAAAAAGGAGACCTCAGCTTTCCTGTCTACTAAGAGACCTTGACAAATGCAGCACCGAGCTGACTGAACCAAGCTGCCACAGGGAAGGACCCCACTCTGGCAGCTTGGGGACTAATGTTAGGCAGGCACTGCCATGCAGAAACCTGAACCTTACAAGAAGGAATCCAGCAAAGCTCATTAATAAAATACCTTCTGCAATTGCCCAAAGGGCTGGGCAATTAGTTGAAGCACCCTGACAACTACGAGGCACAAATACAGAAACACAAACAACTATTTTTGGGAATAGACTTCAGCTTAGGGTGGGCAGACAGAACATCACTGGTAGCAGAGGCACCATGAAACTGCATTATCTCAGTCTGTTCTGCTCCTGTCCTCTCATCACAGGAAGGTGTGTGCCAAGGTGGGGTCCTCATGCCTTCTAGAGATTGGTACATGGATATACCATATCTAGGTATATGGATATACCATATCTGCAACAGCACTGAGTCAAAACACTGCTATGATCTGTTGTCTTATGATCTTTTGTACTATGAGACAAAACTTCCCCTTTTTTTGGGCTGAAAACAGTTACTGTGATGCTGATGCTCTCAGATTTGTGTGTGGTGTGCAGGCATGCTGGTGGGTGGTGGTGACCATCTGCCACAGCAGTGACACCAGAGGGTTGAAACTCTGCCTTTTCCACCTGGGCTCAGGGGTGGCTGTGCTGGGTGAGTAATGTGTGGTTCTGTGGCAGGGGGCTGCTGAAAGGCTGAGTGAATTGGTGCCAAAGGGGGAGCAAGCAGCTGGTGCAGAAGAGCCTGTGCCCATGAGCAGCTGTGCAAAGCACTGCACTGACACAGAAGGAAGCAGACAGGTCTCTTCTCCAGCAGGGACAGCACGTGGAAGCTCCCACCACCACACTGAGCTTTGCAAGGTGCCAGATCTCAGGCCTGAATCCAGAAAGCCCTTTGTGGCTGCTCTGACCTACACACATCCATAAATTCTGGCAGAATGTTCACCCTTAAAAGTCCTTTCTTTTCCCATGTCAGCCTACAAACAGAGACCCAGAATAATTAAGACAGTGCTCATTTTATTGTACTCAGCATGGAAACCAGATGTGAAACAGCAAAACATTAAATTCCTAAGGGACTCAGTCAGGTGGGTAACATTGCTTTAGTATCACTTTAAGACTTTTCACATGCAAACTTTTGTTGGTATGTCTCAAATGAATGCCATGGTACACCTGGTAGCCTAAGACTAGCTTTATTTTGTACAGTACATCACATTCAATCAGTGTAACTATAAAATTAATAAAGCCACAATAATATTCGTTGTTGTTAGAAGCCTCCAAGTTGGTTTTCTTCTGATGCTGGCTGACTCATGGCCACAGTTTTTGAAATTAAAAGTTCAGACACACTTCCTACCTTTAATTCTGGGCAGAAATTCTCAGTACTCTCCAGTGTCACTGAGACCTTTACTTCACAACTTAGACTCAGTGATTTTATGTGCCAAAAACACACAAACGGTTATCTTTCATTTTATGGAAATTCCTCAGGGCAGTGTCTAAACTTGCTTCTGATGGACTTGAAACTATTGATTGTGAACTGAGCTAAGGGGAGGTATCATGAGGATCCTCCAGCAGAAGGGTCACCTCTTAGAGCAGAGCTGCTGAGAAGTATCTGAGAGACTCGTATTCTGCAGCAGATAACCGCTGGAGACTTTGCAGGCAGATTTGTCATTTATTTCTACTCCAAGGAGTGTCAGTCTTAGCAGAAAGCTAACAAAAACCTAAGGTCTCATATTTCAAATGGAGATTAGTTGATGTGATTCTGTTCCTAAGGAGATCAGATGCTTCCTATCACCCACAGTCTGATTTTTAGAGACCCGAGAAGGAGAAGGATTTAAACTTGCCTCAACATTGCGGAAAATGCTAAGCCTCCAGCATTCAATCAGAAGGGCAAAGAGAAAAAATCATATTAGAGCATGAGTGATGCATGAGACCTGCACACACGTACTTGCCTTTTAAGCGGGACACACACATAAGCTTACCTACATCAGAAGTTTTCCTAGAGGAAAAAATATTTCATTTCTGTGTGATTTGGCTCAGTAATAACGTCACTTTTATTTAAAGAAGACTGAATGATGAAAAGTAGGTTTCACTTGGCAAAATCTTCTTTGCTGGCATTTGATGCAAAATCCACACTATAAACTCTAGGAAGGAAGAGCTACTCAGAAAAACACAAAGCAGAAAAAACAATATATCTCAGCATTAAAAAAAAAGAAAATCAGTTTGGCTCAATTCAGCTGTAACACTTTAGTCTTTCTTTTAATCACCTACAGTGACTCAAGGGGGAGGCCCCCAAAAGAATACTGAAGCCAGTTCAAGTTACAGGACCCGACCTTCAGGTCACACCACAGCATCCAATGGCACCAGAGATATTTCGTAGTGTGCAATATTTGGGTAAGGATCTACCATCATGTCTTTGGGACACCTGAAAATACTGACCACTCATACAGGCATCACAGAGACACCAAAAAGTAAACCAGCAGAGATTGGGTACTGAAACAGGGAGCTGGGGAAAAGGAGAGGAATTTCCCTTAGACCACAGCCCTTAATTTTCTAAGCCCACAGAGTCTGACAATCAGTTGTCTGTCATTCAGACCAGCCATTCCCACAAGCTGTGTGCAAAAGTTACTCTGTTGTGGCAGCATTTTGCGTTAGTTTTTACAACGTGTGGAAAGATAGACACAGAACAAGATAATGGAGCTAATAGTAAAATTTGTACTTTCATACAAACCTTGCATATACTGAGCTAACTAATGAAACACTGGTATGGTACATTCCATGAAGTTTCCAAATTGAAAACCAGTGGCAGCCAATTTGAATTCCTCATCAACACTGATTGTCATTTGGATTTCCACCTCTAACTTTAACACTTCAACACAGCAATGAAACTTAAGAGAAACGCTAGTGCTATCTTTAGAGCATGTATTCCATTTTTTGAATCCTTTCAATATACTTCTTCAAACAGTGCATTTTACAAGCTCTTATGTTTTAGTGGCAGTAACAAACAGGTTGACTGCTTAGAGGTTTTGTTGAATCCTATTTGGATATATCTATAAATACTAGCAAAATATACAGCCTTTGGAAATACTCATTTTCCTAAAAGACACGGGATGCCAACAAATAGAAAAATACATGAGGTCAGAAAACAAGTGGGAGAAACAGATATAAGAATGGGAATTCATTGTGAAGCACCTACACCAACTTTATTTTACTTCTGTTTTAGTCCTTCCCCTGCCATGTTTCTCAGCAGGTTCTTCTTTTGTATTCAAAAGAATGTTTTCTTCTCCTGAAATGGAGAAGACAGACATTGCCCTACTGGTCCCTTCAGCTCTTTCCCCACTCTTTTCCAAACCAAGTCAGCAGAAATGAGGCAGAACTTCAGCACTTGTGCCCAAACAACACAAAGCTGGCAGATCCCAACCAAGTGCACACTGATGGATATCACAGCCTCACATGAAATCCAGGACTATGCTGCAAATTGCCTGCAATGAGATGTTCCTTCAGCTCAGGTATTGTATTGGCAACACAGAAACGTGCTTATTCTCATCTTTGGATCTAGGGGGCATCTAGTGGAAAGCCCCCTGAGTGAAACTAGAAGTAAGTCTTCCATTCTTATTCACTGCTTTTATTAATGGTTCTTGCTACATTGGCCTTTCTAGAAGATGCAACTGACAGGGAAGGGTTTCCTGACAAAGAGCTTGTTTCCCTAAATCTCTCATCTTGGAACAAAAAAATTAAAAAATTTAAGAGTTATTTCAACTGGCTAGGTTGTAATACAGGTTTGGGGTTTTTAAAAAATATATATTTGCTCTTGGGAATGACAAAGGATTTTCTGTTCTGAATCCTCTCTTTATTTGCCCAAATGGATTTCCTTGGTTGTTGCCCATGCAACTAATGCAACGTGATTCTGAGTCATTGGGCAGGGAAAAAGAACGAGGTGGTGGCACACGGATCATCTCTGCCCACTCTCTGCCATATCACTACTCCAAGTGCACTTTCATTTTTGAGACTGACATGACACCAAGAACAGCCTTTCGTGGCTGCTGTAAGCACTCTCAAATGCATAATATTTGCTGATTGCAACCCCCAATGTGGTTGTTCTGCTGTTGGTAAAAGATGTGTCATCAGTGAGGATTCACATTGTCACCTGGACATTGTATGCAGGAGAAAGCACTAATCACCAGTGTCAAACTAGCAGGTTGCCTACAGTCTGCCCTAGCAAGGCACAGTCAAAACCTAAAATATTTTCCATGAGATGTGCTGGTGATTATCGACTCATTTTCACATGTTGGCTTTTGGCACTTTATTGCTTGGCTTCCAACACTTGTCTGCAGGACTTCTGCAGCCACCAGACAGTGCCATGGACAATTTGCTTCTTTGCACTCATATTTGCCCAGAAGACAGGCTGAGCACTACATTTTGTTTCAGTTGTGCCCATGCAGTTGTTCAGGTGCATCCACTCAGGAACTTTGGCGCTTTGTAGTATGAATGCACTGGTGAAATTTTCCTACAAGAAAGGTCATTTGGTGTGGGAAAGGGAGGGTGGACCAGCTACTGGAGACTCACAGCTGAAAGAAGCTGCAAGAAACCAGGGGAGATCTCTCATTCCTTGCAAGGAAGCAGTAAATCCAGTGCTGCCCCAGCATCCTGCTCATTCATTGCCAAGCCTAGTTTGGTCTCAATAAAGCAACTCATACCCATATCCTAGAAATATTTTGCAGAACTGGCGCTAAAGCATAAAATTCATGGAAATCAGTGAATGAGTGATAGCTGTTTATTCTCCTCTGGAAGAAAAAAAATAGGACAATCCATTTGCATATTCAGACTGAGCATATTTGTAAAGGGACAGTTCAGAATAAGCTGGCTCACAGCTTCAGCAAGGGGAATGCAGAGGGGGACAAGCTGAGCCAAGGGACACGGCTTCACAGGAAGACAGGCTGGGCAGCAGCTAGCAGGGAAGGGGCAGAAGGGAGGCAAAAGGAGCAGCACAGAGCCTGGACCTGGACAGAGCACAGCAAGAACTGCAGGCAGCTCGAGGAACCTTGTCAGGGCTGACACAGACGCAATGTGGGAAGAGATACAGAACTTGTCGACTAACCTGACCTAATGATACTGTCAATATTAATCCCACACAGAAGTTCACATGAAACTCACATCTCAGACACTGCTAGGAAGGGGGTGGAAACAGCAGTACTAACAGAAAAAAGGGTGGAGACTTTCCTTCTGGCAGGAAGAGGTGGGAAGATGCTCTCTAATGTGGGGTTTCAGAATTAAAAACTCAGCACCACAAGTAGGGGACGACTTGAAATAACACACAGAAATTGAACAAGGACGTGACATAAAGCCCCTTGGTATATATCTGAGGAAAACTAGGAGTCAATCCAGTACTATGCTTAGGGACAACACTTTTCATTGCATTGGGTTAGAATGTTGTATCTTATAGTATTTTACTTTTCTGCTGGGGAAAAATTGCCCCCAGGCAGCAGCTATGAGGGTTTGGCAGTTGATATACTCAAGAAGTCTGGCCTCCTAAATAACTGGGGACCACTTCAGGTTCACTTCACAAAAAAAAAAAAAAAAAGACACTAATACTCATTTATATGTTGTAAACCTGTAAGATTTAGAGTAAATTGTAAGAGTAAGATCTACAGAGTAAGTCAGGTATGTGGTACTAGAGACAGAAATAAATTATCATCATGATTCATGAAAAATCTTTAATGGACTAAAAGTATCTCCTATTTAACTCTAGTACTCTGCAAGATTACAATATCCAAATCATCAGTGCTTTGCAGGATTGATAACTACATTTTCTACAAACTGCAGGAGTTCCCCAGCCTCCCATAATGAACTCTAGTGGACAAAATACAAAGCTACTGGGAAACATATTTCCCAAGTAGAAAACTATTATTGAGAAATGAGACCAACATATATTTGAGACATTAGTGTATATCATACTTCTGGAGAAACAGTCACTAAGCTACCTTTTATTAGCAGTTTCTATAACTAAGTTCAGAAATACAGCAAAGATTGTCTCAAGATTTCAGTACTGCTGCAAATTTTTCAAGTTAACAGTATAATGGTTCATAATATAGAGTGTAGGTAAAACAAAATAACACATAGCCTAAATAAATGGTATTTGGGTTATGAAAGGCAGCAAGGAAAGCACCAAAATACTGAAAAAACCAGTAGAGTTGGCTAAGGACTTAAAAGGGAAAAAAAAATCATCAGTGTAACACACTAGACATAGAGGCTCATGGATCCCAATGCACAGGAAAGCCTGCTGCTATGGGAAAACATTACTGTGCATCTCTGGAGAGAGAAGAAAGATCCACATCACTTTAAAGAGTGCCTTAGAACAGAGGTGCTCAGTGCCACAGGAGGCTGGGAGCAGGGGCTGCCCACCACACCTGGAGGCAGAACAGCTCCCTGCCTTTTAAAGACCTGGCAGGAGTACCAGAGAAAGGGTGGGCACCATCCTGCTGGGTGCAGGTCCATCGACCGATGCGCTCTCCAGTGCCTCGATGGCTCACACCGCAAGAGTGGCCACTGCAGGGCACACAAAGCATCTGTCTCACCTCCCCTTCTGGCCATCAACATCCCACAGACTTAGCTTCTCCCAAAGAGAGAATCCTTCAGTCTTGATCCTCATTCTTTGCCTGGTTCTGCATTTCAACAGGAGGGGAAGACCGGGCTCCCTGGGGCTCACTGAGACTGGTGGCCCACAGTATCAGCAAAGTGAGGCTGCTCAGTGATCAATGTCCATAGCCTGTTCATGGACTGCCTCAGCACAGGTAACTTACAAACCAGGAAAGCTGTCTTGTGTTAGGTCTTTACAGCTGTTGAACCTTAATTCCACCTCCCTCAGCTTCCCTCAGTCCACCCCTTTGAGTAAGACCTCATAATGCACATAAATAAATTCCCATAATTCTGACAATCTCTCTGCTTCCTGCTTTATCAGAAGGTGCTGCTGTCCCTGCAGCAAGGTGGCAATTGAAATTTGTGCTTTTGCTAAGTGCCTAACTTTTCATCTGACAGCAGTCAAGATTGGGGCATAACGTGGAAATACACCAGCTGTGACAATAATAATAACAATGGCAGGATGGAGCATGTGGCTAGTCAGAAAACAAAGGGAAAATATTTTCCACTGTTGCATCACAACCCCAATTACACAACCAAACAGCAGGACTTGAGGGCAGGGATTCTCTCCACCACCACAGGTATTTAGGCACCCCTGCAAACCATGTCAGTCTAACACAGAGGAAGGAGCAGGTCGGATGCAGCAATTAGGACGCCTAAAATTCTGCAGCATGGACTGGAACACGTTGTGCTGCCTCCCTTTTAGTTTTTTATTTGAGGATGTATCTGAGGAAATGGATTTCCGGGTCTGACTGTTCTGGGCCCGGATCAGTTTCTCGTGTTCCCGTATTTGTCTCTGTAAGTGGTTCTGGATGGCAATTCCCAGGGATTCTGGATCGAGGGAAGCACCATAAACCTCCCACGTCATTCCTTGCTCATCCCAAACAACATCCCTGACGTGTTTGGACTGCTTCACCTGTACTTTGGCCTCCATGGCTGGGGTGGAATGCTTTTTGTTCTCCCCCAGGTTTGGCACAGCCTGAGAGGAAGCAGCAGGAATCACTGCAGTGTGGAGATCGTGTCCGGACTGCCTGGCCTGGAGGCCCTGCTGCTGGGGAGCTGCCGATGCTGCCACGGGAGGGGCAAGACTTGCAGGACCCACACTCAGCTCAGGTGTCAGTCCTGCCTGCAGGTTCTGGCCACCAGCCACCTGAGACTGGCCACTGTCTCCATGGCCTCTGCTCTCCTTCTCATCCTGTGGGCACACCTTGGCACGGACAGCGGCAGGCTGGCTGCCAACACTCAGCCCTCCTTTAGGATCAAGCACCACCAAGTTTTCTTCCTTTGGTTTTACCACAGATTGATTAGGACGGGCCTGCCCTTGACTCCCACCCTTGCTTTGCACAGGCTTTTGCTCAGAGCTGCCCAGGACCTCCTTCTGCTTGGCTTCACTGTCCTTGCCAGAGAGTAAAGGTGACCGGCTGCTTCCTGCATGAGGGATGACACCTTGCACATTGTTCTGGGTTCCTGGAACAGCATCAGTGCAAGTGGTGCTTGGCTCACCAGCACCACTCCCAGACTGTGGTGCAGTTTTATTACTGGAGTCAACTCCAGGCTGCTCAGCTGGGATGGGCTTTGGGGGGACTGGAGCATCCTTTGGCAGCTGAGCTGCATCCTTGACATCACGAGCTGCACTGCTCATTTCAGCATTACCCACAGATGTTCCTTGAGAGGTAACAGCTGCAGGGGAGCAAGGGAGAACTGGTTTCATGTTATCTGCTGATACTGGAGATGTCACGTCAGATGGGACCCCAGGCTGGGTTTGGGCTGAAGCAGTCACAGCCACAACAGTCGATTTTGATGTGATACCAGGAGAACATGGAGACTTTTGTTGTGAGGATAAACTATCAGTAAGTGCAGTGTGGCTCAGCCCCATACCTCCTTGGTAAATTATGTGCAGTTCTTCCTTCTCCTCTGGAGGAGGATTCCCTTTTAAGAAGGCAGCAAAGATGCTGGGACTGGTGGAAGCTGATTTGCTCTCCACAGTAGCCACGGCCTGAACCTCAGCATCTCGCCATGTCCTGCTTACAGCTTCCTGAGCACAAGGGCTGCTCTCTGGCTGAGCTGTCATTGTACCTGTTTCTCTGAATTTGGAGAGCTGGGTGGGGTTTGGACTCCCAGGTGTGGGGCCCAGGTTATGTACAGGATGGGGACTCCCATGGCCAGACTGGGCTGGTGCCTCGCTGCTCTGCACTGCTTCAGTTTTATCTGGGGGATGCAACTGCAGCATGTCTGCAGTCCCACCCTTTGCCTCCAGACTGGTTTGAGAGTCTCTCCCCAGGTCAGCTTCGGTTTGCCCTGCTGCCAGGACTGACTGACACACAGCAGAACCATTTTCCTCTGCCTCCTTGTCTTTTTCCCCTCTTTGCAGAAGGTTGGCCTGAGAAGTATGACAGAATTGATTAACCCCGACAGGATCACCTGGGGAAGAATAATTTAACACTTCAAGCGCTGGCTGATCATCAGTTCCTTGAGGTTTCAGGGCAGAGTCATCAATCTGTGTCAGGGAGCTCGTTTTGGCCTGGCTGCCTTGCACGAACTGCCGGGAGCTCTGGGGGGCTGGCATCATCTCTGGCCCCTGCCCCGCCGAGAGGGCTCCTGTGGCACCAAGGGCTGGCACTGCCGGTGCTGGGATGCCCGCTGGCTGGGAACAACCAGCAGGCCTTACATCTGCAGGGTGCCCCTCTGCAGTTGTGCTGGCCAGCCTGGGAGAAAAGGCTTCCTGCTGGCTGGCATCATCTGTGTGGCACTGCTCACACCTCTGTGGGCTGGCAGCACCTGTGCAGCTCAGGTCGAAGATGCAAACCCCAGCTGAGCCGGACGGCGCGCACGGGAAACCATTGCTGGCCCTCTCAGCACTGGGGGCCTGAGGCTGGGGCTTGGCAGGCTGCAGGTCTCCCAGGTGCTCCTCCTCTGCAGAAGCTGAGAGCAGGGAAAGCTTGGCAGATCTCAGAGGGTCTGGTACAGTCCCCATGGACTGTCTTCAAGATGCTGTTTGTCCTCAGCTTCTCCTTGGAGTTTTCTCGCTGGGCAGGCTGTCGATGACAGGCTTCCTGTGAAGCTAATCTGTTAATGAAACAAACACAGCGTTAGCAACCGTCAGATTCAAGAAAAGTATCCAGAACTAATTGATTTTACAGTGTGAGAAGAAATACTTGCAGGCAGTGGGGGAAGTGAAGCACCCAATTCTGCCTGAAAGTCACAAAAACGACACAGATTTCAAGGACCTCCCAATTGTCAGATCAGGATGGAGAAAACAATACTAGGGACAAAGCAACAACAGCTCCTGTGCTGTTGATACATTAATGAAAACACTGACATGCCAAGAGGAAGGGAAAAAAAGGAAATAGGAAATTAAAGAAGAGGTACAGACGTTGCAGGGAAGTTTGAGTCACAAAATAAAATCCCAGTGATAATATTCTCTAGCAAGCCACCTGTGGAAGGAAATGCCCATGTGAAGAACAGATCCCTAGGTTTGAGCAGATTCCACATCTTCAGTGAGCACCAGTTCTCCCTTTTTCTCAAGGATAGCCTTTCTAGCTCCACTGCCAACAAGGACAGGGTCACAGGGGGCAAGAGATCAATTCAGACTAATGGGATGAACGGAAACCTCACTGGTTAAAGGAATGTGAAGGGATCACAACCTGCTGGGTGATGCAGACAGAAACCAAGAGGAGGTACTGCCCACTGTTGTGGTGTTGTGAGGGCCCCAGGACGAGGTGAGAGATGAGAATTTGACTCCATGTTCTCAGAAGGCTGACTTATGATATTATATTATTTTAAAAGAAATGATATACTAAAACTATTCTGAAGAAAGAGAAGGGATACATCAGAAGGCTATAAAGGAGTGAATAATAAAAACCCGTGACTGATCAGAGTCCTGACACAGCTGGACTGGGATTGGTCATTAATTAAAGACAATTCACATGCTGGGTAAACAATTTTGCAAATCACATTCCAAAGCAGCAAAACAGGAAGAATCTGAGGCTTCCCAGCTTCCCAGGAGAAGAAATCCTGGTGAAGGGATTTTTCAGAAAATATCATGGTGACACTGCACCCCAGGGCTGTGCACATTCTCACTGCTGACACATTGAGAGCCTTTGAAATAATTACAAGGAAGCCAGCTTGATTAACAAATGGGGGTACAGATGACCTAGAAATCAACTTACAGGTAAGTGGTATGAAATTGAAAGGGGAACATTGCAGCACTGCAGAACAGGAGGGGTTCATGCCATACCCAGGGAAATGTGGGGGAGGGATTTTAAGCAGGTAGAACAGAGTAATCCAGGTTGGAATCATGACAGGACTGCAGAGAAACCATCTCTTCAAACTGGAGGTGATCTCCAAATGTATTTGCTGGCTTTCCAAAGGGCTTAGCCTGGACACTGCTAGAGATCAAGGATGGGATCCATGTCAGCAGAGTGGTGATGGCCAGGGATAAAATCCCACCCCACTCTTCTTTTAAGCTTCAGGCTATCTGTGCTTGTTTAAAAAGCTTTCACTGGCTTATGCTGCCAGCAAAACAGGTCTGAGAGCTGGGAGACACTCAAGTTTTGTTAACCTGATGACAAGAACATTGCTGTACCTGTTTGTGTGCCCCTGTCTCTGCAGGCACACAGCAGGATCTCCCTTGCTACATTACTAGGGAGATGATGCTGGAAGCAGTGGAGCTGTCACTCAGCTCTTCCAGACCCTCCCTACCCACTAGCAAAACCAACAAAATTTCTCTCCAGAAAAATCTCTACTTTCCTTTTCTCAGCCTGGATGGCAGTGGTGTGAATTCCTTAGTTTCTCTAAAATCAATCCCAAATTTCAGCACCTTAGGATACTTTAAAAGAGCAACAGGAGAAAAATGCTCAATGAAGGAAAATTTTAGAAAATACAGCCAGTCAATTGTTTTTCTAAGAAAAAGAAAGTGCTGCAACTTATTACTTATTCATTAAGCTTTCTGTCTTCCAGGTATTAAAAATTTATTACTTTTATACTGCCTCTTTGGGCTTCATCCAACCACAGAGATACAGGCTCCTAGGCTAAGCCAGCCCTGAGAAACTGTAATCCTGCCCCTGAAGGATCCCAAATTCCTTAGCTGCACTCTGTGACAGCAGCCCAGCATCACCCCACGATGGCTTTCCAGGAGGCCCAAGGATCACCAAGCTTTCTGGGAAGTACTGAGTATGTAAACCAGGCTGCAAACCAATGGAAGGTTGTGGCTGCCCACATGTCTTGCCTTCATTTTGTTCTCACTTTAAGGACAGCCAATAGAGTCCTGAAGGAAGGACAGACATTCCATGTTCACCCTGTGGTGCTATAAACATCTAAGGGCTGTGAGGAGAGGAACACATGGCTTTGGGTTTCCATTGGACTAAATTCTGTTACTCTCTTCTTTCCTCTTCCAAATATCTCTGCAAACCAAACCAGCTCATACAACTGGGCAGGTCAGATATCTTTTTCCCTTATTTTTTAGATCCAGAGTTTGTTTAAGATAAAATTAAGCAAATAATGGAACAAAATCAATCCCCATTTTTTGGATGAGATGTACTACTCAGCAAACACAGTCAGAATAAATAAAGACTTCAGAGAAAATCTGTTTGGTTCTTCACTATACAAAACCTGGGCAAGGCAATCCGCATACAGGAGCATTATCTTTTAACTCATACCCACTCAACAGGGCAGCGATTCCTAATTTTTCAATGAAATTAATTAGTTCTGGCTTGAATTCTGCATGAATTCTCCATATCTGTTTAGTGGCTCTTTCCTAGAATCACCTGAAACACACAGTTGAATGTCTGCCTCATATGGTAATTAAAAGAGATTTTGCTACCAGTCCTTGACGTACAACATCAACAGAAGAAATTCCCCCCAGAAAACCTACCTGGACCTATTCTCTGATGTGGGATAACTGAGCACTGTCCAGACATTTTGCTCAACCCTTGCATGTGGGTTGGAGGATGGATCATTCTTCTGCCTGGAATGACTCTGTATATGAGTTCAATAATGAGCATAAAGTTTCTATAAAGACTTTTTTGTCAAAGTCATGGGGATTATTTTCTAGACTGTCACTAAACCATCCTAATGACAGGAGCCAAAGGCACCGAAGTAGCCTAAATTAGCATGGTAACTTAAGAAAATATTCTGACTTAAGAATTAATAAAAATCAGAGAAAAGCCAAGTCCTATGAAAGAGAGCAGCATGGAAGCCCTACAGATTACAGAATTGGAAAGGCATTTGTATTATTGGAATCTCATTTATGATTATTGTCTCATTTTTATTATTTGAGTCCTGTTATATAGGAATGAAGGACAATGTTGGGACCTGTGGGCAACACTACTCAACTGCCAAGACATTGAGGATTCAAACAAACAAACAACATTGCCTGCAAGCAAATACTTAGGAAAAACAGAAGTACAAAACTCAGTAGAAGGCCAAAAAAACACGTCAAATCTAATCAAGATTGCTGATGAATATTTCAAGTCTTATATGCCAGATGTGGAACAATCATCCAAAATTTTCTTTTAACAGGAGGTGAAATTAGTATCTCTACAAAGGTCAAAATCACTTTTTAGTAATAAGAACACATTTGCTACACCAACAGAGCTCTCATCCTTATTCTTGCAGATCAAATTAGCCTGCCTGACTGTGTCATTCTCATCTCAACAAGGAATTGTTCTGGAGCTTTAGCAACAAGAGGTTTCTAACTTTGGCAGAGTCCATGTTTGGCTTAAATGGTCTGGGAGGGTCCCTGTGTGGCCAGCAGACCTTCACAGACTCTTGTAACTGAGTAGGTCTTTTTCATGTGCTGTTAAAAAGTCCAAATTCCCTCAAATCCCAAGAAGTTTCCAGGCAACTTAATGCTGACAATGTAAAGAACACTTATCTATTTCAGTAATAACCAACCCCCAATAAAACGACACTGCAAATGTTAACAGTATAATGGTTCATATTATGGAGTGTTAGGTAAAACAAAATAAGACACAGGCTAAATAAATGGTATTTGGGTTATGAAAGGCAGCAGGAAAAGAACCACAAGACTCAATAAAACTGTAGGATTTTTTTTTCCTCTTGCTTCTTATGAGAAGCTCAACAAAACCAGAAAGTCTTCATGTTTCATAACACAAATCAATAAATTTTCAGGAAATTCCTACATAAGATTCTGCCTTTCATTCCCTCTGGAAGAAATCTGAAAATCTGCAAAAGCACAAATAAGACTTCCAGCATCTCCACCCACCCTCAACCATAAAAACAACTAAAAAGCAGCTCCCAAAGGAATCAAGCATCTCATCCCCAATTCTGGATTCTCATCACCTTTCCACTCCTTGAGTCCTGTACTCTTTGAGCCCTTTCTTCAACCTTGTTTCTGCAAATGGAAGAGCTGAACACTTGTTCTTAATAGCTCTAATCTTACAAGATCTCTCAGATCATCACAAAAAAATCATTATATAGCCACATCGGTTAAGAACAGAGATAAACATCTGCTGAAGGGGGAATTCAGTCTCTGTTCTCATTTTCTGATCTGAGGAAAAAGACAATGGCTGACTTGAACTCATATCAGACCACTAAATACAAAGGAAATAAAGCACATTTCTTTAAAATTTAAACACACAAACATCCTTCTAATTCTGCAGCCAGTGGGGTTTTTTACCCTCTTTTCAATGTCAAAGGGTGTTTGTTATCCTGGGTTTCATGAAAAATTTGCTTTATGGGCCATTTTCTCCTAATTTTTTGTGGGATCAAAAAGACTGGCACTACAAATCAAAGACAGCACAAAACAAGGACACATTCATTAAAATCCCTAAGAGGTTGCCTGAAGAGGTAAGATATAAGATGCACAGCTTTCATCTTTCATGTGTTTTGGGATGCTGACAGGAGACAAATTCACTGTGATGACAGGGAGGGAAGAGGTGGTGGGGGATGCCCACAGACACCTTGCACACCTGTGATTCCCACCAGAGACAGGGCTGGCATTTCAAGCAGAGGGTGCTCCAAGTCCCAGTTCCCCTTCTACACCCCAGGAATGCAGATGTTATTGCAGGTCAGAGCTGCAGCCAAAGCAGGAACCTGTGCCAGAGACAGGCAGAGAGCTGGACAGCAGGAGCAACACGTTCAGCACACCGGGCTGCAGCACCCTCTGTGCACACATTAAGCAAAGTTGTGGAAACCCAGGCCCAGGGTACTGGGAATATTTCTCTGTCTGCTCTGGGGTGCCCTGACCTTGACCCTCATCCATGCAGAAAGTTTCCTAGACTCCAGAATACACCAGAATCGACAAAAGTGTGAAATAGATTATAGAGAGTAGTGTAGGTGTATCACTTGGTGAGAAATTCAGGTTTTGGGATTTTTAGTGTGTTGTGGATGGAAGCAAGATGGAGGGCACAGGGTTTCTTCTTCATACTTCTTCCTTCTTCATGGTTTGGGTGGCATTTTGCAATTGGGCAGAAAAGTCTGCATTACGGGCTCCTTGGGATCAGTTATTGGGTTAAAAAGGGAAAATAATCTAGGTGTCAGTTCTTAATTGGATAGTTTAGTCTTAAAAGACCTTGTAACAAGAGATTGTTGGCCATTTTGTGCCTTCTAATGAAAAGCTGCCAAACTCACAGCAGTGAGACTGTTTTACTGATAGGAAATAATAAACACCTGAGTCCAGACACAAGCTACTGTCTCAACTGCCTTCAATCCAGACCCAGAAAAACCAACAAGTGGTACCCCCACACAAAGTGGGTGATTGCACGTACACCACAACACCAAATCAGCTGGAACTACCAACTGAGCCACATGGACAGTCCTGAGGGGAGAAACCAGATCCTGCCAGGACTCCTCACCAGACCTCAGAGCTCTTCCTGCTGGATGCTGACACACAACCAGTGATGTCTATCAGGTTTGCTCAGAAAGGTGTCATGACACAATGAACAATGGAAATGGCAGAGGCACAAATGGGAAGTAAGTCCAAACACAAAACAGAGGCTCAGTGCTCGTCCTTGCTTTGTAATGGTAGTGAACTGAGGAAAATCATGTGAAAATCAAGGGCAAGATGCACTACCATTTTCAGCCAAAAAGAGATGGCTGCCAATCAGCCTGACACCTACTGAAGATTTATCTAGCATATTTGTACACACTGAAGAAATGCATTTTTCTGGTTGTTGACTTCTCCCATTTTGCATCTCTCTGCCAGGTATAGAGGTTAATTCTGCAGAGTATGGGAACTCCACTTTGGAAGGACAAAGCTCAGGTTAACCTGCTGCCCACAACCTACAGATGAGAAAATGTGTAAAGGCAGTCCTACAAATAGTACAGCAGCCTCTGGGACTAATACAAAGCAAAGCAAACTGCTTTGCACCTCCCTTCATTTCTTCCAGCTTCTGGCAAACCTTAAGTGCATCCTGCCAAGAGCCCTGAGCAGGACCTTGCCCCAACATTTCAAAGCAGTCCAGGGACACATGGGTACCTCAGCAGTCACTCAGGGACAGATGTGTGAGGATATGTGCAATCAGCCTTTAATAGGCAGGCACGGGTAATAAAAACTGTGTGGCGATCAGCCATGATTCAGCTCTACTGTCCTGCTGGCAGTTACCCTACAATTAGAAAGATGTCCATCTAAAAGGAAATGCAGCTCTGCTCAGAGACAGGATGTTCCAGCCTGTGTCCCATCTGTTCCCTGTGGGCAGCACCCATCTTGCCCTGGCCAGGAGACAAGCAGCAACCCCCACATCCAGCTCTGGCACCTGCTGATGGGGCCCTGGCAGGAGTCCCTGCACTGTTAGCAGTGTTATGGTGCAACTCAGCCCCAAAAGCTGGGCTGCCCCTGCTGAAAATGTCGTTGTCCTCTGGCCATGGCCACAGGCTGCTATGTGCTGTGGGTGTGCTGCGAGAGCATCTTGTTTGTGTGGGAGTAAGAATCAAGTGGGTATGGATTTACAGGTGCAACACGGTTTAGCAAATTCTTCCACAATTCCAGAGAGAAAATGGGTTTGCCTTGCACTCCAACACTTAAAAGCAAGAAAAATCAGTATTTAGAAGTGATAGGAAACACACAGTATCGAGAAGATGGCTAGAAGACAACATTTGGCAAAGAGATTGAAAATCCTAGTTTAAATTAAGAATTGTGATATCATCTGCTGCCATCGAAGTTTTGAGCCTTCAAAGTTCACTCCTTTCGCACAGATTAAAAGCTTTTTCCAGGAGAAGCTCAGATCCTCATCCTCCTAACTGCAGCCTCTAGAATCTCTCCAGAGAGCCTCACACATCATCAGAGGAGGGTGGCATGGCAAGGAACCACAGGAGGGTTGGATGAGAGCCTGAATGTCCATCTCCTTCTCCCGTATCATCCTTCCCTCTGCTTCCCATCAGCTCACCCTCCCAAGCACGCTCCCTGGGGCAGCAGCAGGGGCTGCAAGGGCAGGCTGTCTCCCTGCACACCTCCTCCCAGGGCTACAGCACACAATGAAAAGGCTTTCTTCAGTGAGGCTACCATGTAAGCATGCAAAAGCCCCTGCTGAACCCTGGGCTTGCTGCAGAGCAGTGCAAAGAGCCCATCAGTCTTTCCCCTCCAAGGTGAAAGGGAAGGATAAATGGATTTATGAAAACAGCTAAATCAAACAACAACTACACTGACCGGCAGCCAGCTGCAACAGTTGCAAAAGCTACAGCTATATTCCTTCCTCCTATCCTGGCCACCCTGGAGGGGAGGCAACACGAGGGTAAAACCCACAAGGATATACCTTTTTTTGTTTAATTGCATGTTATTATGTTTAGCCTGATTATTTATCAGCAGTTTTTTCTTATTGCAGTGGCTGACCCTGGAAGTAATTTTTAAGGAAAGGCAGCCTGACTTGGAGGATAAGCCATGTTTCAGGAGGAAGTCTGCATGCACACTCCTGACACATGTACATGGGAGGAAACCAACAACCTGCTGTCCTCATCAGGCAGGTGACTCCATTTCACACAGCTCGCTGCCACTGCTGGTTTTTCTTCAGCTTACTATTGCTCAAAAACAAGGTGTGGTTTTTGAAGAATGTGAACAGGAGCGTCATAGGGACCTCTCAAACACCACTTTGTATTTGGAGTCAAAAGTAAAAAATGTCTAACAGCCAATTGGAATTTCGCTCCTTACCTATCCTGCTATCTTTCTGATAAAAGCATGGTGAAATCTAACCCCTCATTAATGCATATTATGCAGCTGACTGCATTTGAATGTTAACAGCTGACAAACAAAAGCCCTTCATGAGCTTTTTGTGAGAGGAGTTTAGCAGTGACCAACAACAAATATATTTTTCCTACCCAGCAATGCCAACATGACTTCAAAAAGCAGAGTGATCATCTTTAGGGATGAAAGCATAATGCTGGCTTGTTGCCCATGCAATTCTTGCAGTTCTTCTTTGTTGCCCAGACAACTTGCAACAACCAGGATGATGTGGTTTACATGGACATTGATCCACTGGAAGCTAGACCAACACAAAAATCACATTTCTGTGGTCAGGAAAACATAACCACTGCTGAGTACGTGTGTCTTGGAAAGGGTGGCTTCTAGGGACAAAGGCTGTTATGCACTCCTAACATGCTTTCAGCTCCTCAAAAGGAACTTTCCAGAATTTCATTATGACATCCTTAAGAGCATTCCCCCCAGTGCACTGCATACAAACATTCATCTTGTGGCTGAAGCATCCACAGGAGCAGTTACCATCCTAGATAATCAGGTCTGATTTGCTTCTGAATAACTATATTATCAGAGCCCAGAGAAATGTATTGTAGCAGCACTTCTTATTTTAAAACCAACTTTGCAAGTAAAGAAATTCTGCCTTGGAAGAGCCGTCAGCAAGATCAATGTCTTTTGCACAAGGTAAAACCCAAAAAATTATAACATTTGCCTCTCATGCACAGTATGAAAAAATTAAGTTCTCCTCATAGATCACATTATTTTAATGAAGACGCTGGGCTCAGTATTAGAGAGGGGAATAGATCTTTACATAACAGGCACCTTGCAAGGGACGTATCCATTGTCATTTACAGGCGTTATCCTAACAGAAAAGAACTCCTGCAAAAGGCATGTAATTAGAGAAGAAGGATGCAGTGCCTACCCAGTCATTACTGTAACAGAAATGTGCTCTACTGTGTGATTAACCTAAGAAAGGCACGATGATGATCTCACCATGTCTGCTCTTACCTCCTGGCTATCACAAAACACAGCTCATGTGAATAGAGAGGCTGGCAGCTGAAACAGCTATCACCGTGTTTTCTTTTTTTTTTTGGTAAAAAAACCCAACAGTTAAAAATATCTTGCCTTCTTCCTGCTGCCACCTCAGCAGTTGCTTCCTGTTTTTTTCACATTGTCACTTCGCTCTACTGCTGGCTGTCATTGACAGTAAGAGCAGCAAAAAGAACAAAATAATCTCCTTAGCAAACTGCCTCCTGCTAAACACCTTCTCAAGAAACCCACGAGAGGAAGTGCCATGTGCCGGGCCACTTTTTGTCTGATGTATTCAGGCTCTGCAGGAAACCAAATGGTAGCAGGTTGGAGGCCTTCGGTGCTCAGGGATAAAATCTGAGCAATTCTGCAGTGTCTTTACAATGCTGGTAAATGCTCTTCTGAGGGCAATGACTCAGACCTGTGTGTCCAGCTAAGGACTCTAAGCTGCTCACCTCAGTCACTCAAGCTTATGATGTGACTTTACTGAGACCATTACATGAAAAGCTGCCATCCCAGCCTCAGCCTCTTCTCTTTCTTCACTTGAGGCTATATGCTTTATTAGGTTGAACTCTGACACTAGTGAAACTGGACCACACCTGCACCTCATTCATTATTTGTATTATTGATGAAGAACTGCACATGGGATGTGAGGGAGCCAACACCTGTAATGTACTGCAGATAGCCAGTGAGACCCCTGTTCTTTATATCCAGAAAGGACGGAACAGCCTAACGTCGTACAGAGCACTATAGGTGGGTGGGTGATGGCTTCCAGTCACCTGACTCTAATGAAGGTCAATGCCAGATGGGAAAATGGTGGTAAAATATTACAACCATAAACCACTGCAGGTTTGCTTTGGTCTCCATCCAGAGCTGACAGAAGGTGTTGAAAGATGCATCTGAGTAACCTCCCAGATGACAGTGACTGCCACTATGGCAGAGCTGATCAGGTAAAATGGAGAGAAACTGACTGCTCTGGCTCTTGGCTCAAGCAAAAGGCAGTTCTGGCACTGATACCTACTCAACTCCCAAACCTTGCATCACTAACTTTGCGTCCTGAAATTCACTATGTAGCCCGAGAGTTCTTTGGGACAAAGAGAGCCTCTCAAGTCTTCTCCATTCTGCACTTAGACGTGCTTGAACAGAGAGACTGCAATGTTTCCTCCAGGTGAAGCAGCCAACTCAGTCACCAAGTCATTCTTTCAATACCTCCATCTTCCAACAGCAAAGAAAAACACCAACAGCTGAGCTGTATGATGGCTTATTTTAGCAACAACTCATTATTTGCAGTCTATCCCACAGGTGTTTGATGGCAATAACTTTTTAAAGTTGCCCTTGCAGGGAGCCCGGGGGTGTAAAAATCTCTTATGCTAACAATTGCAGGAACCATCCTCACTTCTGTTAGAATTGTTTCCTAACAATGGCTTATACAAAACATGTATTTTTATCCTTACATTCAATGTGCTTCTATCCTTCTAGCCCCAAGAAGGGAGGCTAAGGTATCCAACTGTCTTCCACATTTTATACTGTGATTTCAATATGATTTTCACAGGCTTAAAAATAATTACATTCTCTGCTTCTGAATTCTTAAAAAATCTCAGTGCTCTTAAAACAAATCCTTATTTAGTGTCTGACCTGGTAAGTCCCATCTCTGTTGGAACCAAACTAAGTCCAGGACTGCTTCCTCAAGACAGACAATATTTAAGAGGTAGCAGTGCAAAATCTGGAGACTAGTTGAATAAAACAGGCTGGAAACAGAGACACAGAAGGTGTTGTAAGCCAAAGCTTTGCCCACTGCAGTATGGCACAGCCATATCCATAACATGCTTATAGTCCAGTCCACACCCTGGAACTCTGCAAGGCTTACACCAGGCTAAAGTGACATCCCCACTCCTGCCAAAGGCTGGCATCTTCCAAGTCAGACTTCAAGATTTACACTGAGCCTATTGCTGGGCACACCTCTTCTCCTTATTTCTTCTGCATTTAGGACAAGGGGATTCACATTTATATTTATCAGGTGACTGAAGCAATGCATGCAGTGATGAAGGCACTGGTAGAAAACATTGACTTTGCCTTGAATCACTGTCCCTCAGGATGATTGCCAAATTGGTTAATGAGAATAATTAGCATTAATTAAAATGACAGCTCAAAGGAGTTATATCACATCTGAGCTCAACTGAGCTTCAGGTTTACTGGAGCTGGCTGCCTCAACCACCTGGCCAAGCCCAAAGCAGACATCCCCATGGGCAGTGAGACTGGCACTCACCTGGCAGCTTTCACTCCAGCTCACCTTCCAGCTTCTCACACTACACACTGCAAGCAAATCATGCCCCAGGCATTCAAAAAAAAAAAAAAAAAAAGAGAAAAAATGATGCGGCACCCCCAAGGAATTTCTGAGTTTATCACCTAATGCCCAACACCTCCCATCAGGCTGCACAGCTTTTAGGAGCAGTTTTAGCTGCCCTTGCTCAAGCTGCCAGCATATTTAACCAGCAGATCTTAGAAGTGATCTAAGGTCAAGCTGTACCTTGCTAGAGCACAGCTGTGAGAGGGCAGGGCTGTGGGACAGCTTTGTCAGTGTTGCTAAGTCAGCTGGAGTGGAAGCTGGCAGGGTGTGAAAAAGGATCATTCACGGCTTAGGGTTTAATTACTGGACTCACATTGAACATCAATGCCCCATGCACAGAGGCACACTTGAAAGAGTGAGAAAACACATGGCAACCTTAGAGCCAGTATGAAAATCCAGACAAGATGGTTTATTTCCACACAGGACCTTCTTGAAGATAAGTACTAGATACTTCAACCAGTCATCTGACAGCTGTGAATGCACAGCAGCCTTCTGACCACAATTTATTTTTATTGACATCCTGTTTATGGATACAATTTGAATTACCACAAACTATGGATACTTACATGATTGAAGACAGACATACACATAAAATCTGATATATGCTAACAAAGACAGTCATCTAGCCTAATCTGGGTGATTAAAGATTGAAATTAAAGATGCTCAAAAGTGCTGAATAATCAGAAATACCAGTAAAGCCACTAGGATTCAAAAGTTGCTCAAAAAATATTTTTGAAAATACAATCTTTTTATTCCCGTTCTTATTCAAGAAATGCCAGAAGGTTCTAACATACTCTGCCATTGTGCTGGCTGCTACATGTAAGCATAGAGATACTAAGCAGAAAAGATACAGAGCAAAGGTAGGAACCTCTACTTTTTCTGCCTCTTCAATACAATCCAACACAGATGGAGATCACAGAGAAGGCTGTGCAACAGCCAGTGTCTAATGCCAGTGATTCAAGTACAGAACACCTTTCTTCTACATCTCATCATCTACTGCTAAAAGCTGTGCAATCATGAGCCCAGCAATTTGGGCTTTAGTGATCCACCTCTGCAACCTCACAGAAAAAAAATATTCAAATTGGCTCCTTCCCTTCCTAGATTCAAGTCCTGAATCCACAAAGAGGGAAAGAGACCTCTGCTAAACAAAAGGCAGAAAACAAAACAAGTGTACAGAATATGCTGCTGCTAGCAGTTGCAAAGGGAAAAACCAAACCCCAGGAAACCACCACCTTAAAGCTGAATAAGCAAAGGGTGTTACAGACCCAGGAAAAGTACTTGCACGTACTCCACCCAAGAAATGCACTTGCAACCACTGCAGATGCATAAGTGTTCATACAAGGAGGTAAGCACTTCTGGAAAGGGCTCTCTTACTGCTCTTGCTCTTCAGAAAACTCAGGTAGGGCATGGGATCAGATGGGCTATGAACATATGACAAGAGAGAACAGGACATCCAGTGTAAACAGGGCAGCAGTCAATGAGATACAGAGCCAGCAACTCAATAATCTTTTCATCTTCTTACAGATGAGCTGCTTCTCTTGCAGCGAGCAAGGCTGGCAATTTGTTCTGAAACACCTCTGTGGTGGTGTTTGCAGGGGTCTCAGGATGAGGGAAGGGACGAGGATCTGACTCCATGTTTCAGAAGGCTTGATTTATTATTTTATGATATATATTATATTAAAACTATGCTAAAAGGATAGAAAAAAGGATTTCATCAGAAGGCTAGCTAAGAATAGAAAAGGAATGATAACAAAGGTTTGTGACCAGACAGCTGGACTGTGATTGGCCGTTAATTAGAAACAACCACATGAGACCAATCACAGATCCACCTGTTGCATTCCACAGCAGCAGATAATTATTGTTTATGTTTTGTTCTTGAAGCCTCTCAGCTTCTCAAAAGAAAAAATCCTAAAGAAAGGATTTTTCATAAAATATAGCTGTGACACACCTCTCCTATACACCTCTCCTAACAGCCTGTGTGCCAGAGCAAGAGAACTCAGAGCAGACCAAGAACAAATGGAATTAGTATGTGGACAGAGGCAGATTGTGTCAGAGGACCAAGTAATGCCAGGCTGCAGAGCTGGAAACTAAGTGCAATTTATCAACGTGGCTGTCACTAAGGTGGGAAGCCTTGTCCTCCATCCCTGCTCAGCTGCTGGTCAGCACAGTCCAGGTAATTACTGTACCTTCATTTTCCTGATCTCAGCTCTCTTCACTCATCTATTTATTGACAATCCTGAGCCACGGGTGTGGGCAGCCACAGGAAAACTGTTAAGTTTGTTTTACTCCAAGTCAAGAGGAGAAAAATATTTTTGCAAATGCAGACTGCCATGTGAGGTTGCTCGAGAGAGACAGATGTCTCATTAGCACTGCAGATGGGCTGAAAAATCCCCCATCACCACTTCAAAACTCTCACCCTTTTCCTTTTCCAGAAGGACCAAAAATGTGTTCTTTTCCCCTTGTGTGGCAGCTTTGCCTTTATTTTAAGGGAGAAACTGCAACACCTAGAAATTCATTAGGCCCCTGGCCTTCTCTCTGGGCAGCAACTAGATGAAATGGGTCAGCTGTTGAATTTCAAGGTTAGCATGCCTGAGGTCCTAAGTTTCTCCCACAAAACTAGAGTGTTAATGCTGACCTTTGGGAAAGACCAGCCTTCTCCCATATAAATTTGGTGACTTCATTCCATTTGTGAGGCTGACATACCTCTACAACTGCTGAGTAGGAAGGCAGGGGGAGATAAGGGGTGAAAGGGAGACCCACTCTTTCAGGAAAAAAATGAGGATGTGCAGAGGAAAGAAGTTGGTTGGTCCCTGTGATAAGAGAAATTCTTTGGCCCTCTGCCTCCTGGACATAGGCTTGGATGCTCTTCCAGCACTGATTCCCCATCAGTCTCCTGCTGTGTGCTCCTTGCCAGACCATTTCACAGCTTCATATTGCCCAAGGCCAGGAAACTGTTCACAAATGGTTATTTTAAAATTGTCTTTTGTACCATGCTATGGCATCCTTTTTGAAAGACAGTTTTAAGTATTTGTGATGTTGGCCATGTTCCTATCTCTTGCTGCCTCATGTTGCATGTTCAAGTTGAATAGTGTAAACATTGCTTTGTCTTTCTAAGCCTCTGATGAGCACTTTTCCTCATTTTCTGGGGTTTTCTTGGTAAAGTATCAGGTCTCTCTTTTAATGGTTGACCAACGTCAAACACAATTCAAAAGGCTGCTCTCTGATCATACAGAAAGTATTTTATGTATATATGGACATAGAAAAAAGAAACCAAAGCCAAAAAATCCACACCAAAAACCTTCAGACAAAAAAAAAAAAAAGTGTCTATGCATAAGGGGGTAAAGCCCATTTTCCCAAAGACTCTTGTCTTTTCAGTCACTAACAGAAAATCCTCTCTCAAAACAGAATTAGTCATTAGGCATATATAACCAATTAACACTTTCAACAGTGAAGAATTTAAGATCAAGACTAGGTGACCTCAAGATATAGATCTCAGCTAAATTCTGGTCCTGGAGGTCAGCTCAGAAGCCCATGAATGAAATTCCCCATGCAATACACAAATGTTGATCTCACATTAATTCAAAGGGCACTGTATGTTTTCATGTGCATTTCTTCTTCAAAATACTCTCCAAATGTAAGCCAGCAGGTTTACCCCAAAACACATTTAACTGTGTCTTTAACTGTACAGTGCAAAAGAGTCACCATATGGTCTACTAGAAAACAGACACTTTTCATTCATCTCTACCTCATCTGCCCTACATTCATTATGAATCAGCCATCTAAGACAGGAGGACTGAAAGGATGATGTAGTTTGGCTTCCTGTCAGAACGGCAACTATGGTATTTGGAACAATTTCATATTAATTTAGTACCTCTGGTTAGGTACCTCTGGTAAAAGGCCAGATTCACCTCCTGTAAACGACAAAGGAATTACAGCCTTTAACTGCAAGGTCAAATTTCACCCATCTAATTAAGTTTCCTGCTCTGAGCAGCATGTTAGCTACTGACTTTGATATGATTTTTACAATAACAGGTGTGGCTCTGATTGCCAACTGGTTGAATTCGTGTGGTCATTAAAGACTAATTTTGATTGCTGAAGTCAAGATTATAGATCACATTGAAAAAGAAGAAGGGGTTCAACAGACAAATGAGACAGAATGAGACAAACTGAAGCTGAGTAGGTGGCATTCATTAGTCACTAGAAGGCAGGCTCTGCTCCTGGAGGAACCACCACCACATGAATTGTCCTGGAGCATCCACACAGACGGAACTGATGAGTAACAGCAAATAACACATCTTACAGAGCTCCGTTCTCGGGATCAAAATATTACAGGCATAATGTAATTGAAGCTCGCTTTCCTGGTACATACTTAAGGAAACTATTATTAGCTTTGCTGTCCTTTTACTTAATTTTCCTCTCCTAAGGCTTTTTAAGGAATGGCTCAGACATTGTGTGGGTTCTCTCCCTGTCATCTCCATGTTTGAGCTGGCTGCTGGTAGGAAGGTCTGCTCATATTCCTGCAGGCATGCCAATCTGGATACAACAAACACATACAAATAGTCTGCCATGCAAGAATCTAGAGGAAAAAAATTAGGAAAAAAACCAAACCAAAACCCAGCCCCAAACAAACAACAAAAAAAACCCACCCCAAAACCCCAGGGTACTATCTCATGAATAGATTCAGTCCACTCATGTTCTTATTAAGGAGCAAGTGTGAGTGTGCTCATTGTCCATCTCTTTGGCAAGCATCCTGCTACCTTTGTGTCCCCTCCAGCATGGAAAATTGTAACTCTAAAATAGGTCATTTTATTATGAAAATTTGTTTTCCAAGCAGTATTCCCTTGAGGCCCTACATATTATGAGCATCTTTTGAACTGGATAAATACTGTTCTCCTATTTCCCAATATCAACTCACATGTTTATGTGATAATGGCCAAGCATGGTCCAGCTGGAAGCAATTCTCAAATAGACCATTTAATAGAAGAGTATTTCTCAGGGAAAGCTCCCAGGCTTTATGATAGGGTATTATCTGCTTTTGTTGCACTGTGGCCCCATGACTTGAGCTTTGAATTGCTCCTTAAGTTAATGCATACCCCAAACCTGAGAGGAAGTAAAAATCCCTTTTCTCATCAAAGAAAAGACCATCTCTGAGTTTCTTTGCCTGCTATATGCAGGAGGAAACTACTTGTCCCTTCCCCTTCCTAGGCATCAAGTTAATTGAGACTCAAAACAATCAATAAAGGCTGGATTAATTCCTGAGTGCCAAAAGCACACGCAGCTAAATTAATGAAGCTAATCCTTTTGTAGTACCCATTAGTTAAAACTCCTCTGCAGCTCCTGATGCAGCTTGCTTGACTTCTCAGGAAATGAATGAACCACTATCATTCCTCAGTCGTAGTTCACAGTGCATCCTCATGCATTTTTAGCACCACCAGCACACAGCCAAAACCATGGGCTGAATTCAGCTGATGAGCCCTGTGTTCTCAGGCACAGATTCTGCACAGCCCCAACCTGAAGCCACCATATGCAGTGACAGCTTCCAAGTCTAAGCAGCTCTTAGCTGAGGTAGGTGAAAGCACATTTGCAGTTACCAATGCTCTCACCTATGGCATGAACAGCTTTATTTGAAGAATGGGGCAGCAGGCAGGGACCTGAAAGCCTGGTCACTTTATTCTGCTATGCCATGCACCTGAGGTTCCTCCTTAAAACACCTCTTACCCTTTCTGTGAAAATGCCTTTCGTGCTGCAACTAAGAACTGTCAAATGTCACCACAGCTGACTTTGTAGATGGGATACCTGTCCCTATTGACAGCTGGAAACTGATGCTATTTCATGGAGTACTGAAAAACAGCAGATCTTGTAAGGCTACTGCTTAGCTTGGGCAGAAATTTCAGTCCTCAAACTCATGCAAACCTTCATAGCCTCTTCTAACAGCTTTTAACAGATACTCCCTAACTATTAACCTCAAGGGAAAGATTAACATTTTTATTGTAATTAACATGGAGAGGCTGTGGTGTGCATCAGTATTACAGAAAGTTCTGAAATGCCAACCTTTTGGAGTGGAATAATTCTGTCATCTTGTTTCCTCACAGTCCTTCTCAAGACTATCATCTTTCTGACAAGTATTTTATCACTATTACTTCTATCCTAACTACACTCCCCAGCATGCTTATTTTATTCCATAATTTTCTTAATGAGTCATCTCAACCTTAATCTTTCAATTGTGTGACGTTTTTCATGAAACTGATAGTGCAGAGGGAGGAGAGTGACTGTAAGGAAAGTGACCCTTTAGTTTGTTAAACACTGAAGTGTAATTATCCTTCAGCATTTCCTAGCCAAAGGGCTGGCTAAGACTGTTGGGGAGGATGAAACAAGAAAGCCTTTTAAATATGACTGCCGGCAAAAGATTTTGAGAACATAGAAACTATAAGTGAGATTGAAATGAAAGCAATCTTCGAGATACCTTAGTTGTGACCAGTTGAATGTAATCCCCCCTGGAGGAAACAATTCCCTCTGCAAGCAGGCAGGCCTAAAGAGTCAGAGCAGGCCTTGCAGCTTGGCACATGGGGCCCAAAGAATAAGATTTAGGGTTTAACACATAAACATACTATGGTAATGTAGTGATTCTTATAGGTTGTGTGGAAATGTTATAAGATATGCATGCTGTAGTAGATTGGTTAATGAGAATCTGCATATTCACACTTAAGATGATTTATTGTGTTGTAATGGGAGCTTCGCTCTCTTTTTGCTCTCTCTTTTTCACGCTCTCTTATCTCTCTTCTCCCTTAATTTTTTGCTCGCTCTGGCGCTCCTCTTCGCACCCTTTTCTTTCTTTGTCTCTTTGTCTTCCCTCTGCACTTCTTCACCCCCTCCTTTCTACATGCTCTCTGCTCTTAAACCTTTGCCGTTGACTCTCTTACACTTTAAGCCTCTCTTCTCTCGGGCCTGCTCCGAGCTGCGGCTGGCGGCTCGCAACAGGGCCCTGCACCCACGCCCTTTGCACTAAACTACAAGTTAGACGACTTGGCTTCAAAGAGATCTCATCTCCGTCCGTCCCTACCGTGCGTGACCCCCGTCGCTCCTACACAAGACCTCAGCAGCCAGACTGCTTCCAGGAGAGCTGAGCTGGGGAGATTTAGGCGACTTTTACACCTCTCCACTTTCTGAAGCTGGGACCTGGTGATATCTGACTCATTCCGCAGTGCCCAAAGGCCCCTGGAAGCTTCTCTGAACTGCAGCTCCAGCAGTCTAAGAAAAACAGAGACTGGCTAAAATGCAACAGGGCCCTGTCCACATCACCTTCTTTGCTGGAAAATTTCTTACTTGCTTTGTTATACCAACTTCGCAGACTTAACCTGTTATTTGACCCTGTTTTTAGCAAAACTCCACAGAGTCCTGGGGCCTCTGGAAGGGACTGTTCTCTGGGCACTCAGCAGACACACTACTTTCTGGATTAAGATCTCACTGGCAATACATTGAAAGTAAACCACTAGTCCTTGCACTTCAAAACATTTTAACAGTTTCTTTACTAAGACAAAATGACTGCCCACAAATAGAAAATAACTTTCAGCCAGGCTGGCTCTAGGTTAAGGGACTCTGCTCACCCCAAAACTGGCAAACATCACATTTCCCTGACCAGAGAAACCACGTGCCAGCTCTACTTGCTACCAAGAGGAACACTCATCTCTTCCCAAAACCATGAAAAAGCAGATTAGTAAGCAGGCTACTGTTCTTTTCCTTCTCTGTTTCACCCAGGAAAGGAAAAATCCATCCATCTGAAAATTATGCCTAACGACATATTTTTTTTCCCACATAGATGTTCATGAATTGACTCCTGTTTATGCAAATTTAAGGTAAACATCAGATCCTTTGTTATCTCAAACTGGAAATTCCCACTCTTTCCATGATAACATCTTGCCTGATTTTCTCAGCTTTCTAGTGATTATTTCATGCATGTAAAGAGGGGTCCTGGAGTAACCAGAAAATTCCTGAATTAATTCTCCACTGACTCCACTGTCAACATTTGAGATGAGCCATTGCTTTTTATAGTATCTTTTTCAGATTAGTCATAATGTAGCATAGTATTCAAGGCCTCTGTTTCAATCTGTTGGGTTTTTGCATGAAGAATATTAAAAATAATTGCACATCTTTTTGTTTCGTTTTGCCTTTTTTCTTGTTTGACTTCCCTTTTAAAAACTGAACTTTGTTTGTTTGCACATTAGCATCACTGGGAAAAAGATTTTCACCATTAGAATGCAGTCTGGGATTCCAACTGCAGTAGCTAATATTTGTTCAATGTTCTCCAAAAGAAGTAGGAAGGCACATGTGCATATAGAAAGCCATCCTGTTCATCCAGATAAAAATGCCAACTGGTGATAATTGCATGATGACTTTGAAAAGCTGACAGTATTAATTATCATCACTGAACTACAGGAGAATCTCAGGATAGAGGTGTCACTGTGAGAATTCAGGCAAACATTGATTACTTCTCAATATTTTTAGAAACACCTTGTCCATTTAGCAGGAAAAAAAAAAACAACAAAAAAAACCCCAAAAAAACCAAAAAAACAAACAAAAAAAAAACAAACCAAAAACAAAACAGAAAAAGGGAAAATAAGTTAGAGATGTCTTTCCAAAGCTGAATGTTTGGTCACTACGTTCTGCTTATATTTGGTGTATGTTTTTTTCAGCAAGTAAGAGTAGTCCTGTTGCAGGCTCTTTTTCCTGCAGTAGTCCCTTCAGTCCTGCCCTATGCTTTAGTCCATGGCTGTAGCTAACTGGAGCACTAACATAACTCTTGCTGGAATCATCCAGACTGCCAAAGCTTCAGGGAACACTGATCTTCACCAGCTTGTGTGTGCATTAATGCACAGGCACACAAATGGGAGGGGGTGTGTTATTACCATGTAACCACAATCAATCCACAGAAGATATGAATGCTTTTCAACTTAGCAATGCTGCTGCTTCCTGGATCAGGAGGTCACCAGACCACAGTGAAGATTCCTGTCTAGCAATGTGCTTCATATCTGTTTTATCATAGTTGAATTTGACTGTGAGGATTGCTTGAGAGGGAGATGATAAATATCTCAGAACACATACTTCTTGTGATCCTCTTCTAAAAAACTTCTCCCCCACTCCCTCAGCATAATATTTCTTCTCCAAAGCTAGACAACAGTGATATAAATGAGATTGGAAAATGAATTGTAACCACTTGCCAAGCGATACAAGCTTTCAGCCTCAGCTCAGAACTGGTCTCCTCTATGTTAGCCACAGACACCAGTAGCATGTGGCAATGCTGATAGCAAAGACACCAACAATTTAATAGAGCACTGGGTTGTCTCTGTCCCCCTTGATTAACTCCTCACTCTTCTAAAAGATCTACTGTCAGAGGGAGGAATAAGCAAGCTCAGCTGTTACTACCACGTTCTCCTAATGTATAATAAGTACAGTAAAACAATCAGTAGAAGTAGCACGTGTTGCTAACAACTACCCTCGGAGATATCATAGACACGGACACTTTTTCCTGGATAATTGAATAGATACTGTATCTTCCTGGATGTCTGGCTGAAGCTGGCTGTGGTAATAGCTTCCATACCTGCCACCAAGCTTTCTTACACAGGATCACAGTTTTAGAGGCATGGGGGAGAATTTAGAGGCATGGGGGAGATGAGGGGAAAGAATTTAATCCGCCCTCTGTGAACACACCTATAGCACTCTTTTACCATAATGCATGGTAATATTTGTCATTGTTTGCATTCTTCCCTCCACTTAATTATTCTCATCAAGTGCACCACTTGTGCACTTGTCCACTGCTGACAGAGGACAAATAGGTGCAAAATGCTATTATGCTGGTTCCCAGTCATTCCTACTCGAGTGCCCACCTTCTTCTTTGCCTTTCTCCCCCTGCACAGCCTGCAGGGAGTTGCAGGTGTTGGCACTGCATTTTCTTCCCTATTTACTCAGCAGCATGCTGACACCTCAACACTCCAGGATCTGCTGCCAATCTACAAACGTGAGCTCCTAGCCACAGACTCCCAAGAGACAAATAACTCGATGTTAATAAGTAACTGATCATGTGTGATTAAATTTTTAATCAGCACCAGTCTTTGTTCCTATAGAACTGTTACTGAGTTCAAAGTCCATATATATAATAAAAGATATATGTATATATTTCTATTTTTACTATTTGCAAAAGTAAACTGTATTTACATATACTTTCAAAAACTTTTCCTATAAGACAGTAATTTAATTTCATTCAGAATATGTCCAGAACTTGTTTTCCCCTAGTAAAATTATCCATCTTTTTTTTTTGTTCTGACTCTCAAGTAGGTGATGTTTACCTAAATTAGGTAACATCAGGTCTTAATCCAGGATTGCTCCTAAATCCACAAAGGCAGCAGATTCAGCCTGTATCCTAACTCTGCTTTTAGTGTGGGAGTTATAAATTAAGAAGTGATGTGCTGCTAGGAGCATAATTCTCAGTTAGGAAATTTTGTTCTGCCTGTAGCTGTGAGACTACGAGCAGATTGCTGGTACTCCCACAGCAGTGAGCATTTCACAAACTGGAGGCAGGATGTTGTTCCCCTTAGCTTTGCCTGAGTCTGACAGAGGGAGTTTATGGTATTAAAAATAACAGTGTCAGTAACAGTTTTGGGACCCAAATCTGACAAATTTTACCACTGCCATAGTATCTTGCTAGTGAAATCTGTCCAACCTAGTCCTCTCAGTCTTCAGCAAGCCTCAAAAATACCATCTTCTGTCTGTTTACAATTAATTAACAGCCTGTAGAATTAATTACCAGCCACTATTCTTAATGCTGGGCTTCATAATTAAGAAATGTGTAATTTTTGGGACCAGCCACCCCAAGGAAACACACACAATATTATTCTGATTGCAAAAGGAGTTGGAGAAAAGGTGCAACCATGAGAAAGGAAAGCATATGTTGAAAAAACTCAGAGATATTATCCCAACCTGGGGGACAGAAGGGGAGTTTGAATGGGTGAGGGAAAGATACTTCTCAGGTAGCAACATTTCATAATTTCATATTGGGGAGATATAGAATTGGACAAACACTTGAGAAACAATTCTTAAGATGCTTACACCAGCCTGTAGAAAATTCAGCAGAATTCTGGAGCTCCATTCAATCAGATGTGATAACTGAGCTCTGTGATGATCTTTAAGACTGTTTATATTTAGTGCACCACTGTGTATACTTCATGAAATCTTATGAATAGGCATTTTCTGAGACTTGTAATAAAAAAATCTTCATGAAATCTCAATAACACTCTTTGTCCTGACATTTAAGTTGTTACACAGTCAGAATGTCCTGTTCTTAATTTTAACACTTTGAAGACAACTAGGTCATTCTAAAGGCTGAAACCTGCTATCGTTATTTGTGCAAACAAACCTTACTCACAGGCATCATCACATCACTTACTCTATGGGATGGTCTGCATGTAAAGACCTTTAATTTCCAGACCTCTTACACCACCTTCCCTCCCTCACTGTGTATTAAGCTCAAAGACAGGGCAAGTCAAGGTGGTTACAAACACATAACCCCCAAACAAAAAATAAAAACAACCTCAAACCTAACAAAAAAATTAATTTCAAAGAACTTTGTTTTGTACCATCTCCCACAGAAGGTGCCTTCAGACTATTCAATCTCATCATTTTGTTGAGATTCAAGATGCTACCTATGTGCTGCTGGAAAAAATGACAATATTCTGTCAAAGCCACCTAACCTCTTGCCCATACTCTCAGATATTGTGCTTTCTAGAGAGCTGTAGTCCAGGCTTAAGCACACTTCAGAGCAAGTAAAACTCACGACGTTCAGGTTAAAGACTCTCAAAATAATGACACTGTGTATGTCAGCCTAGACACCAGAGCCAGGGGTGGGATTTACAGCTCTTTAAGACAGGAAAGCAATTCTCTCTTTCTCTCACCAAAACTTGGAGGCACAGCTGAACAAAAGCAGTTACAAAAGCAATTCACTGTAATGGGCACTCTCAGTTTGCAGTTTATACATTACTCAGTGTAACTTCTTAGTACCTTTTACTCCAAGAGACCTTAAACTTATTTGAAGTTGGCTGGGTAGAAGACAGACCTTTAGGAGGGAGATCCTGGGAAAAGAAGCCCTTCTGACTTCTAGAGGACACCAGAGCTCTCTTGTGATTCCTGAGCTGCAAACTCCACAGAAGTGAGGTGAACTGAGGAGGGAAAAAACTCTAATATAGGCAGATCCAAAGGTATAAATGTAGCAATATTTAATTCAAATGCTCCTGACAACCAGCTTCTGAGAAAACCTTGGCTTCCAAAGAAGTGCAGAGATCACTGCCTGTAACTAATGGAACAGAAGTTCCCACCGTGTAGTCGTGGGAAAGAAAAGTTTGTACCACTGGGTGAATAGACAGGGGAATACTGAGCACGAGGTTATTATCTCCACACGTGACATTAACGAGGGCCTTCCTGGAACCCTGCTGCTGTGCAGCACCGGAGGATGCTGGTGCAGGCTCACAGAACAGCAGCCCAGACATTTCTCCTGGGGAGCATCTGCATTCCAGGGAGAGACCAAGGAGTCAGGTCTATTTATCTCATCAGAGACAATGCTAAGTGGCTATTTAATTACTGCCCTTAAATACTTGAGCAGAGAGAGATGATCTGAAACTAGATAGCTATTTAATCTGACAGGCAAAACATTACAAGATCTAGTAGCTGGAAGATGAAGTCAGAAAAGTTCAAAGGGGAAAAGAGATGCAAACGTTTAACAAAGCGATTAAAAATTGGAGCAAATTATCCAGGAATGTAGTCAATTCCATCGTTAGAAGTCATTTAATCAAGACTGTTTGAAGAGGCTGGTGGGCCAGACATTGGAACCACTGGGGAATAGTCTCTGCTTTATATTATGGAAGAGGTTAGGCTATGGGACCATAGTAATGTCTTACGATAAAAAACCCGCCACTAGCATTATTATCTTCCTTGACAAAAAAAGGATGAAGGAATAAAGCATTAATGAAGCCAAGGCCTGTATGGAGCACAGAACACAAGCTGAATGTAGACAACACAAAGCCACAGACCAGGAGCTGACATCATCACTAGTTTTACCACCAACTACAGCAAGAGAAAGAAAAGGCCGTGAGGGATTCGTGCCCAGCCCCAACGCCCTGAGCCAGGCAAGGGACATCACCTGGCCAGTCCTCACGGCGCGATGCTCCCTGACCGTGACACCCCAGCCCGCAACCCCCGCGGACCCTCCTGCTCTCGGCCGAGAGCCGCCTCACCACCACGGTCTGAGAGCCGCGGGCTCCTCTGACAAGCAGCCGGGGGTACCGAGCTCACCCTCACCGCCCTGCTTCGGCCCGGGGGCACCCCTTGTCCCCGATCCGCGCTCCGGGCGGCGGCCGGGGTCACCCCGCGCCTCCGGGGCATCCTCCGCGCTCCTGCGGCACCGCGGGCTCGTTGCCGTGGCGACCGCGCCGCGCATCCCCCGGCCCGTCCCGGCGGCGGGGGACATCTCACCAATATTCCCGCCACCTTTTTATTTCTTTGCTTAAGTTTTCCGCACTCCCGGACCATGTCTCAGCCCAAGTCGCTTCCAAGCGCCGGTAGAAACGAGTAGAGGATGAGAGAGGCGCCCTCGGGGCCGGCCCGGCCGCTTCCACCCGCGGGTGCCCGCTCGGCGGGGCGGCCGCAGCCCCGTTGCCTCGGAGCGGGGCACGGCTGGGCTCGGCTCGGCCCCTCGGCAGGGCGAGGCACGCCCGCCTCGCCCCGGCACCGGCCCGCACACCCAGCCCGCTGCTCTCCGGTGTGTGCGGGCCGTGCAGGTGCCCTGCCAGCCCGCTCCGCTCTCCCGCCCCTTACCTCCGCGGCGGCGCCGGGGGAGCCGCGGGCACGCCGCCGCCGCGGGCAGGGATGACCTTGCGGAGAAATCCATCATCCGGGCAGGAAAACAAGCCGCTCCTCGGGCTGTGCGGCGGCGGGAGGAGCGCGGCAGGCAGGCAGGCAGGCAGGGAGGAGGGCTCCGCTTGGGCGGGGGCAGGACGGAGGCGATCCGTGCCGCCGCCGCCGAGGGGCACGGGCAGCGCGGGCAGCTCGGGCTCCGCCGCCGTCCGCGGAGCTGCGGCTCCGGCCGGCTCGGGGGGCGGGAGCGGCGGGGCTGCGGCGCCGGGCCGGGCCGGGCTCCCCCCGCGGCCGCAGCGGACCGGGGCAGCTCCCGGGCCCCGCCGGCGGGCAGCGACCGCAGCGGCAGCCCCGGAACGCTGACCCCGCAGCGGCGGCAGCCCCGGAGCGCTGGCCCCGCAGCCCGCCCCGAGCCCGCCCGAAGCGCACGCAGGGCGCGGACACACACGTACCTGCTGCCAGGGAGACATTTCCCGCTGGCGCCAGCCCCACCCCGGGCCTCTCCTGGCTCTGATAGCGCGGGAGCTGGCGGCTCCTGTCCTCCATCAGGGCTGAGCAGGGTCCCTGACAGCCCCCCGGGAGCCGCTCAGTATTGCCACCTCTTCTAGCCGTCTTCTCTCCGGCTCCTAAGCCAAAACTGAGCTGCTTCACGGCAGCAGAGCCAGGAGCTGACACCTCACACCCGGCAACTCCATCCACCTGTGCCAGCCGTGCATGGTGCGCGGCAGCCCGGCAGCAGCTCCCGAGCTCTCTGCTCGCGGGTGGAGGCACAGGTTAGCGCCGGGAATCGCAGCGCATGCAAATGCGCTCCGGCTCCTGTCACGCTTTCAGTTTGGGTGCTTGTTTTTGATAGGCAGATGTGGCTTCCTGTGTGAAGCGCTGCCCTGTTTGCCTGGGGAAAAAAAAAAAAATAGTGGAGTCAAGCGAAAAAGAGGGTTTGGTTTGGAAGTCTTAATTATCCGGAAATCTTTGATCTAATTTCGTTTTATTCCCACCACAGTGGAATTTTATCTCTCTCTGCTGCAATCACAGGAAATGGTTCTGCAGTGCCTGGAGACTCAAGTCAAGTACAGGTTTTCAGCCGAGAAGGTTTTCACTCTTCTGCAATCCTTTAGGGATGAATAGGAGCAGGATTTAAAAAAATAACAAAAACAAGCCAAAACTGTAGGACAAGCTGTGAAGAGAGCTCTGTTGCAATATGGAAAAAAAAAAGAACGGGATATCTCAAAAATAATTTTCATGCCTAAACATTGTAGGCATAAGTGAATCATATTCCCTTGATCCTTATGAATGGACCCATATTTTATTTACTGCTTTAACAAACACCCTCCACCTCAGTTATTGATCCTAAATCTCCTTGACTCAAGAGTTAAGTGATCATGAAAAACACCTTATATTTCCTACCATAGCAAATATAATTTCTTTCCCCACAGCAGCCACTGAGATCAGCTTATATTTGTGTAGTAGCCATTCCTGAATGTGGCTTTCTGACAGCTATTTAAGCATGAAAAATTCAAGAGATGTTTTCAACGTTCACCTACAATAACTACTTTTTCCCATATGCCAAAGCCAATCCAGCAATGCTCTTAAAAGCCTGAACAGCCCAAGCATCCATCACTGGAAGGAGATTGGAGAGAGCATCACACTTTATCAGGAGAAGATTTACAACACTAGCACATCCAAGGCTTCCCAGTAGCTCTTCTTTAGTTTGTTCTCTTCGCAATTTTGTTACTTTTTTTGGTCTGGAGGGCTGAATAAAGCCTGGTCCTCCCTGTGCCCACATCTGAATGAGGAATACAAGGTCAGCTTGGCAAACTGAGTCAGTGTTCAACTCCTCTTCATTATTCTGCTAAATGAACTATTTTTAAAGAAACATTGCCAAACTTCCTAGAATTAATCCTCCTGCCATTAACATTACTAAAGGGGAACTTCCCTTTTTTTCATAAAGAAGGAAAAAGGCTGGATGATGCAATTTCCTTTTGTCAGCAATCACACTTTTATGAGGAGATAGCTGTCAGCACTTACAGGCCTTGCAGCTGCAAGGACTTTGTGGGACCTCACAGGCTACTCAGCAGGGGAAAATTACAATTAGTCTTGTTTTCATAAACCTTCCTAAGCATGAGGCTCCTTATCCGGAATCCTGAGAGACCTTTCTGTTGACAATTCAGCCTTGAAAGTCACAGCAAGAAGAGTTATATGCATTCAGCTGGAAAGACTAGGGAGGTTTTCTATGGGCTGTTGTGTCTGAAGCAACTTCAGAGCATGTGGAGGACTCAGTCCCAGAACCTGTGGGAAATTGGCATTCTGAGGCAAAAAAGAGAGGAAATGGGACCTTTTTTCTTCAAGTCCCTGCATGCTCATTCACCTCATAACTAGTGTCCATATGTTTTCCTGCTGAGTTCAGATAAACCTTTCTTCTGTCTGTGAAGAGGTGTTACAGAGACTCATGTCATTGCAGAAGCTGATTGAGATGATGCACTTTGGGCATGGCCTCTTTGTTTATGAATTCTCTCATACCTGTTTTTTCCCCTTTACTCTTCCCTGAACCACAGTCTGCCATGTAATGGCTTCATTTGGTACATTAGGCAATATTGGTTTGAAAGACCTCTAAAGGATTTTCTAAACCCTGTGATGAGTTCTGCAGTCTGCTAGCCATTGTTCCTATTGTCAAGAAAAGTCATCACATCTCACCACATCAGTGTGTCACCATATCAATGCAAACTAAAGATTTAGATAATTCTGATTTATTTATCTGAATGTTTAACTGCCTTAATCACCTGTGAGTCATGGCCAATTTGCTACTACTTATCCATCCTTTTTTCTGCTTCAATCTCCAGCTATTGAGTTTATTCTGACTTTTTGTAGGTCTCAATGCAAAAAAGTATTCATACTGAGGACAGCACATAGATGGCTGCTTAGCTTTAGGCATTGCACTTAGAACTTTAAATAAAGTCAACCTGCTTAAAATTAAGTGTGTGCATAGATCTCAATAATAATGAGAATAATAAAGAATGCAACCTCTTTAACTTACTAGTATTGTCTGAGGTGGAAGCATAAATGTAACTGCAGAGGCTTTATATTTTGATATGTGTTAGACCAGAGCTCAAGGCAACAGGAACCTGGGTGTTTATGAGCTGTCACAGTCCAATTAGCCATCAGAATGACAGCCACACTTCTGCAGTGCCCTTGACTCCTGTAGTGTATTTTAAAATCTCATCAAACTTTATCACTGTCGGACTAAAAGAAATTCCTTACTGTAGCTCAAAAAATTTCCTTACTGTAGCTGAAAAAAAAATTAGATGTGATGATTTATCAAAATGAATAGTGGTATCACATGTTGAGAAGATGAGCATTTGGCCTAAACTAGTGTGGCTTCATTGACTTCAGTAGTGCTAGGTAAATTTGCATTGGTGGGGATTAGGCCTGTTGTTATTGCACTGCTTCTACCATATTTCTTAACATTTTTTGATGAGTTTTGATGACATTAATAACAAATTTAAGTTGTGTGGAAGCCTCTATTTTAATGCAATATCTTTCATGTCTTCTTTAGGAAAAGGAGTTAAGAATACTTCAAAAAGTAAAAAGAAGCATAACTTTTCCCCAGCAAGACTTCAGTTCAAGGTAGAGCTGAAAAGGGCAATGAAGAGCAAATTTATGCTGAATACAGTCATTTAACATTTATGCTTTCATGAAGACACTCATAACTTTACTTTCCATTAGTGTGAAAAACAAGTTGAATGGCTGGGTGAATATGTTTATTTGGGACCAGGAGCTGAGCCAAAGAAGGTGCAGGTCCTCTGGTGTGATAGCTGCAGTTGACAGCTGTATCATTAGAGACAAATGCATCAAGAAAAAACACCCTACCACACACAGGGGGATGTGGTGCATGTGTTCTGTGATCATGCACTTTCTGTCTGACCAGCAGGGCAGAGTAAATACTCATTCCTGGTATTACACAGCATCTCGCTTTACCTCTCACACACCTAATGGGCTGTGCCAGGCACCTCACAAATGGATGCACTGTTTGGCCACATAATAACTCTCCTGGATCATTAGACTGGGACTGATAGTACAGTTTATGGCTAGAAATAATAGGTTCTGCTGGTCATATTTAAGAATGTTTCCTTTAAACATTTTGGTCTTTATAAGAATAATAATAGAAGGGATATAAATAAAACCGCATTGAACAAATAGTATGCCACTGTGAGGGAGCACAATATTTGGGATGTTTTTTACAGTGGTCCTAAACCCCTCTGCATCCATGAGCTTACTGCTGTACCTCTGGCACTTATGTCAAATTGCAGTGAAAAATGTGTAAGCATGTGAATTTCTACAGCGTTGTGAAAATGTTTTTGCATCTTGCCATGCACCTCTTGACAGCTTTTGCTTCTGTCTGAGCTGTGAAGGTCCTCATGGGGAACTTCAACCACCCCAGCATATGCAGGAGGGACAGCACAGTAGGATACAGGCAATCCTGGAGGTCCTTGGGGTACATCAGCTTCTTCATCCAAGCGACAGAGGAGCAGAGGAGAGGTGCTCATGCACCTCCTGCTCACCAGCAAGGAGGGGCACACTGGAAATGTGAGGCTTAAAGGCAGCAGTGACAGTGAGATGGTGGAGTTTGGGGTCCTGGAAGGAGGTGGGAGAGTACAAAAAGCAAGTTCACAACCCTGTACAGCAAATTTTGGCCTTTCCAAAGGGTAGAGTCCCATGGAATAAAGCCCTAGAGGAAAGAGTGGTCCAAGAAAGCTGGTTAATATTCAAGCATCACCTCCTCCAAGCTCAGGAGCAATCAATCCCAATGAGGAGGAAGGCAGGCAGAATTTCTGGATGAATGAACAGTGAGCTCCTAGACGATCTCAGAGACTAAAAGGAAGCATACAAGGAGATGAAGCAAGGACAGGTAACCTGAGAGTAATAGAGGTACATCATCAGAGCATCCAGGGGTGAAGTTAGGAAAGATAAAGCCCAACTGGAATTTAATCTGTCTAGCAATGTCAAAGACAACAAGAAGGGCTTCTATGGATACGTAGGTGACGAAGAAGATGCATTCATTGCTGAATGAGATGGGAGACCTCTTTACATAGGACGTGGAAAAGGCTGCAAGAATCCCATCCCCTCTTCACCTCAGTCTTTACTAGCAAGACTGGCCTTCTGAAATTCCAGGTCCCTGAAACCAGGGGAATCTCTGTGTCAGAGAGGACATAGCATTGGTGGACGAGGATCAGGTTAGACAATATTTAACCAAACTGGACATGCACAAGAAGGTCAGGAAGAAGGACCCAGGCCAGTAAACTACCCTTCAATCCTTGGAAAGTGATGGAGCAGTTAGACTTGGAAACTGTTTCCAGGCACAGGAGGGATCAGGCAGTTGTCCAGAGCAGTCAACATGGTTTCACCAAGGGGAAGATGTGCTTGGCCAACTTGATAAACTCCTATGAATGAATGGTTTTGTAGATGAGAATAGTGATTGTTGTCCACCCACACTTCAGGAAGGATTTTGGCACTGACTCCTCTAAGATTCTCATAGTGAACATGAAGTATGAGCTGGATGAACCAAGCTGGATCGAATAGGGGCTGAACAGATGAGTCCAGAGGGTGGTGATGAGTAGCAAGAAGTGTAATTGTAGGCCAGTCACTAGTGATATATCTCAGGGGTGAAGACTGGGTTAATATATTAACAGTATTAAATAACATTAAATAATAGCATATTAAACATTCTCATTTGTGATCTGGATGTTGGAGCACCCTCAGCAGCTTTGCTGGTGGCACAGATCTGGCAGGGTGGCTGACACATCAGAGGGTTGTGCTGCCATCCAGAGACACCTCAGGGGGCTGGAGGATATGGGCTGACAGAAACCTGAGGCATTTCAGCAAAGGAGGTGCAGGGAGGAGTAACCCCGGGTGTTGGTACACGCTGGGGCTGCCCATCTGACAGTCTGAGAGGGTGACCAAGGACTGACACACCTGCCCAGAGAAAGCTGTGGAGTCTCCATCCTTGGAGGCATTCCAAAGCCATTTGGATGTGGTCCCAGGCAGCTTGATCTAGGTGGCCCTGCCTGAACAGGGGTGTTGGACCAGATGGCCCCCAGAGACCCCTCCCAACCTGTGGCAGTCTGTGATTCTGTGGTTCCTTTGGTTGGATGGGAACTTTTGGCCAATGTGCTGTGACACTTCTGTTTTCACCCTCAGACTCTGAGGAGGACAATTGGGTATGATTCATTTCACATTCTGCTATTCCCATTTAACACATTCTGTGTATTCATTGCTGTGTTCCTACATGTGAAGCAGGCCACACACACACAAAAATAACCTTCTCCCTTCTCAACAAATTAAAACAAACGATTTGATGAGTCAGTAATTTATACTGTTTACCTCCCTTTATGTCAACAATCCCAAGACCTGGAACAACACATAATCATAATGATTATAGACATAATGAGCTGATTTATTACGTAGACACCACATGGTATTCTGGTGCATATTCAGCTGTAATGATGTCAAACAATATGACTGGAAAATCTATCTGCTTAGACAACTGCTGCCTACTGGGAACAATAAATTAAGCTAATGCAGTACCAGACACATGGGTTCTTTGGACTCAGTGCTCCATCTCTACCTAAATTATGTATATATCAAAAGCCTTTGACATTTTTAAAATTTCAGGAGAAAATCAGTTGGGCATTCTTTTAAGGAGTGGTTGTGAGCGCTGAAGGTAAATGTAAATTAAATACTTTCCCAATGCAGTTCTGTGATATGGAATCACTCTTACACTTGTACATTTTCACTGAGTTTAAGAAACTGTTTGTTCTGTTAGCAGGTTAGTTCTTCCTACTTCTTTGGCTGTGCAAAGTGTTGTTCCAGAGGAGAACATCCTTTAGCAGGGCTATCACAGCTACTGTCATACCTTTGCGTTTCATTGCACAAGACAGAAACTGCTCCTCATGCTACTAAAAGAACCATTCCCTGGACCACTACAAGAGATGTTTATGGCTCACGCTTACCCCCTGCAACATGTATTTTTCTGCTGCTTCATACAACAGGTGAGATGAAAAGCAGATGTGATAGGTGCTGCAAGGTGAGTAGATAAATAATGGATATGTACAAGTGTGGAGGATAGGTACCACAAACAATAAAGAGTGAAGATAAAAAGAACTAAAGAGAGCAGAGGCTCTTTTTAAAATATGGAGAATGTCAAAACCCCAAGAGTAAATATATAGACTATAGGTCAGTGTAGAATCATAAGTCCAAAAAAAAAATTCCAGATTGAAATCTCTTGTTCATATGATCTCTAAATCTGTCAGTGCTGCATTGGAACAGAAAGCTTTACATTAATTCCAGGCAGCTGACAAAATAAAACATCAGGTGTTTCTGTTTCCTGGATATATTCACTGTTTTTCACAGAACTGTCTGTGATGCAACTGTGCTTTGTGGAACAACATTCCTGCTTATCCTCTTTAAATTTGCCTGTGCATACATTGTTCCTGTGTTCTGTGTAAAAATGTCTGATTTACTTTCTTTTGGCTTTTATTCATGTTGTACCTATCATCATAATGTATCTATTAGTCATCTATCATTTTTTTAGTCTAAAATAAGAAGTCAAACATTTACAGATTATTGCATTTTCATGCATCTATTGCATCTCATGCCTAGCCATGATTCTAATAACATTATTGGTATCACAGGTAATACCTGCTCTATTTATCTGAATACACAGAAATTATGTCTTTGGCTGAAAAAGCTTAGCTGTAGCTAAGAAGCTAGAAGCAGAGCTTGATCTTTTTCAAAAACCTGTTTTGTCTTTTTTATCCCCCCTCCTTTTCTTACCATAGAAGCAATTACCTCCACCTGATTAACCAACTGATTTTACAGTTCCTCAGTTTAAAGTAGGTCAGGCCCTGTCTTCTGTTTGTCTGGATTACTTTCTGTTTGAACTTTCATGCATGTTGTAAACTGCTCTCCTGGTCACAGAGGCAGCCTCAGCCAGCCCCATGGAAATGGACACAAATGTGCCCAAATGGACACATTTGCACCTTCTACGTGGGCTCCTCTGGACCAGGCTTTACCACAGGGGTTGCTCTGGTTTAGTGCCACTTGGATGGACAAGGTCTGCCTGAGAGCCTCTCCCTCCCTCTTTGTCCTCGTGGCTCTTTCTGCTCGGCTGACTTTCCACTCTGCCTTGGTTCTGCTCCCTTTGCAGCCCTTCCTTGCTGCAGGGATCATCCAAATGCTGTTCCCAGCACCAAGAACATCAATCATTCAAGCCAGGACTGAAGGATCCACTGGGATATGTGCAGGGCCCATCCTGTAAGATTTCAGCATCTTTATGATCTCTGAACCTAAGGAAAGCATTTTGAGAGAGGCTTTCTGCAGCACAGACCACCACTGTTTCCACTTCTACCAAAACACATCCATTTTGTCTTTTGGTGAATTGCATGAGAGGTAGAAGCATGATTATAGTCATGTGTTTTGTCTGATTATTATTATTTAAAGATGGTTTTTCCTCTGGAGTTTGAAACCTCCCTCTTGATCATGAGCTAGTCAAGGTTCAGTGATCCACAGGGAGATTGGGAAGATTCCTGTCTCACAGCTGCAGAGCAGGAAGACATTTTTCTGTCAGTGCTAAGAAAATGTTAAAAAATTGTCTCTGATCTCAACACAAGAGACACTGAAGTTTCTAGGTGACTTCTGGTCTCAGTGGACAAGGCAAAAATCATGGAATAAGTCACAGATGGCAGATGAACAAATGTTTTACTATCCCTTTAAAGTCAACATCCCTTAATATAATTTCAGAAGAACTTGACCTTTTCTTTGAGCTAAAAAATCTTCAGACTCCTGTTAACCAGGGAAAAGGCCAAGGAGAAATAGCTGAAACTAATTCTAATAATTTTATATTATCTTGCCTACTGATAAGATATTTGAATAGAGCTCAGCATGGAAAAAGAAGGTAAATTTTCCATCTGCATCTAATGTCACATTGCTTTATGACAGAAACTTTGATTAATTAGCAGCATTCTAAACTCAGAAACTAATGGTGTGTGAGTTTAGCTTGTCTCTACAAGGTGATTAACTTAAAAACCACTAAGACTTTTCTTTTTAGAATCATAGACTCATTTAGGTTAAAAAAGACATTTAAAATTGTCAAGGCCAAGCATTAACCCAAACTGAGTAACTCCCTCTGTCCTCTCCCTCTAGAACTTGTAGAATGAGGTGCCTTCTGCTAGTGGAGATGTTCTAACCTGTTCTTCTGAGGACAATATCAAGGTTTTTCTCAACTGATATTAATCTTCTCACCTGGCCATGGATATAAATGCGCTTTACAGTGCAGCTTACCAGATGGAGTAAGAACCACATCTCTCTACTTGATAGCAGGGGAAAGGCTATTTTTGTAGCTGTTCTTTGGAGTGTTTCAGGCATATTTCAGGTAATGGCACAAGAACAAAAAGTATTTTACTTTTGGCTTTGTGAAATAAAGTTAGACACTGTAGCTGACCAAATGACTTCTTAGGTTTGGTCCATGGTGTAGCAGTAAGGCAAAAAAATGTCAATTCTTGTTATATACCTGACAAAAACCATCCCCAGCATGTGTAAATTTTATTATATTGGTCTCAGGAAGCATTGTAGAGGTATTATAGTGGTGAAAACTTCCCAGGCTCCAGAAAGATATGATATTTTAGAAAATACACTGAATACACAAGCCTGTCTCTGTCTTTTATTTAATCCCTTACTATTGTTATTTGCCCTTCTTCTGAGCTGAATATAAAGTGCTACTCTCTGTAGCTGAAGAGTGTTAAGATCAATGCTCTGTGCTTTGCCAGAGATATTAAAAGGCACTTGCTGACAGCATCAACAGCACTGAACCTCCACCACCCTAAGAGCAACCCCCAAAAACTGGGAAGTAGAAATGATAGTGTAGTAGATGACCATCTGAGAAGCTGGATATTTTAGAATAAATTTGTTAAAGATGCATTCATGGGCTTCAGCACAGTTTGCAGATTAGTCACCAGAACATTCCCAGTTGGCACAGAAATGTGAGTGCTGGAGCTGCAGGACTCTGAGTATCTCACTGTGCTTTTGGGTATTGACCAAGGCTGGCTCAAGTACTTTGGGAATGAATTTTTTTTTTTTTTTAATAAATATGAGAAAGACAGAAATGGTTCAGTGGTTGGAGCACTGGATTCTAACATGATTTTATATCCATTTGAGCATAACCCCAGATCTCCTTCATGGTGCCAGTCAAACCCATAGGACCTTGGTTCTTTCTACTTTCCAGTTCACTCAAGAATAGCATTGCTGAAGACTTAACAGAGTTGGGAGCTATTTGGAGCAAAGGAGGCAGCTCTCTGTAAAACAGGGCTGCCAGGTTTGTAGAGGTTTTCCCCTTCTTTTCCAAGCTTGCAGTGGAGTAGGACATACCTGAGTACTGTGTTCACCAGAGCTGACAGGGAAGATTCCTTCTAGATTTGCTTTTTCTGAGCTAGTATTGTGTGAGACAGGAAGAGACAGGAAAATCAGTGGTAGCCACATCATCAGTCAAACGTTTATAAAACTTGCAGATTTTTTATTTGGGAATAGCAATTGCCTGAAACCTGTGTCATATACAAAATGGCACCTTTTTAATGGATAATAGAGTTTGACAGATTCTCCTGAGCTTTGACATTTCTTCCCACAGGGTACATATGACAGAAGCCAGGCAGCTCAGGCCAAGGATCTCACACATCTCCACTGCATCAGAGCAGCTTTCTCCCCCCTCATTCTTCCTGTGCAAGGTTGACTGATCTCCTTACCTGCGAATCCTAAGATGCTCCCAAGATATAAATAAATTACTGCCTCCCAGGAAATAAAAATACTAAAAGCAAAATATTACAAAAGTGTAATTCTTTGGGTTTTATATTGATATAATCCTTTTCAGATTTGTTTGCTCTTTTGGCAGCCTGGTGCTCTGGGACTTTGGAAAAGGAAGTCACCCATTTGCAGATGCAACAGAACAAGCTTGACAAAATCTGTCCTGCTGTGCCCTGGTGGAGCAGCTGCTTGGTATTATGGGATGCATATTGACAGGGTGTTCCCTTGTCAAATGGCACAGCACTGTTTCCTGGCTGACAAAACGCTCTGGACAGCCTTGTGCCTTTCCCCAATCCAGCTGCTAATTCCTACAGTCTCCTACCTTTAGAACAGCCACAAAATCTTCTCCTCTGACACCCCTGTTAAACACAAAGACACTCTCACCCTTATGAGTCTCCACCAGATCACATTCCTCCATGTTCCCATTGGGAATTACCTCAGCCTTTATGTGATGGCACCTGTCACCCTCCCATCTTTTTCCTATTTGTGATAAGTGGTTTTGAGTCAGTTGCCATTTTTTCCCTCCTGTGGTGGCATCCTGATAGGATGACTGCAAAATCAGGGGCCTGGGATTAGTCCTGCCTTCCTGCTCATCATCAGAATTGGCTGACATGAGATCCTGGATGTGGTCACTGAACAGGATGCCAAAGCAGTGAGAGTGAAAAGCAAATGAAAATCCTCTTTCATCTCTTGCTTCTATATAATGGATGAAAAACTGCAAAATTTTTAGCCACTATGACCAATGCCTTCTGTGGTTATATACATAAACACACACACAGAAAGACATAATGCAGGGTAAGGTTTTCCACGCCTACATCCTCCTGCTGTATCTTCAAAGGAGCTGGAGCTCTCAACTTTTTTTAATGCTCATTCCCTTAGATATAACCACATTGGATTCAAATGAGCAAATTGTACCTGCTTTTCTTGCCAGAGTGCTCTGAGCCAGCATCTTGATGGAAGTGAGGCCAGCTGGCAGTACTGTAAGAAGCAATCATTATCAGTAAACTGAAATCAATGAATCTCTGGCAATTTATAGCAGGTAAGGCTCTGCCTTTAGCAAGAGGAAAAGCCTTGGAGCTTGTCTAAGAGGTAAGGCAGAGCACTCCTCATCACCATAAAGCTGTCACAAAGGGCCTAAGCTAAAAGCTCAGGGTTAAGTGGGCATCCTGGGACTCACAGAATGGCACTGCCAGACACAGGAACCCTCTGGCTGGTGCAAAACCCCTGAGAAATGAAGTGGGTGGCTGCCACAAAATATGAAAATGAAACTGCTTTTGCTGGGCATTGAGAGCTGTAAAGAGCAGGGTAACAATGTGGTGGCATGAGCCAGGCTGGGTCCTGGAAAAACACATGGAAGTCCAGTCAGAAAAATTCCTCAGTTATCAAAAACAATTGTAAATTAATTAACTCTGTGTGTTACTTTTTCGTAATACTCAGAGAGGGCATGTTTCTTACTTCCAACAAAATATCATGTTTCAATGTCAATGGAATAACAAACATTTTAAATTTATAGGGGGTTGGTTTTAGATCAGCTCTTGGTTGAGTATAAATCACTTTTCCTTTTTCCAGGGGAAGAAAATCATAAATATGACTTGACATTCTTATCACCTATCCATTCCCCAACTAAAAGATTTACTGTGTTGCTCTCTGGGAAACATTCCTGTAGTTAAGGGACTCCTGTAGGAAATCTTAGCTGTGAGACAACCTTATGTGTCTGGGAGATGTAAGTCAAACTAAAGTAATCTCCATGAATCTATAGTACATTAGCTGCCACATTGCAAAGGATGGATAAGACTCTGCTATTTTTCACTTGACTTTGATATAACTACCATACAAGCTACCATACAAATATACTCTACAGAACTTTGTGATGTATGAAAGGCTTGTGGCCATTAAAATTTACTAGATTATGGTTTACTATTCGAATCAGAATATCTTAAGGCAGTGAATTCTTTTCTAATATTCTTCAGTGTAATTGAAAAATTGATTTGTATATGGTGAATGTTGTTTGATGCTGTTAATGTTACAGCTGGACCCTCTGCTGGAGTACTTCTGTAATATTGCTCTAATTCCTTTTAACCTGAATATATATGCAGAAGTACTCTGCTTCCAGGGGAAACCAACATCCTCTTTCAGAAATGACCACAGAGATTTGGTTTTTTTCAGTGATGTCCCCAGTTTTTTAAAGGGGTGTGATTACTTCACGTTTCTGCTCTGCTGGAAAGGGTCACTTTGCTCATTGGTACAGCAGCCTGAGAACTCTCTTCAGCATAGGAAATTTGGCTGTGACTGGTCTTTAGTAGCTTATCCTAGTGGGCAGGAAGGAGCAGCTTGTTACAGATAGTGTACAGCCATGCTGATAACACAGCTTGTAACAAAGCCTTATCCTTGGCAGGCCCTTTGGAAGAAACTCTGCCCCCAAGTAACTCCTTCAGAGCTCAGCCCAGCATCAAACTTCACCACAGACAAAAAAACCCCCAGAAACTTCAGTAATTAATGAAGATACTCAGTATTGCTAAGTCTTCTTTTTATCATTTCCACAAAAGCAAATGAATTTGCTGTTGATACTGATGGCCATAGGATTATCTTCCTGCGCACTTCAACAGATGTCTATTGTGCATATACCTATAAAGAATTCATACTTTATATTAAAAAAGGAATATAAAGTTTTCTTTACCTTAGCTGAAGAGCAGTATCAGCTAGTCACACATGAGGAAAACTCACTTCAGATTCTGTTCACCTGACTGAGCTCATCCCTTTTTTTTACCGAGCTGAATCCTTTGCGTTAGAATAAATGGCAGGCTGCTGGGAGATTTTCTAAATGAACCCTGGAAATCCTTGCTGAGTGATTGAAAACTGCTTCTTCCTGTGATCCATCCTTCCTGGCCGGGATTTCCATCCTCAGGCCTGAGAGAGCAAAGGATGTGATGCTTAAAGCCATCTTTCTTGTGATTTTAATAAAAATCCTTGGAGCCTCACACACTCAAGGAAACCTTTCTCTGTGTTGACTTCATGCTACATACAGTAAGCTGTAGCAAGGGAGTGGAATAGGCACAGGAGGAAGTGAAAAAAAAACAAACCAGAGAGGTGAATTCCTGCTTTATTTGCACCAGAAAGGGTTGCAAGTCCGTTTTTGAATTCCTTGAAAACATTTGTGGGATCATGCTAAGAGCCCTTGTGCAGATGTTAAAGTGTCTCTTTTCTGCTAGTGATGAACTTATGTCATGAAATTCTTAATTCATCCCTGTCAGGCTCACACATGCATTTGTCTCTGCTAGTTTTAATGTAGGAATAGTGATTATCTTGCTTATCTTTGAAATTTGTGCCTGTCTTGAGTTCTGGAGTTTTTGTTACCGGTTCCCTTTACTGGTTCCCTTTTCTTCTCCTGTACCAGTTCTCTGCATTTACTTTTAGTTATGCCATTTACCTGTGTGTGAAGTGAACACTGAATTTATCATCACTGCAGAATATTTCCAAGGAAGTCTTGGGTTGCCAAGGTTTCTATCAAAGGTCACAGTGTAATCTACACCTTTTGCAGAAGATTTCCTTCTCCCTGCGATGCCATGACAGGTTTTGAGCATAGAACCCACTGCTGTTCCTTCCTTTCCTGGCTTAGGTTTGCTTTTTCTTGTCCCAGTGTATTCTCATCAGATGATTTTGGCAAGTCTTGTGACCCAAACAAAGAAGAATCACTGTCACAACAAGGTGATGCTGTCAAGAACTTCCCATGTTGCCTGCTTTCTCAGGAGTGTGGCCTTCAGAAGCATCTCAACCAACACATAAGCAGAGCACGTCCTGTACTTTCCCTTAGCCACTGGTGGCTCTTCAGCATCACTGCCCATGAGCTTGCACACATCCACCAGCAGCTAAATAATTCAATGGCTGCTCAGGGATATATTGGAGGAATTCAATTGGTCTTCTAAAAAGTGTATATTAATGAAGTGTGTCTATTTAAGAAACCACTTTAATAGGCAGCAGGAGAATTGTTGAGAATTCTGCCAAGGGCAACGGGTACAATTTATACTGCTAACAGAGGATATTACTCACATCTAGGAGAATAAATTGGATATCACCAATGCACTGAATTACTCTCTTGAAATAGAGGTGGGGAATAGAAGAAAAAATAATATCCCAAAAGCATTAAAGAATCCATCAAAGAGTTTAGAATTTTTATTAAAAACTGTAATCAAAGCTGGATCCCATTGTGCTCTCACTCTAGCTTAATGGTTGGCAATGCTCCTCTGATCTCAGTGGCATTGCTAAGAAGGGAGTCAGCACAGCCAGAAACAGATTCTTTTCAGTCTCATTTTTGTAAGTTGAAGGTGAACTGAAGAGAAAAACCTATTTATTTACCGAGATTGATGAGAAGAGGCTAGAGAAATGAAAGCAATATTCCCTCCTGTGTTCAGCTGTATTTCAGCACTGCAGGGATTAACCATGCCACCTCCAGGGACAGTCCCCTCCTTGTCACAGATGTAAGCCCCCCTGGCAGCAGGGCACAGGAGAATCTGCACACTCTGTGCCTGCCTGTTTGCCCCATGCTACTGCATGGCCTCCATTAATGGCACCACAGTGTTTATCAGGACTCATCTTAGATGAAAAGGCTCTCAACACTGGCCAAAGTTGTTGTTCAAATTCTTTTGGAAGTTTTTTTAACAGCTTGGCAAAGGCTAGCATTGTGTAAAGGGAGAGTATTCAAGGGAAAAGAAGGTGCAAGATGCAATCCATGCTGGGGATTGGATGGGGAGAGATAAGGCAAAATAATCTCCTTTTCTGAAACTCACTGGGAATTTTGTAATATTCCAGGAAGAGCAGAACTGAGTCTCCCATAAAAAACATCAGCACCCCAAACTCTGAAAAAACCTCAACCATTGCAAATGTCTCACAACAACGTTAAGCCCTTATATTTTTCAAATGTTTAAACTTCTGGAAAATACAGCATAGCCTCTCCCATGTGCTGAGCACTGATAAGCCAGCTTTAGCTCCTCAAAAGTAGAAGAAAATTGTGTAGGGAATGGACACAAATGAGTTAATTTCAGGTCTGTCACAAAGAGGAGATGCAGTGTGTTTGTACAGTAATCAACATGTTGCTTTTCTGTACAAGTCAGCAGTGTGTGGATTTTTCTCTTGTGCTGCATGTGCTGTTCACTGAGTCATTTTAATTGTTTTTCCACAGAGGATAACAATGTGCTTGCTATCTATAGCCACTGAACTCAGACTTAGCTCTTTCTCCTCCAGGACTTTTCCCTGGCTGGGTGATACAGGAACAAGGACAGCCATTTTGGACCAATAAAATAAAGGTGCAGAGGGGGATTCAACAGGGATAAAATGCAGACACCTGAGATGGTTTTCTTCCCTTGTATGGATTTTCTGATCCTCATGCAGCCCAGGGGCCTCATACAACACAGCTGGACACAGTTTTTTTCTGGAGAACTAATGTTTATCAAAATTCAGGCTCCTGGAGGGTCCAGGGGGATGAGGTAAGCTGCTAGACCAGAGCATTGTGCCTTCATGTATTTCATCACTTTACCAGGGCCAGCTAGCACTCTGCTGAGAAACTCCTGTTCCTGGCTGGCTGGCAGGTAGGATGCTCCAAGTTCATGCCAAATCACCTGGGTGTGGAGAACACAAAAATTTACAAAATTTGATGGAGCTTGCTCCATGGCATTTGGCTTCATCCTGCAGCAGAGGGGCCACAGACACAGTGTTTGCTTGAGGGCTGCCAGAAGGATGTGGGGGAATGTAGTTTCTGGGCAGATTTCAGTGCCCTGCCTGTCTCCTCCTCACAGCTGCACCCTTCCTGCCTCTCCTCAGACCAGCACAAACACTTCCTTGCCTCCATGGTGAGATAGAGGGCTAATGAAGGCAAAACGTATCACTCTCCAAATCATTATTTTATCTATACCAGCTCTCCAAACCATCTTACCACAAGTGTACAGGGACCTCTGGCCACTTCAAGGGAAAGGTAGGAAGAGAAATGAAACCTCCAGATCACAGTCTTGGACTAAGTTGTTGTGGAACTGTACTTTAGCTGTGGGTAAGGTCCCAGCACTCCTCTACCACTTCTCTTTACAATGCTGGCATGAAAAGCAATTGTTTCTTAATTCTGCTTCAGAAACAAGAAGTGGGCCTTTCACTTTCTAAAAATAAAAACCTGCCCTTTTTAAAATAAGCCATCATAGCCCAAGGTTTAATTCAAAAGGAAGAGTGGCTTTTTCAAGGTTTGAAGGATTTAAAAAATGCTTTAACGGATCTCACCACACAGTGGTCACTGATGAAGCAGGGAACTTATGAAAAACTGTGGACATAGAAACACAGTTTGTCCTGGGCAGGCTGAGTGGTCCCACACCAGTGAATAACTTGATAACTCATTTGATGTACAACCTTCCTCATTCCATATTTGCTCAAGGCTTTACCAATGAAACCTCATTCTCTGTAGCAGCATGAGTAATGCCATATTATGACACAGAACAGCTGAACAGGAAAAGTGAGGAAGTTTCCTGCAGGAATCGGGCAGATGGATCCAGGGCCCTGCCTACTTTTCATTGGACTGCCACTGGAAGGCAAGTGTCTGTACAGAATTCACCAAAGCTTTTCCAGCTGAGAACTTCAAGTGGGTCAGGCATCCCTGCAGGACAGCTTGGTAAGCTGAACATACCATTCAAATTTAACCCACAAAAGTAAAAGCTTTCCCATTCTTCCCTTGAGAGGAGCTTCAGGTGATGCCTGGCTGGCAGCCCTCTAGACATTAACCTTAGAAGCCCTAAAATCTCCATTCCACAAGCAGTACATCTGTAAAGCATGCCTATTATTCACTGCTGTGCTACTCCAGCTGAATTCCAAAGCAGCTCTGTAACTGGTGCAAAATCTGACTAATGAAGTGCTAAATCAAGCCCAGCAAGTAGAAGGGTTCAATTCTTTTTTAGTTCAAAGCTATTGCAATTAAGGATAATTATGATCCAATATTTAAACTGCTTCTGTTTCAGTTTTCCTGAGGACGAGATTTGGGCTTTGCACACATAATACTATTTTGTTTCAGTAAATATTTCAGTAATAGTATAAGTGGTCTATTATCATGTAGTAAAAATCTGTTGTAACATTTATTTACTAATAGCTGTGAACTGTTCAGAAATGGCCAAAAAGAAAAAAAAAAAAAAAAAAAAGAAAGCAGCCCAGTCTGGAAATGCATGAATGAGTTTGCAAGAGCACTGTTTGCTTTTTCCCTGTAAGCTTCTGTTGCTGCAGGGAAATTTGATTTATGAAGCCCTGAGTCCATGTCTGCTTCAGACCCTGGCCTGTTGCTTAATTTAGCAGCAAGGCACCGGCTGTGGATTGGCTGCCTTGGAGCAGCACAGCAGTTGGGCTCACTCTCGCTCTCCCTTGTGTAAGGTCACTTTCTCCACCAGCTCGAACGTGTGATGTGCTGCATACAAATAGCCAGGAAAAGGCAAAAGCCTGTTGTGAAAACTGTCTGGCTCTCTGGTACTCATCAACAACATTCAGCCTGCTGAAGCTGAAATGACACTTATCCTCCCCCCTTATACCTGAAGCCTCCCTTTAGCCTTAATCTGTTTCTGCAAGTTTTTCTTCAAAACCCTGTGCTTCTTGTTTGCTTTATTATTTTCTATCACCTTTATCCAAGAGGCTTTATTTTGCAGACATTTGGAGTGGTGACAGACCATCTGAGCTCCAGACTGTTCAGCTCAGTAGACCAAAAGGAAGGTGACATGACAGCTGGAGTAAGTATCATACCATTTAACACACATAGTGGGAGGCACGGGACTCTTACAACTTCACATGCTGACTGGCTGGAAGATGGAGGTGTAATAGGTAAAAAAACAGCTAACAGGAGCTCTAAACTGTTCAGCACATACATTTTAGCTTTATTTTTTCCCATGCCTGTCTCTGTGTTTCCAGAACATGAAGTAAAGTTCCTTTCTATTTTTACCTTCTAACCCCTCAAGTGGATATTCTTTATAACCCGGTTTAGGTCTGGAAGAGCTGCAGTTGCTCCTGCAGGAATCAAATGGAGGATATGGTCCACTGTAAAAATTTGTATTTATCAGATGGCAAAGAACAGAGATAAAGCAATTTTTAATGTCGTCTTTCAGCAAGTGCAGAGCTTATATCTCTAAAATTTGCTGACCACTTTGGCTGGATTAACCCTTCAGTTACTGACTTCAGGAGGTGTTCTACTTGACTCTGCACTGTGTACCTTTTTGGATATACATATTCCCATGGATGAAAGCTGTATAGAGCTTCATAGACAAAGCAGAGACATTCCACCACCATGGGACAGTCCTTCTGCAAGCAGCAGGCTTATTCAAGCAAAGAAAAACTCTCAGGAACCTTTTCTAATGAAATTTTGCACAGAATATAAATATAGACATTTCTGTCAATTCCCTCATTAATAAATCACAAAGAAGAAAACACAATTGCTGTTTACACAGGAGAACAAAGCAAGTGATATAACCTTTATTTAGCATTGGTTTCTGCTATGACTTTTTTCATAGTTGACCTTTTCTACTTCAAGAGAGATCTTTATAAAGAATAGCATGGATGGGGGGGGGGGAAGAAATGAAATTATCTTGCTGAAGTGATAATTAAGCAAGACAAGGGCCATGAAAATAATATATTTTCAAAGGTCTGGGCACACTCAGTCGCCTTGGGCAACAGGACAACATAAGTGACGCTCTGCCCCTCCTACAGCCTGTCCCTGACATCAGCACATCACTGTCATTAAAACTGTCATAAAAAAATAGACAGGGCTGATGGGCTGGCTGAGAGGAGCTGTGACAGCTGCTTTGTGTGTGTCACTGGGTTTTATCACTCCATTACAGGATAATGATAATGATTAGCCTTGCCTTGCTCTCAGAATGGAAAGAGGTATTTTTGATGAAAGGAACTAAAAACTTGGTTTGGGCATCATGGCAAGATTTCAAGAATCAACAGCGTCTGTCAGCACAACTCTGAGTTATTTGAATCTGCATTCCAATAACACCTGGATGGCAAGTGTATGATACAACCCCTGGCCTGAAGGTTTAAAGAAAATGGTTTAAAGGAAAGGTTTTCATAGGTTTAAAGAAAAAAGGGACATGGTGTAGAGGAGGAGGCCATTTTTATGTGTGTTAATATATAGTACTGACTGAAAAACATGCATATGTGCATGGACATTTTGTATACAAATGTAGGGCAGGCCAGTTTCCAGCACTGCCTGTCAGGCAGCTCTTGCCTGTGGGACCCTGAGCTACCTTGTACTCATGCCAGGTTGGTTTCCCACTCAGCAGGTGATGTGAGACAACTCATGCAGGTTCTCTGAACTGTACGACAGGTACCAAACTCTTCCTGTTGCCTGTGTGTGAAACCAGGGTATCCTGAGTTAGCTCCTCTGATTTGCAAAGACAGGGTTTTGTTCTGGGCTGAAAGCATTAGAAAACAAGTCAAAAGTTCTGGATTAGTTGCAGGCTTCCTTGTTGATGCTAAGGATTTTTTAACACGAGATTTACACAAGGACCTAATTGCACAGATAATAACAATTTCTGTATTTTTTGAGAACTAAAGATTTCAGTCCTCATGCTCATTAAAGTAGTGTTTTAAGCTCTCAAACAAATGTGAAATGTTCCAGATCGTTATATCTGGTAACCATACATCCTGGTAGGTATTCTCACTGTTTCTAGCATTCCTCTCTTCACTTTTCCTCTTACAAAGGAAGTAG